>NC_142052.1:39300137-39626137 GCF_982192425.1 Myodes glareolus | reverse complement strand
CTCCCTTGTGTTTATACATTTACATTTTACTCTTAATGAGTTAAGGATATAATAAATTTTATATGATTTTTTTTAAGGAGGAAAAAACCCTCAATCTTTTAGTAGTTCAGTCTCACTGTTTTATGTATCCTAATCTCTAATGTTGTTTCCTGGGTTTATCAATAACTAAATACGATTATAGATGCTCCTCCTCCTCCTCCTCCTTCTCCTCTTCCTCCTCCTCCTCCTCCTTCTCCTCTTCCTCCTCCTCCTCCTTCTTCTTCTCTTCCTCCTCCTCCTCCTTCTTCTCCTCCTCCTCCTCCTTCTTCCTCATACTCCTTCTTCTCCTCTTCCTCCTCCTTCTCTTCCTCCTCCTCCTCCTTCTTCTCCTCCTCCTCCTCCTTCTTCCTCGTCCTCCTTTTTTCTTCTTGTGAGACAAAGCCTCTCACTTGCCTCGGAATTCCAAGGCCCGGCTAGGCTGGATGGCCAGTGATCC
Organism: Myodes glareolus; assembly: GCF_982192425.1. Taxonomy (NCBI): domain Eukaryota; kingdom Metazoa; phylum Chordata; class Mammalia; order Rodentia; family Cricetidae; genus Myodes; species Myodes glareolus. Next base: position 39,625,662 of record NC_142052.1, on the reverse strand, counting down.
CTAGGTCCGCCATCTTGGCTTCCCCTGTGCGGGGATTACCAGCCTTGGCAATCCCACCTGACTTCTTCCCTTGGGTTCTGGGAATGGAACTCATGACCTCATTGCTTGCACAATCAGGGCTTTATTGGCCAAGCCCTCTCCTCAGCCCCAAGATACCATTAGTACTTATCAACTGAAATTGTTTTACGGTCACGCTGAAAAAAGAGGGGATTGCCTTAGAGAAAGTACTACCATTGTGTGTGGCCAAGCACTTACATTACCCACTTCCTTATGTGATATCATATAAGTTATAGGTTTTTTGGGTTGTTGTTGTTGTTTTGGTTTTGGGTTTTTTTTTTAAGACAGGGTCTCATGGTAGCCCCAGATGGCCTCCAACTCTCCTACCTCTCAGCCATGAGTATTGAGATTGGATGTGTGCGCCACTGCACCTTGAAGTTTCAGATAAAGCAAGCAAGACAAGGCTAATTGTCAGTTACCTAAACATTGGACGTCTGTACCTTTTCCTGCGCGATACCTTTGAGTCAGGCACTATTGTAGGCATTTTTGCATGTGCCATCTCATTTCTTTTTGTCCCAGCATCTTATATTTGCGGCTCTCATCCGCCTTTAGTTGTATTGAGGAAACTGAGGCCTAGAAAGACCGTGCAACTTTACTCCAGTGACAGAGGCAGGGTGAGAAGCTGGACCTTGTGACCCTAGGGCCATTTCCTCCACCAAATGGCATTTTCCTGCGTTCGTGAAATATGCAGAGAAGCCCGGGGTTGGACAGACACGGTGGGGATTGAAGGGTCCTGGACAGGCAAAGGTCGCAAACAGACTGGAGACAAAGACGGCATGAGGAGAGCCCTGAGATCTGCTGACGGCTGCCCAGTGTTGGCCTTCGCAGCAGCACCTATCTGGTCTTTTGAAACTGCCCAGAGTGAGGGGGGATGTGAGCCTGTTTGGTGCCATCAGGAGAGTCCTCGGTCCTCTCAGGCACAGGGATGCTTTTGTACATGGCACTGACCCATGGGAGCCAGTTAAATGGTGAGTTTGCATCCTGGACACCTTAGTGCATCTCGTTAGACTAGAGAAAGTGTTTTCACTGCAGTTATGGCCAGCCGCTGGTCACACGTGTCACTACCAATAAGGCAAGGACCTTTTGGAAAGGGAGAACCATGGAGAGAGACCTGTTCGGTGAGGGATGAAGGCAAATCTGCTGCGATCTGAGCCAGCTGGGACCTGCTCTACACCCTCAGGACTTGAGCCTCTTTTTCCCCTTTCGCCTCCTGTTCTTTCTCTTCATCGCTCCTTCTCCCTCTCCCTTTCTTCCTTTTCTTTCTTCTCCCCTCCTCTTATGATTGCCGTCTGAAACAGTTCTGAGATAGCAAACAAGTAAATGTTTCTAAAAAAGCAAAGAAGCAAAAAGCAAGCGAATACTTGTGAAGTATTTTGTGTGCGTGTGTGTATGCGATGGGGGTATGCATGTGAGCATCTGTGTCCCCCGGTATCCAGAGGAGGATGTAGGCTGTCTCCCTCTGCTGCTTCCTGCCTCCTTCCCTTAAGATATGGTCTCTCACTGATCCGAGACTCACCTTTCGGGTTGGGCAGAGGGCTCCTGCAATCTGCCTGTCTCTACCCTCCAGTCCTGTGGTTCTAGGGACGTGGGGTGTCTCCTGGTTCTTTGCATTGGTGCTGAGGAGATGAATTCGGGTCCTCAGGCTTCCGCAGCGGTCCAGTCTGAGGGATTTGTTTTGAAAGTACTTTTTAATCTAGTTTGAAAAATAGTAGCATTAAAATAAAATGTATAGTATCCTGATAAAGGCATCAATTCCCTTTAATTTATTACTTGTATTAATTTATTACATTTGTAATATCCACCCACTTTTTCTGCTTCTGCTAGCATGCAAGCATTTATGGTAGCTGCTGGATGTGTACTTCTTCTATTTCTACACATTTTTAGTAGAAGGCATCCCATTTTTATCAGTAGGTACGTTTAAGTACTTATTTTTCACCAACAGTATATTTTATGATGCATTATGAAGCATTTGGTGAGACCATATCCTTTTTTTTACTGTAAATATAATTGGTAGTCATCAATATCACTAATACTGGCTGTATTTGATGATTCAATTGTATGTGTTTTTGGTTTGGCTTTGTTTGGTTTCCTGCTCTAGGGATCAAGCGTGGTACTCAAACACGCTCCACAGATGCTGTCCCATGGGACCCCAGAAGACTGGTATAAAGCATAGCATCTGAGAACAGCTACCTGTAGTGAGCTGATGCCACCCTGCTTCATGTCGTTGTTTAATGGAGGGCTGTATTCTGTTCTAGCCTAAATGATTCGGGAAGCAGATTTCTTCTCTGGCTTAAGAAAAGAACTCTAGCCACATTGTATTAGGCAAAAATCCTACACTCCCACCCGCATTTTCTGGTGATGTGCCATTTTCTAAATATGTCCTGTCGGTTCCAAAATGAATATCGATAGCTGGAAGCCGACTATGTTAAGCTGGGGAATGTTCATTCTGCATTTGCATTAGCGAGTGGTACTCCGTTCCTAGACTGTACCTTGTTCCTGCATGGATTTTTTTTCCCAAAGGACTTTCCCCCCCTTTCTATTCTTATTTATGTGTTGGTTGGTTGTATTTTGAGATAGGATCTCTTTCTGCAGCCCAGACTGGCTTTGAGCTGAAACATGATGAATGAAAACTCAGAGAGAAATTGGGGTTCAACCTGTAGGTCAGAAAAGCAAAATAGCCAGCCACTGGCTCTTACCTTGACTTCAGTCTGAAAATGGCGATCCTGCCTCTAAGGAATCTCAGAATGAGACTGTGACTGAGTGCTGTCTCCTCCCATCTTCTATTTCTCTCTAGTGCTGAGATTAAAGGCATGCACCACTGGGATTAAAAGCATGTACTTCCTGGTTTCTATGGCAACTAGTGTGGCTACTGGGATTAAAGGTGTGTATTACCACAGCCTGGTTTATCAGGCTGACCAGAGGGGCTGTTTTACTCTCTGATCCTCAGGCAAGCTTTATGTATTAAAATACAAATGAAATGCTACTACATTGAACTCTTGATCCTCCTGCCTCAGACCCGTGAATTTCTCGCCCTTCCTCACCCGCTTTAGTATAGGACACTTGGGTGAACAGTTTTCTTCGTTTCTTCAGTCTTGTGTCCTATCAGGAAAAATCTATTTTTTAGTTCCTTGAGAGCTCCAGCGTACTTTGGTTATATTCACCCTCCCTACCTCACTCCAGTTCTCAGCACATCCATCTCCCCTTTCCCTTCCCATCTGGCTTTCAGTCTTGTTTTCTCTCCTTGAAAGCCAGTGCGTGCTACCCGGTGTTCTTGGATGTGTGGCTGTCTTGGCTGGTTTGAGCCACCATTCTCAGTGGCTATCAAGGGGAAACACTTCTCCTCTATGGGTAGTGGAGGAACTTTCTGCCCAGATCCCCTCTCCATGTTGGGATATGATCTGGACTAGTCTTTCACCAGTCTCGTCTATGCTGTCATAACTCCCGTGAGTCCATATGTGCAGCCGCCATATTGGGTGTAGAAGACCCAGCTTCCGCGTAGCCACGCCTCCTCTACCTCTTAAACTCTTTCTTCTCCCTTTTCTACAGTGACCCTCATGGCCCTTTGAAGAAAGGGGTCCAATGTGTCTGTTCTGTTTAAGGTTGAATATTCGGCAGTCTTTTCTGCACTTCGGGTAGTTGTGCATCTCTGTGTTGATCATCATCTATGAAAACAGTTGAGTGATGCTTTAATCAATGGGTATAAGTAATTAGGAGTTGGTTTAATACTAGGTACATTTAGCATAATGGTAGTAATAGGTTCTCACCTAGAACCTGTGATATTTCTAGCTATAGGTTCTTGGCTTGATAGTGGTATTAGATATGAGTTTCATTTTGTGGAGCAGGCCTTCCTTGAGCCCAATCAGAAAGTGGTTGGTTACGCCCACCATGTTTGTGCCTGTGTTGAGCCAGTACACATGTCTTGCCGGAATGATCGTTATTGTAGCCCACATAGATGGGTCATAGACCATGGCAAAAATCAGCAGATGCTGACGTGGAAGGATCATCTCTGCTGCTGGCTTCCACTGTGCTGGAAGATGTCATGCATTCTACCAGAGACAAAAGTCATCATCAATCAGTTGTGAACCCTGAGAACGACAAAATGTCTCAATGGCACATGCATACTTGCATACCAAGTAAGTTAATGCACAATCTGTCTGTTATATATAGGGCTAGAGGTGTAGACCAGTGATATAGTGCTTGCCTAGTACTTGTGAGGGCTTAGGTTTGAGCCTCAGTTAGGAAGAAATGAAGAGAGAGGGAGAGAGAGAGAGAGAGAGAGAGAGAGAGAGAGAGAGAGAGAAAGAAGGAGGAGGAGGAGGAGGAAACCAGATTAAAGGTTTGTCTTCAAAAGATCTGAATTAAAGGTATATATTTCCACCTCTTACTTCTTACTTTGAATGATTTAATTAAGAAAGAAATAAAAATCCCTCACAGGTGTATTCAGTTGCTTAGTTTTTAGTTAGTTCCAGATATGGTCAAATTGACAACCAAGAATTGTCACCGCATGACTCAAGATAAAATTTAAGCTGAGGTGAATCCTAAACCATTACTTTGTGAACCCCTAACAAGCTTAGCGTCAAAGCAGGAATGAAGAAGGCTTCTGTCTTAGTCAGAGGCTTACAGGTAGTGACCAGATGATGTAACAGCAGCCTTGGCACCAGTATGAATCCTAGTTCAGCCAGTCTGCAAACTAAGGGGTTTGGGTCATCGGAGATCATCGTTGAAGGGCAGGGAAACAACGAGTTGAGCAGTATTTAAAATAATCATTTTTGAAATGCTTCATTTCTCCTCTCACGGATTTCTGGTGGCTCCCGCTAGCTCTCCAAAGCCCTGTTCTGTCCCTAAGTCTGTTTTCAGCTCGCCTTACCCTTCTGCCTGTTTTTCTGTTCGTTCATGTTCTCCCCCAGGGAGGACCATTTACACCCTCTCCGCCGACAGCATCCATAACCGCCAGTTACCATCTGCTTCACATCCCTTTCCTCCCTAACTCTCTACTGTGAGTCGGAGGGCGACTGCCCATCATTGTCAGCACCACGCCTCTCGGTCTGGTTCCGCATCTTATCCCTCTGAGTGCTTCCAGCGTTCAAGAGCACCGACCATCATACTTTCTCCTTACAAGTCCTTTTCCTTAGGAGCAGTAATCTCTTAACATAAACAGTAAAGTATAGTTGCCCTCAGAGTGCCCCAGAATGAACATCTCCGATAACTTTTTTGGAGAAGGAACTATTTGAAGGAAAGCCACACAAGCTCAGTGCCTGTCCTGGAAGCTTATTTCAAGCTGCCAAGTTAGGCTCTCCAAAGGCTGGGAAAAGGTGGTTCCTGAGCCAGTAAGAGCCAGTCCTAGTGGACCACTTGTGGCTCATTTACAGATTTGGTTAACGTGATTTTCTACATTCTCAACATCAGAGTGTAGGGAGGTCTACTTATAACAGATAAACTGACATATTGTTGTGAAAAAGAAAATTGCTAGCTGTTAAAATGAGTTTTGTGGCCTCTTAAAATGGATTTGTACAAGATACTATGTTAGTGAGCCAATTAAGAGGTTATGGCATTAGGTTTGAACAGAGATTGATAGTTATGTATTTGGACAGCCCATGAAAGCAATTTCTTTGAAGGGTGGTATGGAGCAGATGTTTAATAAGCAAGATGATTGATCTAAGGAAAGAGCCAAAGAAAAAACAATGACTCCGTTGTATATCCAGTGGGAAAGAGAAACGTTGTGGAATAGGACATTCATTTAAGTATGTAAAGATATGTTACATTTGTTTATGCTGTATTTGTTTAAGTATATAAATATATGTTACATTTGTTTATGCTACATTTTTTTACGGATTAAAGATGTGTATCATTTGTTTAACCTTGCCTGCCTAAGGCATCGGATTGGGCTAACAAAAAGCTGAATGGCCAATAGCTAGGCAGTAGAGGGATAGGCGGGGCTGGTGGGCAGAGGGAATAAGTAGGGAGCGAAATCTAGGCTCGAGAGAGAGAGAATGAGAGAGAAGGAGGGAAAAAGAGAGGAAGACACTCAGGGACCAGCCAGCCAGACATGGAGGAGGCAGGAAAGTAGGGCATATGGAATGAAAGGGAAAATCCCGGAGGCAAATGTGAATGAAGAGAAACAAGTTAAATTAAGTTATAAGAGCTAATGGGACAAGCATAAGGTAAGGCCGAGCATTTATAACTAATAATAAGTCTCTGTGTTATGATTTGGGGACTGGCAGTCCAAGAAAGCCCACTACAGAGAAAGGTTAAAGAAAATGTTTAGTTGTGTCTTTTTGGATCAATAGTCAACCAGAATGGGCAAGAATTTGTCTAGGGCTCTTAGAAATCATGATTTTGAGTTTAATACAGACACAAGTCTTACAGAGAAAGCTTATTAAATTTTTACCATGGACAATGTAAACAATAAAACAGATTCTCTAAAGAAAGATGAGACTCAAAGGCAGAAGTACTGATTTTTTTTAACTCAAAAACAACCCAAAAATCATGATGGAGCATGGTCCATCTTGTGTTGGGGGTGGCTCATTTTGTCTGGGGCACATGTTTATTTTGAAATTATTCCTTATAGAACTAAAAAGACATTCAGTCCAGTTTTATCTTAATCATTTGAACCTTAATTCGTGACTAAGGCTAACTACTGCTTCGTAGATTGTTCTAGATCAAAGTTAAAGTCGTGGCTTTAACTGTAATAAATACTGCTGCATTTGGAAGAGCGATTACATTAGCCAAGATCTTATTTTTATAACTTGAGGTTCTAAAAAGCAATTCAAAACCAAACCCTTAGAATTTCCCAAAATATTCCAATCCATCTGCTGGAAAATTTATTGCCAAATTCTTTAATTTGTTAGTAAGAAATAAAACCTGCCTACTCCTGCATCTGTTCTTGGGTGTTCATTTTCTCTCGAGAGGGCCATCAGACCACCTTTCCCGGAGCACTTGAGGATATAGGCAAACACAGGCAAGCCCTATCTGCAAGTGCCCCCCAAAGGTGCTGCCATGTTGTCCTGTTTGAGCGCCATTCTCTTTCCAAAAATGTGCATGAGGAGGTATCATGGCAGCAACCTTTTCTCTTCCCTGAATTCTTACAGATCTTAGCCTTGCCAGTGGGATAATTGTAGAGTTAAGTTTTGCCTCTTGCTTTAAGACAGTGGGCGATTATACATCAAGATTCCCTCTGGCTGCTTCTCCTTCTTGATTGATGGTTTTGTCATAGAAAGAGGGTCAGATGTCTAAGCTTAGTCACCAAAACCCTGTCATTTGATATCCTGAGAGGCCAGAGGCCCTGCTTAGGTTTTGGTAGAGCCTTCATGGTCGGTAGAAAACACAGGGTGCCTAGTTTAGAAGTCCAACTCACAGCGTGATTATGGGGCTTATCCCTACACTAATTCCCACCCCCGTCCTATTCTACCTTGATTGTTTGACAGATGGGAATTCTGGGGTGTAGACAGTAATGGCTTCTACAGTGGGAACTGTGACAAGGCAGTGACCGACAGCTGCTGACACAGTGTCAGCCTGAGTTCCCAGCTGCCATTTTCCTTGTATTTCATGTTGAAAGGTGCAGGATGAAATTGGAAAGACGTGAGTTGATAAGGGGCCCCGAAGCGGGAAGCCATGTAAATGTATCTGCTTCAAAAATATTGGAAAATAGGTTTGGAAAAACTTATACATGGATTTGAAAGTGCAGGCAGACACCGATCTTTCATTTCCCTGCTGCCCAGACCTGAATAATCACACAAAAGCTATATTAATTACCACACTGTTTGGCCAATGATTCTAGCATATCCCTAGCTAGCTCTTACGTCTTGAATTAGCCCATTTCTATCAATCTGTGTGTCACGACGAGGCTGTGGTCTAATGGTAAGTTTCCTAACGTTCCGGCATGTCCTCCTTCGGCAGCTCCACGGTGTCTCCCTGACTCCGCCCACTCTCGTTCTTTATCTCTGTTCAGATTTCCCACCTGGCTTCACTCTGCTAAGTCATTGGCCCAAACAGCTTTATTCATCAACCAATAAAACAACATAAATACAGAAGGACCTCCCGCATCATGAGAGTGAAAGACAAGGACCTGGTTTCATAGGAGGATGTGGAGGAGGAGGGAGAGAAGAGGGAAAGGAGAAAGAGAAGGAGAAAAAGAGGGAGAGAAGGAAGAGAGGCAGAGGGGGAGGAAGAGGAAGGGAGAAAGCAGAAATGACACAAGATACTTTAGTTCTTTTTATGAAATTTCTGCACCATGCAGATTTTGTTTCCTGGGTCAAAACGAAGCCCAGATGATGAGTGTTGTTCTCTGGATTTGGCCGCCCCTTTGGGATTTCAGCTGGAGGAAGGGGAGGAGGGCTGTGAATGCTGTTTCTGGACAAGACATGGCTCTCAGGTATTCACACCAGCTATGTGTTCACACTTGGGTGTTCACACCAGCTATGTGTTCACACTCGGGTGTTCACACCAGCTATGTGTTCACACCATCTATGTGTCCACACTCGGTGTTCACACCATCTATGTTTTCACACTCGGGTGTTCACACCATCTATGTGTTCACACTCGGGTGTTCACACCAGCTATGTGTTCACACTCGGGTGTTCATACCAGCTATGTGTTTACACCAGCTATGTGTCCACACTCGGGTGTTCACACCAGCTATGTGTTCACACCGGCTATGTGTTCACACTCGGGCGTTCACACCAGCTATGTGTTCACACTCGGGCATTCACACCATCTATGTGTTCACACTCGGGTGTTCACACCATCTATGTGTTCACACTCGGGTGTTCACACCAGCTATGTGTTCACACTCGGGTGTTCACACCAGCTATGTGTTCACATGCAGGTGTTCACACCAGCTATGTCTCCACACTCGGGTGTTCACACCAGCACAAGATCAAGCCCATCAAAGTTCCAGCCTGGAATGAGGCTCCATCCCATTCTTAGCCAAGAAGCTATTAGCAGCTCATGGCCACTGAAGGTGTGACCACTGACAGGTTGCTCATGTTCTGGTAGATGGTCCCATACCCATGAGCACGTGGGCACCACTACATCGATAATTTTTAAAAAGCAAGAGAAAGGAAGACGTGGAGTGTGAGAGGGAAGCATTCCTGGGGGAATCTAAGAGAAGGGGAGTATTTAGGTTAAAGGTGATCAAGATGCATTGCATACATATGAGGAATTGCCAGAAAATAAATGAAAACATTAAAAATAAATCCATAGTTTTTTTTAAATAAAAAAGAACTGGAATCAGCAGCTCCTGGCAATGGGTAAGTGTCGCTGGAGTCCCCTCTAGGATGGAAGCTCAGAACATGCAGACAGTGGGACTATTTTCCCCACGGTGACATGAACAGTGCACTTCCCCATGCTTGGGGACAGGCTGGTGGGCACAATGTGGTTTTAGAAGTAGGACGTCATAACCAGCTTCATGTTGGAGCTCCGCTGGAGCTCAGCTCCATTAGCTCCTCAGCTGCTCAGGTTTCTAAAACAGAGGTGACGTCATTGCAGCTGCCCGAACGGGTCGGTACCAGAATTAAATGAGCTAGCACAGCATTCAACGAGCTCTCGGTACACTGCGCTCTTATTAAACCGGACGGTGTCCACCAAACAGCTGGGGAAAAAAACACCCCACAAACCTGGGGGAAGTTAATTTATATTTTCTTTGATTCTTACTGGAAATGATTATAGAGGGTTGTGCTTAATTTTTATTAACTATCTACATTGCCACGCCTCACCACATCAATCAATCATCACTTACAAATAAAGGTTATTATTAAATCTTGATTTACTTTTCTTTTCTAATTCCACTAAACTTCTAAAATAAAATAGAGACGAAAACCATGGTCATAAAAAAATTCCCCATGAGTTTCTGTGATCAAAATACTAAATATTTCAAAACATCAAACTGTAAAATGCTATAGCATATACATTTTTCTGTACGTTTTTCTCAAAAGGTTTCTTTAGCTACAAACTGTATTATTTATAAATTATGGCATTCTTTTGGGGAGAGCTATGAATATTTAAAGTTAAAATAACCTTTATTAACCAAATTTGATGCATACTTTCAATTAAGATCACAATAAATTTTTCTAGCAATAGAAACAGTCTCTCTTTGGAAAAGGAGAGTAGATTTACTTTATCTTCCTTGATGGTCTTGGGCCTACAATTCCCTTGCCTCTGCCTCCCGAGTGCTGGGATGACAGGTATGTGCCACCACACCAAACTTAAACAAATGTTGTTTTATTTTGGCTTTGGTTTTTTGAGACAGGGTTCCTTTGAAGCTTTGGAGCCTGTCATAGAACTCGCTCTGTAGACCAGGCCGGTCTTGAACTCACAGGGATCCACCTGCCTCTGCCTCCCGAGTACTGGGATTAAAGGCGTGCACCACCACCGCCCAGCCAATTGTAATTTTTAAACACTAAGAATGCCAAAGATTAACATTTAAAATATACTACTCAAATTAAGTTGCAAGGCAAAAGAAGCTCAAAAGATAACAAAGGATGGTGTCAAATAACTGATAATCAATCACTTTTGTTCAATAAATACATAAGTAAGAGAAATAGCCATCATTTATGACAAAAAAAATTGAACCCTTTAAGTTAATAAAGAGCTATACTTCGGTGCCCACCCTCCAACACTGAGGACTCACCCCAGAGTCTCATGCATGCCAGGCTCAACTGAATATCCGCCACACTGCATCTCCAGCACTTATAGTCTTACAAAGCTGGTCAAACTGACTTCAAGCTTCTGATCCTCCTGCCTCAGTCTCCAAAGAGCTGGGATTATCACCTAGTACTCTACGTTCCTCGGTTCTCGTCTTAAAACAGAAATGTGTGTTTCAGAAGATCCCGCTTCCCACAGGTCACAGCCTGTATTCGCACGCCCGCTTCCCACAGGTCACAGCCTGTATTCGCATGCCCTGGGAAGGAGCAGGAATTTCTACACACAAAAGACTTCACTAAGAATCAGGCTTCCCCTTACTGGTTACCAAAAATCAGTGTACTCTAGTCACAAATATTTATTGTTTTATATTGAACCACCAAAAGTATACTGTGTTAAAACTCTAGGCTAAATCAAATACTCTGGATCTTTTATAAATCCTATTAAAATACATGAAAGAAGGGTTATCCATCTAAGAGAAAAATAGAAACATAAGTCAAATGGAAACATTTACTAGCCTGTTAAAGTGAGCCAGGTCCTGGGCTATATGGGCTTATGTAATCATCTCCCGTCGTCAGCTTACCTTGTTCTGATAAGGAAACAGCCAGAAAATAGACTTGTTTTTGTCTTGGGCCCACAGCCCTTCTAGAAGCCCTTCCAATAGGCAGATTGCAAATGGCCCTTTGGGAGTCAGAAGGGGCCATCTGTCCTACGCAGAAAAGCAGGGGAAGCCACCGGGCAGTGGTTCTAACCTTCCTGATGCTGCAACCCTTTAACGCACCTCATGTTGTGGTGACACCCAAACATAAAACTATTTCATTGCTACTGCGTAGCTGTCATTTTGGTGTCATTCTGAGTCACAGTGTAAAGATCTGGTGTGCGGGATGTCTGACACGGGGCCCCTGTGAAAGGCTCATCCAGCCCTCAAAGGGGTCGTGACCCCGGCTGAGAGGCGCTGCCTTAGGGCCTCCGGTTCTGGAGTCAAAGTCTGGGCTAATGGAAGAGCACTCAGGGATCAAATGGAAGCAACCATATCCCAGCACGTATGGAAGCAGGCAATAGACAATATAGTTCCCAGATGTTACACGACACTCTTCCCCATTACTGCTCTCATGGGGCACATCCTTAGAGAGAGAGAAAGAGAGAGAGGGAGGGAGGGTGCGCAGGGTTAAGAAGCACTGGATTTCCTTGTCTTTAGATCATCCAGAATGCCAGATTTTATTGAGTTTAAAAGTGGTGGGTTTCCACAAGGCCTCTTCATACACCCCTAATTTTTACTTAACCTCCCCTTCCCTAATACTGCCCCATCTCTACTCAAAATTTTACTCTTGGTAAATGCCAAAATGAAAATATGAGGTTGTATTTAAACTAACTATTTTGAGGTATGCCATATGATGACTCTTTAAAAGGCTGTTACAGTGTGCTGTTTGTTAATCCGAAAGTGTGCATTACACTTGTATAAGAAAAGCAGGGCTCTGAAGTAATTTAGCTTTGTAGTATGATCTCATCCATACATAAATAGCTATGGATATATTTATAGACAGGCTGTGGGTTGGGTTGCCGTGTCTGGGGGCAGGCCTTAAGGATGTTTTGTTTCTGTTTTTAATCTTTTATCATGTATTTTGTAGTGTGCATGTGTTCTTTTTTTAAACTTGGCAAAGCCCCCTACAGAGGTATTTCTTTTCCCCGTCTCACCGTTCTTACTTTGTAATAAGTTTAGGTTGGCAAGTTTTGATTTGGATTATGACTTGGGAATGTGAGGTAACTGTATATGGGGTTGGAAAAAGAAGTTCCATGTCACAATAGAGATTTTACAGTTTTGGTTTGCAGGGTTTATTATTTTCTTCCCCAAAACTACTCCAGAAACTGGGGTGTGCTGTCATTGGGTGGGGTTTCTCGGATGGTTGGCCTCAGCTCCTAATCTAAACATAACTCTTCTGTGATCTAATTTCTGCAAAAATAGAAATATGAGCTATTGTTGAATATTAAAACAAATAATATTTCATGTGCGCTTCAAGTCAGCAGTGTTACCAGTCATCAGGAATGTTGTCAATCAGAACGCGTTTCTTGGGATGTCCTGTAGGTCCTGGCTAACATGTGGACCCTTCCGTCAACCTGCGTAGCTCAGCCTGGGTCTGGAGTCTGCTGGTACCCAACATGTCTGACTGGTCTGTTTTCTATCAGAGAGTTGACACTTTTGGCTGAAAGTTGGTTTATTTGGCTGTGTTGTTTGAAAGTCTTCTTGGGAAGTCAAGTACTCATCTGACAGATTCTAACATCACTCTACTCTGACAGCCTAAATTTCTGTGCTGTTGTGATGTGAAGGATGAGAGTTATTACCTATTTCCTGCAGAAACTTCCAAGCCTGGGTGATAGAGATCTTTGAATAACAATTGATTATTATGATTTATGCATGGAAAAATGTCAGTACAAAGTGAACCTCCAATTTCTGATTCCCATGACCAGGGCACTATAGTCACAAAATGTTGAAATATTGTTCTATATTAAACAACAGAAAGACACTGTATTGAAACTCTCTGTTAAATCAAGCATTCTGATAGGTCTTCTGCAAATCCTAGCAAACTCCATGATGTTGAAAATGTGATACTTGGGTCCCCAAATGGCTAATGTCTGTAACCCTTTTCAGAGAAGCCTTTGTCTCAATACCTTGGTTTAACAAAATGTCCACGTGTCTAGCTTACTTTTATTTCATGTGTTATTGTTTTAGAATAAGGTGGTTGAAAGTGAAGGGGCAAAATCACTATGGCTTTTCTTAGGGTTTTCTGGTTGGCCATCAGCAGAGCTTCCCGTAAGCCATTAATTATGCCTGAAGTCAAGGAGTGGTCAGGTCCAGGGAGGCTGTCCTGAGGAAGAGAAGTCAGGGCTTCTCCCTAATCTTACAGGCATATGAAGTTAACAGAAATCAATCTGTGGCTCCATTACTCTTAATGTGTCTGTGAAAGATGTGTAGAGATGGAGCCGAGCAATGAATTTTCCTGCAGTAACCTTTGCAATTTCCAGGAAGATGGGGCCCCACAATAACAACTCCACCTGGTTGCTATGACATCATGATGCTGATAGCACTACTATAACCTGTTTGGGTACCAGCTGCTCAAGATGGTTCCAACTTGGTTAGCTGAAATAGTACACTTTTTTTTTCCACAATGATCTGGCCAGAACTCCAAATAGGAACCTCAGAAAAACCATACCAAATACTCAGAGACTATTTGCAATTATACCAGACAGTAATCTTGGAACTTAACCATCATTTTATTTTCACAGGATCCCATAGAAAGAACATCACCCCCATGACAGCTGGAAGTAATTATAGAAGACAACATCCCCTCTCCCAACAAAGTTTGTTCTCAGGGTTAGGGACATCAATTAGGGTTGATTATAATTGGTATAAGGTTGGGGGCTGGGGGGAAGATTATGTAAGCTCTCTTGTAAGGATCTCTTTGAAAAAAAAGAGAAAATTGGATGGGATAATAGATTGGTGTGAGCTTACTCACACTAATAATAATAATGAGTAATGGAGTGGATACTTGTGAGCTATTATTTTTAGGCAATTTATATTGGTATAGATTCTTACATTGATACAAACTTAAATTATATTGGCTATGTTTCTATTTTCATCTACAATATTTGTATATCTGGGCAAAGTTATTTTGTCAGATTGTATGCATGCATGCTTCTACCTCTGCTTAAGACATTTTGTATACTGATACAATTTTAGGATATATTTGTCATATTGCAATATTCATTTCTACCTCTGATCAAGATACTTATACATTGTTTACATTTTGAGATCATTGTCCTCATTTGTTTCACAGCTGCTTAAAGATTGTTTAATATTCTAATATGAAGCCTTAGTCTTTAAGCTATATAGGTATTAAGAATTATAGGTCAATAGTCATCCATGTTTGTCATACTTATAGTTAGACTAATCAGGTTCTTTAGATACATGGAGATTAGGTAATCTCCAACCACTTCAAAAAGCTGTAGAATATGGCATTTAAATAACTTAGGGTTCTGTTGAAATAAGACACAATTGCTCCTGGCAGCACCCATCTGTTCCCGAGAGAATGTTGAACACTGAAGACACTCCACTTGGAGCTTGTTTTTTTTTTCTTGGCAAAACTGGCCTTTGGGCAAGGAACTGCCCATGTGCTGACCACTGACAAAATACACAGTGTCTGGACAGGACAAACAGGATACAAGGAAAAAGACTGTCAAATCTTGCCAAGACAGGGTAAGATGGTTTTGAAACATTTCCTGCCTCTGAAAATGATCCGTCAGTTACTCTAGGCCTTAGCCAAAGTTGGTTGTTCCAACATCGTAAGAGAGACTTTGGGTGATTGCTCAGGTAACCAGTTGTCTCTGTCATTTGTTGCACATTTTGGAAGTTGCTTGATTGCACTTTGTGCTTACTCAAGTAATATTATTTCCCTTCTCGGGTCTTTGTTGGGGTTGAAGACTAGATAGTTGTAGTTACTTTCCTCTCATGACTTGGCCAAGTAATTTGTTATACAAGACTTAAACTTATTAGGATAGGATAATTATTGAAACATTTATTACATGTAATAAATTGATATTGTTTATGCTGGTTATAATTCTAATTTTTATACCCGATATTGGTTCTTATTGTATATGACTTTGTATTAGGCTTAGGACTTTCTTATTTAAACAAAAAGGGGGAGGTTCTGTAGGAATTCCTACAGCCAGTAGCCTTTAAATTACCCACCCACTTGGGTGTGGCCTCTTTTACTATATATGCTGGTTTAAAGTGTGTGTCCACCCTCTTTTCTGGCCTCTTTTCTGGCTACAGGGTTCGGTTGCTGTTCCCCGTTCCAGCAGAGGACTGTGATTTGTGGGTCTACCCTTAAATAAATAACCCTCTATTATACTCAATTCTGAGCTAGTGTGGAATTTCTTTTAAGTGTCCTCCTTTAATGAGTGGCTTGTGAGCTTTGTGTAGGTAGTTCCAGACAGACTAGGCTTGACATTTAAGGCACTGACTGAAATTTGTAAGTAGTTTATTGTGTCTTCCTTTCCAAATTTTGTGCTAATCCAGGCACCACAATACTATGGTTTGAATGTGTACCCCTAGAATTATGTATTAGAAACTTAATGCCTAAGTTCATTGATGATTATATCTAGAGATGAAGCTTTGGGGGAGGTAATTAGGATTGGGTTCTAGTGATGGTATTAGTGGCTTTAGGAGGCAGAGACCCAAGTTTGCTTATCCCAATTGGTGATGCTCTCTGCCATGCTATGATACAGCCAAGGAGGCCTCATTAGAGGCTTGCGCCGTTCTCCTGGACTTCCCCATTTCCAGAACTATCACCCTAATACACTATTAGCAATGAACTGTCAGGTCATGGGTGTTTTGTTATGGCAAGAGAAAACAGGTTCATCATATCCTAGGCCTGCGGAATCCATATGGAACCTTGGCAAAGAGGTGAACCTTACTGACTCAAGCCCTGGTCTCGGCCGAGACACCCTCTGCTTTGATATTTGGAAATCGAATCTGGGATTAGTAAATTCTGGTGGTGATAACAGGACCGTGGGGTGAAAGCAGAATGGAGACAGATGTTGTCAGGCTAGTTCTTAAAGAATATCTACACCAGAAAGCCCAGTTTCCCAATGACCAGGAGAAAGTGTTTGACCCTTGCAGTTGGGAGCTCAAATGATGGGTATCTGTTGGTCTTACAACAGAATCTAGGCTATGACATAAGGATAAGTTAGTTCTTAGAAGGAACAAATAATAAGCAGAATGTTTGATTTTTAGAGGATTGGAAGAACTACTTTCTTCCAAGATTTCTGGCTTCACATTAATAAAGAAATTTTTCATTCAGATACTATATCAGGATCCTGTCTTTCTCCTCTTCTTTTTAATTCTTTGATCATCAGATTATTAATTTCCCTTCAGTTGTAAATTGCTCTAGCCTTTCCAGGGTCTCTTGACTTCGGGTTTTTACCTGTGGTCCACAGAGTTCTTTGTTGGTTGCTTTCTGACGTGAGAATTCCTCCATGTTTTGGTGGCTTATGTGCCTTCCTTTTGGCTTTCTGAGGCAGGGTCTTGCTGTGTGTCCCCAACTGGCCTGGGGCTCACTCTGTAGCACAGGCTGACCTTGAACTCACATCATCCTTCGTGCCTCAGTTTCCCCAAGTGCTAGGATTGCAGGCTCATTGTCCCGTCTCAGGCAGGGTACAGTTTGGGCAGCTGACCGTCTGCAGTGTGCCTGTCAGGATGGATCTTATCACGGCTTTAGTGAGAATTAGCTTTAAAGTCTCCAGTGTTTTGTGATACATTTTGCTTTCATGGTCTACCCCCGACTAAGAGAATGAGTATGAACAATAAGGACATAGATAAGAGGGCTTTAAAAATGAAAATCGTTTGCAAACAACTGTGTTACCTCAGCATTCTTTTTTAAAAAGTAATGGTGATGTTTTTTAAATCCTAGTACTTAACGTTAAAATTCAAACTTGGCATCAATCAATACGCAGGATCCTATTGCTGAATAGAACTGCTCTCACACGCAGTGTGTGTGTGTTGATCTTTCATTCTTCCATATGACTCTCTGTAGGATGGAGAAACCTTCTTCTTTCTCACCTGCTTCCCACCCACTCCTCCTTCCCTCACCTTCCCCCCCCATTCCTCCACCCCCTTCCCCTCTCTTTTCCTCTCTTCTCCCCTCCCCGACTTTCTCCTTTCCTTATCTCCTCCTTGGCTCCCTCCATCCCTCCTTTCCTCTCTTCTTAAGACAGAGCCTCACAGTGTAACTCTGCTGGGGAGTTCCCATCTTCCTGCTTCATCAGACTTCCCAGTGTTGGGGTTCCGTGTGCCTTCACACCTGACTAAGATTCCCCCACCTTCCTGCCCAGACTCTGCGGTATTGGGGTTCCATGCGCCATCACACCTGGCTAAGATTCCTTCTTTGTTTTTAAATAAATGTCACCTTCGTTGAGAATGGAGCCTTTCCTCTGTTTTCCCCTGGAGCTGAAACAGTGGCTGTCCTTTGCGGCCGTCCCCGAACTGTCAATAGACAATCGGACAGGTTTGCCACTCCGCCTTCCTGACCTATATTTGCTTTCAATGCCTAATCTGATTGCTACTTATTATTCTATTGCATCCCATCCTCTTATTTCAAATATATGTCTGTTTATGGTGCATCTATATGTGTATGCATGTGTGTGTGTGTGTGTGTGTGTGTGTGTGTGTGGTGTATGCACTTGTGTGTGAAGAGAAAGGCCGATTTCCAATGCCCTGTTCTGTCACTTTGCCCCTTTAGTTTCTTGAGACATCGTCCTCTTACTGAACCTAGAGCTAGATTGGCCCCAGACAGTTTCTGTCGCCCTCCAATCTCTAACTCCACAGCACTGCAATGCAGTTACAGATGCAGGCAGGACCACCCTTCCTCTTCCCTCTTCATTTGGCCTTTGGGGAGTTAAACTTGACTATGGAGTAAACCCTCTTATTCCCTGAGCCATCTCCCTGGTCTTGTCTCTCTGTCTTCTGCTTTAATGTATGGTTTGTTAACTTAAGTAGCGATGATCAACATTCGTTGGTGATGTCAGACATTGGAAAGTAGCCTGAGCTTGGCCCTTTGTGTGAGGTGGGGCAGCCCTTGGAGGCTCTTTTGTGGAGGACCACATGACATGGCTTAGAATCCTGTGGGCTCCCTCTAGCTGCTGTGTTAAAGCTAGCCTGGGCTGTATCACAGAGCGCCCCAGACACACACACACACACACACACACACACACACTGCCAAAGACAGACAACCCCGCCTTCCCAACACAAATGCGCTCTGCCCACTGCACTCGCTCTCATCCTGTTCATCTTAAAGCCGGCGTTTTAAGGTACAAACTGGCTCCTCGTGGTTTGTTTGTCCTTTGATAGGCGTCGCTCTTGCGGTGGCATTAAAGGCGTGCGCCAGCCACCACCACCCGATTGGAGGGCGTCCATGCGTTGGTATTATTTTATTTTCCAGAAACATGAACTCTGACACATCCATTACAATTGCTATATGGGAAAAATCATTTTTCCAGCGATTTTGTAAACAGTCCTTTCTGGGCATGCGAGCACTGCTGTTTTATTATGATGTAAGCTGTGGGAGTCAGGCATCATAAAGAAGGTTTCAGACCCAGCTGAGCCCTCCGGGGACACACTGGCACAGTCTGTGTTAATTAATTCTCAGGTTATTCTTAGGCAGAAGCTGGCAGCTGGGTATTTGTCTTACCCCTGCTCCTGTAATTTCCGGCAGCCGTGGCCCAGTTATAAGAGTGCTCGGGACATCCTTGGATGGATCTCTCTTAAATTCACCCAAGGGCTCCTGCTTTCTTCGGTCCTGTCAATGTTTCTGGGGTTCTGCTGTCCCTTAGATTTGCAGATCCTTTGTGTAATTAAAAAAAAAAAAAACAACCTAAAAACCTAAATCCCGTTTTATGCTTCCTTTCTGTGTTGCTACAGCCCGTTCTTCCCTGTGATGCTCAGGCCTACGGAAGCTCGTGACTGTTTGCTGCGTACCAGAGGCCCGGAGACAGGGGAACAGGAGGAGGCAGGGAATGCCTTCGGTCTTCCGCTCCCTGAGGCCATCCTGAACTAGGCAGAATTTATAGGAATCAAAAGACACATGATCTCTACTTTGAGACAAGGTCTTACTGTGTAGCATAGGCTGGCCTTTTTAAATGTATTTTTTTATATTTATTTATTATGTATACAGTATTCTGTCTGTGTGTATGCCTGCAGGCCAGAAGAGGGCACCAGACCTCATTACAGATGGTTGTGAGCCACCATGTAGTTGCTGGGAATTGAACTCAGGACCTTTGGAAGAGCAGGCAAGGCTCTTAACCTCTGAGTCATCTCTCCAGCCCTCTTAAATGTATTTTTGATAATCTAATATAATTATATCACTTCCCTTTCCCTCCTGCTCTGGGTCTTACAGCCTTCCTGTGTAGTGTAGGCTGGTCTTTTTTGTATGTATTTTTTTTTTGACGTTATAATATAATTATATCAACTCTCCCTTTCCTACTGCTTTGCCTCGTACATTCTTTCTGCCCTCTCTTCCTCAGTGACGTCTGAGCCACAGGAGTGGGATTCGTGTTGTAGATGTTCTCCGTCTGTCGCAAACAGAAGTTTCCTTGATGCTAGGTGAAAACCACTGTCCATGGGCCTGAGTTAGCTTAATCTTGATTTCACAGTCTTCATACCTCAGACTCCCAGGTAGCTGGGATTATAGGCTGGTGTTGCGTCCGCTTTATCAGCAATGAAGACGCAACACCGGACTCTACTTAACTGCGGTTTATTCAGGCCCTTAAAATAATCTTCTCATCCTTTTGCTACCTCTCGCAACCTCTCGCCCCGGGGGGAAAAGTCAGTCTGCAGCTTAAATAACCTCTGGGTAGCCAACCCCAGCAAGCCACGTGGGAGACGCAGATAGGTCCAGAAATGCGGAAGCAAGCCAGATCTGAGCGTTAGCCATATATGGAGTTGTTACACATCTGAGAGCATTCACTGTTGGAAAGGTGGAAGGCAGGAATCAGCGCCACCTGTAAGGCGTGGCATCACGTGGCTCTCTACAGGCTGGTACCAGACCTACCTCAGATTTTCTGATTAGTGTGTACTAACTGTAAAAACTCACTAGTTTGAAGGCTGGGCACGTGGTACGCAATTGTAGTCCTACAACTCAGGAGGTAGAAGCGGAAGAATTAGGAGTTCAAGTCCAGTCGCCGCTACTTTTTGAGCACCATGGTAACCTGGAGTACATGAAATCCATTTCAAGAAACCAAAACATTAGCGAAACAGAAGCAAAGCCACCACCCTTTCTAACAGGAGCAACAGAAAATGGGTTTCTTTATGACATTCCCATAGGTGCATATAATATACTTTGATCATATTTATATCTCTATACCTTCACCTCCTCTTTATGTTATGTCTGTCCTCTTCCTAAATAGCCCCACTTCTACTTACATGTGTTTTTCTAAATATACTTGTATATTATATATGATATATAACAAAACATATGTTGTATATTACATAATGTATATAATATAGGTGGTATATAATATATTGTATGATATATAATAAAACATGTTGTATATTATATGATATATAATATATACACATATAAAATATTGCACACAGGGAGGAAACCATGTGACATTTATCTTTCTGGCTAATTTACCATAATAGGATGATCTCTAGCTCTGTTCATCTTCTCTCAGATGACGTCATCTCGTTCTTTGTGGCTGAGTAGAGTTGCGACACTAGCTGCTTCCCGTGGGGCACCCTACACGCGTCCAATCCCTTCACCTTCCACAGCCCATGAAGGTTCACTCCGTGTAATAAACGAATGCACTGAAGCGGTGTGAAGTTACTGCTGCCGCTGGTTTATGAATGCGGTACTCACAGTTAGCCTGTGTTCTCAGTCCCTATTTATCTCTAGTTGGGGTGTCTGTAAGGGATGTGATTGTACGCCACTTCAAAAGAATAAGTGTTTTGTGAGTGTTACACTGACAACCACCCTCATTTGCCTCCTCCGACCCAGACACCACGGGGGCGTTCTCGATTGGAAGACTGCAAACTTAGAGGTAGAAGCTAGAGGGCATCATAGGCAGGGACTTCCCAGAATTGCCAGTGTCCCTGTCCTCCGGTCTACTCCGGGGGAAAAACCGTCTCCTCAGACTGGATGTCTTCCTCTAACAAGAGAGTATGATCCCTAATTAGGGGGTTGACTAAAAGGTGTCTTGAAGACAAGAGGCCCCACAAAGGACCGTGGGCAGATTGAGGAGCCCATGCCTGCTCCCTGGTTATGGTCTAGCTCAGCGATGCGTTCCTCTTGGCCGTGTGGAGACCGCTGGCAGTAAGGACGCAGATGTGTGTTCATCATTTAGACCTGCTCTGTGTGGGCCCCTCAGGAACCCCTACCCACTTGTATCCATTGAGTGCGTGGGATATGGTTAATGCATGCTGTGTTTCCAGGAAGCCAAAAGCCTGGGGTGGGGGTGGGGGGAGAACGGAATGCCTCACTCATAATGGTTTATATTAAATTAATGCTGAAATAACAGATTGTATATATTGAGTTCAAATGGATGGTTAACATTTCTCCTTGTTTTATGTTTTCAATGTAGTGTCTAGAAAATGTAAAATTAGCCGGGTGTTGGTGGCGCACGCCTTTAATCCCAGCACTTGGGAGGCAGAGGCAAGTGGATCTCTGTGAGTTCGAGGCCAGCCTGGTCTACAAGAGTTAGTTCCAGGACAGGCTCCAAAGCTATAGAGAAGCCCTATCTCGGAAAAAAAAAATGTAAAATTATACATGCAGATCGCATTATATCTCTGTTAGACAATGCTGGTTTATGTCCCTTCGCCTCTTTCACATGTTCTAACCTGTTTTTATGCAGTTACTTTGCTGCACCGTGTGTCTCCTGTTTCCTGCACATTCTCTTCTTTACCTACTTGTCTTTCAGCTTTTTTAAAAATTTACTTATTTATTTATTTATAAAAATTTCCACTTTCTCCCCTCCTCCCAGTACCCTCCCATTCCCCCCACTCCCTCTCTTCCTCCCTCTCCAGCCCTAAGAGCAGTCAGGGTTTCCTGCCCTGTGGGAAGTTCAAGTTCCTCCCCCTCCCTCCAGATCTAGGAAGGTGAACATCCAAACAGACTAGGATCCCAAAAAGCCAGTCCATGCAGACGAAACAAGACCCAGTGCCATTGTCAATGGCTTCTCAGTCAGCCCCCATGTCAGCCACATTCAGAGAATCCGGTTTGATCACATGCTCGTTCAGTTCCAGTCCAGCTGGCCTTGGTGAGCTCTCATTAGATCAGTCCCCATGTATCAGTGGGTGAATGCACCCCTCGCAGTCCTGACTTCCTTTTTCATGTTCTCCTTCCTTCTGCTCCTCATTTGGACCTTGGGGGCTCAGTCCAGTGCTCCAAAGTGGGTCTCCATCTGTATTGCCATCCATCGTCGGATGAAGCTTCCCTCTGATCTTGCCTTCCTTGCTCACGTTCTCTTTCCTTCTGCTTCTCATTTGGACCTAGGGAGTTAAGTCCAGTGCTCCAGTGTGTGTCTCTGTCTCTATCTCCATCCATCGCCAGAGGAAGGTTCTCTGGATAGAACTCCTCAGCACTCTTCTTTCTGCTTTTATTCACGCAACTAATACGTTCTGAAGCTTTTTGGGATTTGTTTGTTTGTTTGTTTTCGTTACTGTGGCAATACTGTAAACACACAAAACTCCTTGTCCTCCTCAGTCAAAGGCAAACTAGCCCAGCTCTGTGGCCATCCACCCTAGCTATGACATTTGTCTATTTCCGCTCCTCACTGTCTCCTCTCTTGTTCCCGGCTGGGTCCTGGAGTCAATCTCCAGGGCCATCCGTGTGGTGTGTGCCAAGTGTGGGTTCACGCACATGTCAGGTGTGAGACCATCGGCCTGCCCTCCCCCCCAGGTCAGCTGTGAGACCACTGGCCTGCCCTACCCCTGTCCCCCCCGTCAGCTGTGAGACCACCGGCCTGACCCCCCCCCAGAGGTCAGCTGTGAGACCACTGGCCTGCCCTCCCCGCCCCCCGTCAGCTGTGAGACCACTGGCCTGACCCCCCCACCCAGAGGTCAGCTGTGAGACCACCGGCCTGACCCCCCCGCCCCAGAGGTCAGCTGTGAGACCACCGGCCTGACCCCCCCACCCAGAGGTCAGCTGTGAGACCACCGGCCTGACCCCCCCCGCCCCAGAGGTCAGCTGGGAGACCACCGGCCTGACCCCCCCCACCCAGAGGTCAGCTGTGAGACCACCGGCCTGACCCCCCCCGCCCAGAGGTCAGCTGTGAGACCACCGGCCTGACCCCCCCCCCCGAAGTCAGCTGTGAGACCACCAGCCTGCCCTCCCCGCCCAGAGGTCAGCTGTGAGACCACCGGCCTGACCCCTCCCAGAGGTCAGCTGTGAGACCACCGGCCCGCCCCCCCCCAGAGGTCAGCTGTGAGACCACCGGCCCGCCCCCCCCAGAGGTCAGCTGTGAGACCACCGGCCCGCCTCCCCCCCCAGAGGTCAGCTGTGAGACCACCGGCCTGCCCCTCACCCCTCCACCCCCGCCCAGAGGTCAGCTGGGAGCATCACCGCATCACCAATGCTTTTGCGCCTAATCCCCAGCATTCCGGGGTCTCACTGTGTTTGGATTGCGGCTATCACGGTGCTCTGGGCAGCACACAGATCTTTACAGACACCAGGCTGTCCTTTTTGCACAGTTGTTGGGACAGATTGTGTGTGTGAAGTGACATCAGTAGCGTACTGAATTCTTTCCTATATGAGCTTTTTGGTCTTCTCAAAAATCTCGAGTTCCTAGAGGGAACCATATGCGGTAGGAAGGAGATGAAATGAAAAGAACATCCCTTAGGTTTTATTGTTCAGTATCCTCTCTGATCTGATACTAAGTACATAATAACACATGATCCATATATGTCTGCCGATTCCATTAATTAATTAATTAGTTCCATTAATGTGGTAAATTCACATATCTCCAGGCCTTTTTCCTTTTCAACTGAGATACATGTAATGCGTTCAGGTTTTGATTTTTTATTTTAGGTCTTTTCTTGGTCCAGTGTGGTCTCATGGGTGGGACACTTGTCTTTTATTCTTTGTGTCCTTGGCACCTACCACACAGGAGGTGCTCCGTGTGTATCCTCTGGTGGTCACAAAGTCAGGTCTTAGCCTTCGTGGCCGACTTTGGCACTGGAGAACAGCGTTTGCCTGGGGCATGAGCCCCAGACGGGGTTTCTTGGGAGTTGAGCTTCTCTGTGATGCAGGGTGGTTCTGTTTTGGATTGCTGCTGTCTTTTGGGTGGGTGAGGATACTGACAGCCTGCTCTCCCAGTCAGAAATAGACAAGGGTTGGGGATGGAGCATGGGGGAGTCATGGAACTATGCAAACCAGTTCTGCTTGGTGAAATTAAAGTAGAATGAACTAATGGGATCATATTCATGGCTAGACTTAATTGAACACTTAGTTTATGCTAGACACTGTTTTAAATTTGTTTTTTATTCTACAATAACTAATTTAGTGTGTTCCAAAGTCCTGGGGACAGAGATTAATGACAATAGGAAAACAGAACAAGAAGACGACATTGAAATAAGATGTCAGTGATCACAGGGTGAATGAATGGTAGAGACATGACCAAAAACCCATGCATGGGGCTTTGGACCTCATTCCCGAAAGCACAATGCTAACCCACTTCTCTGTTTAAATATAGGCCATGCTAAAACATACAATCCAGTTGTGTGCCTTGGTCTTTTCCTTTGTTTCTAGAGCAGAATAATTTCCACAGTTAGTCTGTTGTGTTTTAAGTTGTGAAGACTCTGGCCTATTTCTCTCAGGCAAGTAGCTTCGTTATGGACAGCGTGCCTTTGCCGTCCGCCTGCCATGTGTTAGGAGTTAATTATTGATAGCTCGCTGGAACTGGTGTGGCGCTTGACTCACAGAGTTCATAAAGAAATCATGGCTTATGGAAATGCCCTGGCATGAAAGCAGCGAGCCGCTGACCCGTGTTTTAGGCTTCATAGGTCAGAGAGTGTCCAACAGTCATGGGACATATCTTAATGGGGTGCTCCTGCATACACCACGCAAAACAGAAGGGGCTGCGTGAACAAGCAGGGGAACTTAATGCCATTGCCCTGAAGAAACCAGCTTGTCTGTTTTTATTTTTCTCTTTCCACGTAGGGTTTCCTGCCTACCAATCCAAGTTACTATTTGTTTATTTATTTACTTACTTACTTATTTATCTGAGGCATCTCGCTGCCAGATTATTTTGACTCAAGGAATAGTGCTAAAACCATGAGATCAACTTCATGGCAGAAATCGCTGTAGATACATTTACAAGTACAGTAGGTGTATTCATGGAAACGTGAGCTCTGGGGTGGCTAATCTGGGCTGTCAAGTTGACACATCTGGGAAGAGAGAACTGTCTTAGTAAGAATTTCTGTGGTTGCTAGGAAACACCCTGGCCAAAAGCAAGCCGGGGAGAAAAGGGTTTATTTGGCATATAGCCCAGATCATAGTCCATCTCTGGAAGAATTCAGAACAGGAACTCAAGCAAGGCTGGAACCCGGAGGCAGGAACGGATGCAGAGGCCTTGGAGGGGGGATGCTCACTGGCTTGCTCCTCGTGGCCTGCTTAACTTGCTCTCTTAGAGAATCTGGGGCCACCAGCCCAGGATGGCCCCGTCCACAGTGGTTTGGCCTCTCCCACATCAATCACTGAGAAAATGCCTTACATCTGGATCTTCTGGAGGCCTTTTCTCAGCTGAGGTTCCCTCCTTTCAGACGACTCCAACCTAGGTAAAGTTGCCGTCAAACCAGCCAGGACAAGAACCACAACTGGAAAATTGCTGCTGTCTGACTGGCCTCTGGGCACGTCTGGGGGGCATTTTCTCGGTTGCTAATTGATGTAAGAGAGCCAGGCCAGCACGCTGTGAACAGTATTATCCCTGGCCAGGTGGGCCTGGGCTGTATAAACATGGAGTTCGACATGAGTAAGGGAGCAAGCTAGCAGCTTGGTCCCTGATTCGCTCAGTTTCTACCTCCACATTCCTGCTTGAGTGTCTGCCCTGGCTTCCCTCGGGTGATGGACTGAAGCCGGGAAGCTGAGACAATCTCCCTCCCCACCCTCCTTCACTCCTTGCTTTCTGCCATGGCATTTGTCATGGTAATAGAAAGCAAACCAGAACAGGCGTCTCACCAAAAGTACAGAACGGATGGGGAAACGGGAAAAGTTAGGGAACCGTTTCTCCCTGTTTCTCTGCTCACAGACTCGGTATCGAAGGTTGGTAGCTGTTGCCCAGCATGATGCCGGAGAGTAGCTGGCTTGCTTTGAAGTCAGAATCTCATGCTAACTTTTCAGGACTCCATAGGTTAGCTTTAAATGAAATATTTTATATCAAAGATTCCAGCAAAGACTGACGGTACAGTCGTCTTCCTTCCTCTGAGTAGTTCTTTCTTTCTCTGAGACCTGTGACTCGGCCCTGCTGATAGCAAGATGTCTTCAGGAAATGCAAAAATTGGGCATCCTGCCCCCAACTTCAAAGCCACAGCTGTTATGCCAGATGGACAATTCAAAGATATCAGCCTAAGTGATTACAAAGGAAAATATGTCGTATTCTTCTTTTACCCTCTGGATTTTACTTTTGTGTGGCCCACTGAGATCATTGCTTTCAGTGATAGGGCAGAAGAATTTAAGAAACCGAACTGCCAAGTGATTGGAGCTTCTGTGGATTCTCACTTCTGTCATCAGGCATGGGTTAATACACCCAAGAAACAAGGAGGATTGGGACCTGTGAACATTCCTTTGGTATCGGATCCCAAGTGCAGTATTGCTCAGGATTATGGAGTCTTAAAGGCTGATGAAGGTATCTCTTTCAGGGGCCTCTTTGTTATTGATGATAGAGGTATCCTTCGACAGATCACTGTAAATGATCTTCCTGTTGGCCGCTCTGTGGATGAGACTCTGAGACTAGTCCAGGCTTTCCAGTTCACTGACAAACATGGTGCAGTGTGCCCAGCTGGCTGGAAACCTGGCAGTGGTACCGTCAAGCCTGATGTCCAAAAGAGCAAAGACTATTTCTCTAAGCGGAAGTGAATACTGGACCGTTGTTCTGCCAGGCTGCATTGGGCAGCCAGAAGAAAATCTCCTGTAGTCTATTTGTGCTTAAAAACAAAACTTGGTGTTATCCAAGACATGCCTTTCCTGCAGTGCTAGGGGGTGGGGGTTGACCTGAGCTGGGTTGTGGGTAGACTCTATGATACACCTGTTGCAGAAATCAGCCTGTTCTTTTTGTAGTATCTATTAAACTTGAAAATGTGAAAAAAAGACTGACGGTACACAATAAAACATACGAGTGGTTTTTATTAAAAGCTTTATTATTTAAAGGGGTATGCAAGAGAAGCAAATTCACTCTACATAAAGCCAGTAGGGTCTGGGTGGCGTAACATGAACCCACAGGCAGGGGTGGGTAAGTAGACAGCCTCACAGGTACCAGGCAAAAGGACAGAAATCTTACACAGGGTCTCCTAAGCAGTTGGCCAATCTGTAGGAGGAGAGTCCCAGTGGGTATGTGAGGCTGGATGCCAGGCCCAGCAGGGAAGTCCATTCCTTGTTGGAGACCAAATGGCAGTCAGAGGAAAACATGCCTCATGATCCAGGCGGTAGGAATGCCTTGTACCTCTGGGCACATCAAGATGAACAGAAGCAGGCTTGGAAGAGAGACTGGAGATTTAAGTCATGCCGCGGAGTCTCTAGGATAAAGATGCTCACCGCTCTTCACCTGTTCAGTTAACAGTGGGTCCCGCCCGCTGTCCTCCCAACGCCATTGTAGATGCCAGGAATTAAATAGTGATAAAACGTGAACATCTCTGCTTGTGTGAAACGTACGTTCTTGATCGGGGAGATAGACAATGACCAGGTGAGTTAGCAGGCGACAAGTCAGATCTTAGAGAAACAAAGAGGTACTTCCAGGATGTTCCCCTTCTGCATAGAACACCTCCTCCTCTGTATTTAAATGCAGAGGTGGCATTTGATTGTGCTCCCGAAAACGGCTTCAGTGAGCTGCCTTCCTCGTGGCAAGGGGACCGAAAGCAGTGCGCGTGACCTGGGTACCATCTATCAACTGTATTCAGCACGCCTCTTGCTGGTTAAAGATTTAGTCGCAGAGGGAGATAAATAACCCATGTGGGGACAGAAACGGGAAAGAGAATGCTGGACTATGTGTGGATGCACAGATCTCAAAGAGATGCTAGGAAGAATCCTCCTTCCTCAGTTTCTGGAGAAGCTGTCACAAGGGAAATGGGGGGGGGGGGGGACGCAGGTGTGTGGCAGCCTGACCATCATGCCAGCTCTGTCTGTAGGAGTTATCTGATATCATCGGGTGACAGGTTATTTCCACATTATTATTATTACTATTGCATGCTGGGGTATTGATAAACTCTCCTACAGGCTTTGTGTCTGGGATGCTTAATCCCGATCCCTTGCCTTGCTAGCCCTAATGCTTTGTGCTTGCTTGTCTGTCTGTTCCAGCACTGTAGGAAACCCACCTCGGAGAGGCAAACAACATGGCTAGCTCAGCCCGGGAACATCTGCTTTTCGTACGGCGTCGAAATCCACAGATGCGGTATACGCTGAGCCCAGAGAACCTCCAGAGCCTCGCAGCCCAGAACTCCCTGCCCGAGAACATGGCCCTGCAGCGAGCCAACAGCGACACAGACCTGGTGACTTCCGAGAGCCGCTCCAGCCTGACCGCCAGCATGTACGAATACACGCTGGGGCAAGCCCAGAACCTCATTATCTTCTGGGACATCAAAGAAGAGGTGGACCCCAGCGATTGGATTGGGCTCTATCACATAGGTGAGTCCAAGCAAAGCCTTGCACGTGGCCCGCCCTAGAGTTTTGCTCTGAAACCGAAACGTTCTGTGTTTTCTCCTTGGCATAAAAAGAGAAAAAAAAAAGTTTTTCTGATGCAAATAGACAAAGCAGATTCTGGGAGCTTGCTTTCTTCCTCGGGAGGAGAGGCAACTGTGTTTTTCCTTATATGCATCGTGCGGTTCTATTTCTACCAAATTAAATGTCAGACTCCGTAAGCTCCGGAGTATTGTCTTTAGTCTCTCGTCACCCTTGAGACATACCGTGCCTCGGAAAAAGGGAGGTTACTGACAGCTGTAAACACTGTTAAATTGATATGAAAACAGTGTGTTTCCTAATGGTTGACTTCCTCTTATGACCATCTGTCATCGGGGGTATCTTTGCATGCCTGGGAAATAGTAGCTACTTATTTTGATGAGACAGCCCCAGCTGTCTTTAGCCATTGTCAGATCTGTTATTCCTAGGTGAATCTGTTATTCCTAGATGAATGGAACATCCCAGAAGATAAAAGTGAGTTATTATTGGAATGCAAAAACCAAACCGACCAATTAATCATAAATAAAATTTAGATCTAATGCAATGATGAACTCTCATATTACTCGAAGTGGGGAGGTTTTGTCTCTGAACGAAGGAAATCCCTTTAAGACTGACATCTGATATTGCTTTCAGTGTGGGTTTCTAGCCAAGCATCCTTTTGGCTGTTGTTTAATGAGTAGCGTCATGGCCCGTCCAGCTAGGGCTCCCTGGAGGATTCTGGGCCATGTGTGGGGACAGTTTGTCACTGTAGAGGGATGGAGCTAAGAGGGTGCTCCACAGCCCAGCTCCCTCTGTCCTGGGAGTCATCTGGTCCACCTAGAGAACCTGGTAGAAGGCGAGCCTACATCCTGGCTGAAGTTTTGTTGCAATGTTGAACTCACTGCAGCTTGCATTCTTTTAGGACTGATTAATCATGCTGGATAGAAAAAAATCTAAAGTAGCAAAAAGTTAGTGAATTAATAGCTTCCCCCCCCCCCACACACACACCTCTTACAATAACCAAAGGGGTCATAGCAAGACTCTTAAGTTGCTTGTTTTCTTTGGGTGTATTTAACTGTATAGTCAAAGCAAGGACGGCATACCAATTAAAGTTCTTATTTATATTACTATGACCATGAAAGAGCTTGGAGTTTTTGTGGGGATATAAGTCTCCCTTTGGGCTCCGTAAAACTTCTGTGTTTACTTTTCTTATTAATTTTTTTCTTTTTAGATTTTATAGCAAAAATGTCTTCCTACGACATTGCAAATAGAAGACGGTGATTTCAGATGTTTCATATGATGCTTCTTTGGAAAATAGTTTTTACTTTCTTGTGTAAGATTAATTTTTATGTGTATGTGTAATAGCCTATAAGATGCCAGAATCGTGCTGGTATTAACTCCAAATATTTAATATTTTCCCGTCCTCTCTTTTTGTTACTCCGTTCGAACTGTTATGTCTTCCTGTCTAATCTGGAAGAACCAGGAAATCAAGGCAAGGGACCAAAGCTGTAAGATTTCAGTGTTCTTGTGTTTTACCTTTTAGAGGAAGGAGTGCCTGTCAGAGCTACACATGTTGAATTAACACATGGATAGAGCTAGGAAAGCAGACATGGGAAGTAAATTAACTCTTTTTCAAGAAGCTCCTAATTGTCCTCACATAAGTCATCGCTGCTTCGGAGCTGCCGTGTGTACAGCATGCCCCCTGCCCTTGGCGCTGCCCCATGTGCGCATGCTCTCTGCCCTGGGAGCCGCCCTGTGTGCGCATGCCCCCTGCCCTGGGAGCTGCCCCGTGTGCGCATGCTCCCTGCCCCTCCTCCCCCCCACCGCTCTGCTGGCCACTTTATATTTGCTCTTTGTATTGGTTTCCATCAGTTTGACTATGACCCATACAGCTGCGATTTTCATTTTAGTTATCTTGGAATATATGAAGTTTATGTTAATGCTTTTGATGAATTTGGGAAACTTCTTTGCCACTTTTTTCCTAAAATGCATTGTTCTAACTATTCTTACTCTATTAGCTCACATTGTTCTGCGAGGGACTCGTGGTTTTGATCCATTTTTTTTTTTTGTGGATCTATTTTCTCCACGATATTCACATTTCACAATTTATCCATCTTCCTCCTCCTTTTCCCTCCTTCATACACATGCATGCACATGCGCGTGCGCGTACACACACACACACACACACACACACACACACACACACACACACACGAGTCTTATGTGTCCCAGCGTAGCCTGGTTGACTTTGAATTCCTGAACCCTTTCACCCTCCCCTCCCATTCCCGAGATTATAGGAGTGGGCCACACGGCCCTATTCATCTATCCCCAGGTTAATTATCCTTTTCCTTCCTTTATTCTGTTGTCAGTCCAGTTGACCGGTCTTAAAATTTCAGATAGTTGACTTCTGGCTTGGGGAATTTTTCATTTGGATCTCTTGGCAGGACAGAGTAGCAAGAAGCAATCTCAAACCTCTCGAGAGACGGCGAACACAGCCTAGGGTACGCATTGACATGCCGACTGACGGCGAACACAGCCTAGGGTACGCATTGACATGCTGAGTGACGGCAAACACAGCCTAGGGTACGCATTGACATGCCGAGTAAGTAGACTGAGATTATTTGGTCTTCCTGCACACGCCGTTAGCCTTAGAGGATCGTCCACGGTAAATGGTCCTAAAAGGCATGGGTGCCAGGCTTGTAACTTTCAGTGTAATTTACTTCTGCAGCTGCAGGGCTGCTGCTGTGTTTGAAAGGGGCAGGGGAATGGATGGGTGATTTGATTTTAAACCTGGGTCCTCAGACCCAGTGGACAGAGGGCTCAGCACAGGTAGCCATTTACCCCCAGGGTGGAAGGAGCTCTTTCCCCCTACTTCTGGGGGAGAATGGGCATCCAAGAGGAAAGGGGTGGGAGGCGTAACAGTGGCCTTTAACTGATAGTCATATGTTGGGGACTGTGGACCCCCAGACCCTGAATTTCCTGTAAACAGCTTGTTTTCCCTATGCTTGCAGCTGCTCTGAGCACGCGGCCCTCATCAGTCCCTGATGGCGGGGGGAGTGGTTTCTGGTGGCTTGCAGCTGAAGGATCCCGAGAGCTAGGGCGTGGCCATTGCTCAGGGAAGGCACCATATAAGCTGCCCTGGGACCCAGTAAAGTTGTCATTCTTGGGGAATTCAAGGACGACTTATGTCTCTGTCTGTGTGCGTATGTATGTGTTTCAGTCTCCAGCCTCTTGCCCAGCTCACAAACCGTCCCATAGTGCAGGCGGTACGCTACAGGCATCGTGCATGTAGTAGCTTGGATGCCTGACAGCCAGATCCTACTGTTTCCCGCTTAACTTTCCTGTTCAGTCTGTCTAATGTTACTTGTCTGTATGGTTTCAGGGCTGACCATTTGGTATTGGATAACCAGTCGGTATGTTCTTCCTTGGAGATGTTATTTCTCCCATTCTCCGCGTTCCTTAGTTGCTGCTCTTCCTTCCTCTTGTTTCTCCTTCTATTTATTCTCTGTGCCTGCCAGCCCCGCCATCCTTGCTCCTGCCTTGCTAGTGGCCATTCAGCTCTTTCCTAGACCATCAGGTGTTTTAGACAGGCAAAAACCACAGCTTTACAGAGTTAAGCAAATGCAGCGTAAACAAGAGTCACACACCTTAAAGTAATGTTCCCCAACATTTCTCCTCTTTTTCTTTCTAAGCAAAAATGAAAAGTTTTAACCTTAACATAGTAAGACTGTACACAATGAGAACAGTTATCAAGCAAAGACTACATTCACAGTGTACTGAATTCTAATTCATTTCTGTCCGGTAAATTTAAAGAAAATACTCTATAATCTATCCTATCTCAGTGAATTCAAAATTTTATAACTAACTTACTTTCTATTATATCTAAGAGAAACTTTGGCTATCTAGTCTTCAACTCTATCAAAGGCACCAGAAGGACATAATATTATTTAAATAAAAAATACATTGTAAACGACTTCTAAAACCTCTAGAAATGACAGAGACACCTGACTGCTTGGACAGTCACCCAAAGTTCCTTGGCATAGTTGGGTCACCTGTCTTCAGCCTACAGACCCCTACTATCTGGCAGACTTTTCAATGAAGCAGGAAATCTGAAAGACTGCCCCGCCTATATTGGCCATTTGTCAGTCCCTTTCCTCTGCCTGGAAGAATGTCTGGCAGTTTCTGCTGTGAAGCAGGAACCCTGAAGGACCATCCTACCTTGTTTTGGCAAAGCTTGTAGCAGTCATTTCCTGTGGGTCCTGAACATTCAGTCTGCACAGCACATAGCCAGCAGCCAAAGGCAAGGGCAGTGTCTTTGTTCCGTGGCCAACCTTGCCACAATGACATCAAACTCCATAAGGAATGTCTTCAATGCTCACATCATCTCAGAAGTAAAGACTGTTCCCAGGAGCAGATGTGTCTCATTGTCATGCAAAACTTTAAATTAACAAAACATTTAAAATGCCTTATTCTGTCGGTCTTTGAAGTATTCGGAGACCATCTATCTATCTAAAATATATCTATATATGATCTGGAAAACATACCTAGCATATCTACAAATTTAATTGTTATAGATAACTAACTCCTGGCCTGTATTTCCTTATTATCCTAAATAGTTTATGATAATAGTTTTCAAAAACTAGAATTTTACTTTACATTTTTAAATGAACTGCATAGGTATAGTACCTGAAACAGAGTAGATACATATATACAGTGTGTTGTAACAAAAATAACGTTAGATTTGTATCACTATACAAAAGTCCTTTAAACAAGAGTAAAAACGTATATATGGTGTAACAAAATTGACTTTGAATTTGTAACTATATGCTAAAATCCATGCCAGTGCAAAATATCTGAGATTAATAGTTGTCTTTTTATCCTATATTCCTATATTCCCCTAAATATAACAAATGTACATAATCCATAAAAGGTGCTGGAGTGCAGCTGGCAGTGCTAAATAGAAACTAGGACCAGCAAGTTAAGTAAATACCACATGTAGCAATGCAAGTGCCAAGCTAGAAAGGTTTAATGCAGTTCCCAGTCACAAACCTCTGACCAACTCTTTTCCCTAGCATGGTTTTGGTACCTTTGTCAGATATTAAGTGGCTGAAGTTACGTTCGAGTCTTGGATTTTATTTCATTGGTTTACATCTGTTTTTGTTCTAAAGCAATGTTGTTGCTAATAGTTGTGGCTCTGGAATGTATCTAAAGATCTGGATTGGTAATCCCACCCGCATTGTCTTTTTGCCTGGGATTGTGCTTGCTATCTGGGGTCTTTGGTAGTTTCACATTAAAGGAAGAGTTTCTGAACCTCCCCTTTTTTCTTTTCTTGAGGCTCTTGGGAAAGGATGAGACGCCCCGAGCTTCTCTGTCCGTGGTGAACCTTGAGCTATCAATCCAGAAGATAAAAAGCTGAGGATTGTATAACACAATGGTAGAGCTTGGAGTAGCACCCCAACGTTCATGTTGTTTGTAGAAGAAACTCCCCTTTTGTCTACATCACCAATAGTAAGGTTTATGTATCTTTGTAGCTCTCCCTCCTGCAGCGGAAAGCACCATGAGATAGATGGGAAAGGACCCAGGTGGGTTTCTGAACAACTCCGTTCAAAGGAAGGTGAATATCGTTGCATCAATATTTAACCACTTCATGGAACGCTTAGGATCACTCTAATAGCAAATGTAACAGAGCCGGGGAAGATAGTTGGGCCAGGAGGTAGGTTCAGGGAGCCAGCATCCACGTAAAATCTAGCAGTCATCTGTAATCCCAGCACTGAGGGCAGAGACAGGCTGTTCTTAAGGCCTTTCTGTCCAGCTGCTCTCGCCAAGTGACAGAGCTCCAGGTTCAGCGAAAAGAGTCGCTCTCGAAATATAAAGAAGACATGCAGTATCGACCTCCCCATACACACTCATAGATGAATGTACCTATGTAATCACGTGCATATACATGTACATATCGCTCCCCAACCCCTGCCAGCTGATAACAACTGTAAGGCATGCAGAAACTCTCAGAAGATCAATAGAGCTGAAAATGTGATGGGAAGACATTTTCAGTAATTAGCCCTTGAAATCAATAAGAACTTATTGGTCCTATTAAATGAGGGTGGAGAAGTGATACATTTGGACCAAGTTAAGAGAAAAGCAGAAGCACAAGGCTAGTGTGGGAAAAGATTCGCTGCCTAATAGAGCACAGATTTAATGTCGTTACAGATGAACAGGGAAATACATAATCAATTTGGGAGGGTGGGAGATAGTATCTTCCTGGGTGCCCAGGCTGCCCTTCACCTCTTAGGCTCATGCTACCTCGCCTGAGCTGAGATTACAGGCGTGTGCACTGCACATGGCTCCGCAACATACATCGTCTTCTTACGGCTCTGCAGTAGATATTCTGAGAACCTGGGTTGCGTAACAATAGCACGTATGTCAGAAATAGCTTCAGTTCTCTCTGCTGCTGGTATGAAACCACCGCACCCCTTCGGTTGTGTCTTGAGAAGCTAGACCGTCTCCTAGCAACTCCTGGTCTTATTTATGGAGCAGAGAGCTGGTCTCTATAGAAATAAGTCCCAACGGAGAAGGAAGTCAGCGGAACACCTAGCTGGTGGCGTGTGGCTTATTGGTACAGACTACATGTTCACTGTGCTTCTCTTGGTTGGCTTACCCTTTCTTCCAAAGTGTGAGGTTTGTTTTGTTTTGTTTTTCATAATGTTTAGCATTGTGCAGCTTACTCCAAATGACCTTTAGGGGTATTAATCTGGAGGAAAAACATATATGCTTGAACAATAACTGTCTAAGAGGCCTGTTAGTTAGTACGTAGGTTCCATTGGAAATGCAAAGGAAGAAAAAGTTGATAATACCAAAGCTCTATTTTCAGAAACTGAGTGTGAACACAGTACTCAATGCCACGGGCTCACTATACTTTCCAGAAAATCCCACAGATACCCCGAGATTTCTGGGCATGATTTCCTTGCAAATTGTTTTCAGATTATCATTGAGTTGATGGTTTATTGTTGTTCGGAATTGATCCCTTGCAAATGTGATAGTATTGCTCGTTGCTTCCTCCTGATCTCCTGAAATAAGAGGCACACGTATCGTGCAAGGACAGGGTACTCAAGGGACAACTGTTTTACCAGCTGCCTCCTGCTGGGACAAACGCCTGGTCAGAAGCCACTTAGAAGAGGAAGAGGCTATTCCAGTTTACAGTTCAGGGGACATAGTCCAGCATGGTAGGTGATGGTCATATAACATCCAGTCAGAAAGTGGAGAATGAACAGGAAGCAGAGCTGGGCTCCGAAACCCCCAAACCTGCCCCCAGTGACCCTCTTCCTCCAATAGTACTTGACATTATAAAGGTACAGTTTTCCAAAGAGCGCCACCAGCTGGTGACCAAGTGTCCAACACATGAGGTTATGTTTGTGTGGGAGGGGCCCGGGGACATTTCACATCCAAACTACAGCAGCAGCTCCTTACAAAAACCAACCTTAAAGAGGAAGCTGGCACAGGGAATTAGTTTCAGGCTCGCCATTTAATTCCCTTTAACTTTAGTCTTGTGGGGGGGGGGGGCTTTCCCCTCCCATGGGTAATCAAAAGATAAAACAGTTCAAAAGGCCTTTCTCATTCGTGACCAACCTCAGGTCCCTTAGAAACTAGGGAGATGTACACTATGAATATTTAAAAGTATGGACTCTGCTCTGAACTGAATCTACCCAACATGCAGGTCTGTACTGTGACTAGCCGAGGCTCTTTCTCCAGCCCGTGATTCAGTGAACCTTCGTGAAGAAACACTTGGTAGGAAAGAGAAAAACCGCCTAAACTAAGTCATGAGTTTGTTGATGTGACTTTCGTATATGGAGCAAGTTTCTTCCGTTCGATGTGGATCAGAAATAAGTAATTGACCGCTGGTTTTACTAGACTGTTTGAAGATGGTGCCTCTGCATGGATTATATATTCAAGGATGAATGGCAGAACTATTTACCTTGACTGTTATTCTCCAAGAACTGCCGCAGCTGTCGATCACGACACCGTCCCGATTTCTCTGTCCTTGGGTACTAAATGAAGTGCGATTACAATACACTAGGTCATGTGCTTAGCTTTTAGATCCCAAAGTTTGAGAAGATGTTTTATAAACAAATAAATAAAGCCTGACCTGATACCGTCATACAGCTTGCCGAAGGTCACCAAGGCAACGCGCGCGTCTGGGCACCAGTTTTTCGTTCTTTCTGGTCATGGAAGTTTGGCTGAGCATTGTTTATTGGCTATTCTCTCACTGCCTTCCTGGATTTAGATATGCATGCTCAACAGGTATGGTGACACGTGACTTTAGTGCAGCACTGGGAAGGCAGAGGCGAGCAGACCTCTGTGAGTTCACGGCCGCTCTTGGTTACATAGCGAGTTCCAGGCCAATCAGGCCTACAAGCTTCATAATAGAGAGTTTAAAATTTAATATTAAGTAGGTTCTAAATCAACACAATTTTCATGATGATATGAAAGCTGAATTAATCTCCAATTCAATCAAATCGAACAAAGAATTAACGTACTAGGTATCTGGTTTTCAGAATAGCCACTAAATAGAGTTGAGTACCTGTTCTTATGCACGTTTAATGATTTTTCTACGGTTAATGGCAAAGGAAATTTGTTATCGCTCATATTTTAAAATTTTAAAAATGATATTATGAAAAAAAACATTGACTATGAAGTTAAAAAAATCCGGCTTATCTACATCACTTTTTGTAACCTGCTTGGATTATTCAAGGTAAATATGCTCATGCCTTAGTAATTAACTAACCCTGAATCCTCAGCAGCTGAACACAACAGACGCCTATACTTCGGTATTGTTCTGTGCCCAGAGCCTTTGTGTGGCTCAGGTCCACTGTGTTCTCTTTATTTCTACCATGTTGAATTATACAATGTACACAGCCTTGTCACGGCGGTACCTCAGACGTACGGCCTTTCTGGGGTGCCGTCAGGAAGAGGTGGGATCTTCAGTCTTGCTCTCCAGTTCTTGTGGTTGCTAAAAGGAGATTTTTCTGTGCATTCGCTGAGATGCTTTCCCCTTTCCACGAAGTTATTCTGGAGATGTTATCCAAGTTGTTTCCCCATCCCACACTCATTCTTATCGCTCTTCCTTGAAGGAGTCTTATGTTGACATAATCAGGAAATGTCAAAGGATATTTGCAGATATTCCGGGATTGAGATAAAATCACATTAACACGGAGTCTAGATGGTCTTCATTCTGATCAAAATCATCACTCACCCGTAAGACAGTTGCTTACTATGATTCTGGTTTTGTGGTCGGGTATGATTTTATGGGAAGCTTTTCATGGTTTCCTAAAGATTAACCGTAGGCATGTCTATAAAGAGGTGTATTTATAATGCCCTTATTAATCCTCATATCTTTCTCTAAGCCCATTTTGCTTGTTATTGCTCGCCGTATTGTCTTCCTTGGCTTAGTTTTTGCGTGGCTTGTCTTTTCCATTGATTTTCTTTCAGTCATTCATTAGCATGCAGTCCATTTAACTGGTAGGAACCAGCTCACGACATATGCTGTCCTTCCAACGTGAATAAGCGTTTTTCAACTTGGGACACTGCATGTGTTTTACGTTTGATGTTTATCTCAGAAACATTTGAACGTCCATCTTACTTGTTCTGTGTATCGTGACTTTCAGGTATTAATTTCTCCTAGTTTCCTGCCTCCATTGGAAGGATGGGTTAGACTGTCCATTCCGGCATTCTTTCTTGGTCGGTTTTCTTTAGTTCTGTTAGTGGTTAACCCTTCCACTTTGACATATGTCATTGAGCTAACAGAGGTGGCCTTGAGTCAGTGCCTCCAATGCCCAGTGTGTCAGAACCTGAGATCCTCTCAATCCAATTGCTTCCCTCTCCATTTGCCCCTTTAATGCCAACCGCATTTAATTCTGCCCACAGAGTATCTTCTGCAACATTGGCCGTGATGACAATGGTGATGATTTCATGGATGGCATTATCCTAGCTATGTCATCTGCGTTACAAACTTCAACAAAACAGTGGCTTGCAAGTCTATCGAATAAGCAGATACTCCAACGATTTAAAGCTATAATATCCCCGCAGAACAAAACCAAAAATCTCACAAGTGACAGAACATTCAGACAAACAAACAAAAACTGGCCTGACCTCGTAGAATACCCGAGGCTTGATTTCCTGCAGCAGGAATTGTATTGGGAATTTTTTTTAAAGCTTAGAGATAGGAGGGATTTGATTAAAATTAAATTTCAAATTCTGTCGATCTTCCAAAATGTACCGCACACTGCTAATGTTGGTTTTGAAAAGGATATTAAATAGGCCTTCACTTCTACTTACTCCAGGGGATGATCCCTTTGGAGCTCTCGTGCATCTCCTTTTAATTTTGCCCCACTGTTTTGTAACGCCAAACCTTAGCACACCCTTGCACAGGTGCTTGCTAAGCCGCGGTAGAGCTATGGTCACTACTGAGCTTTGTAAAGGCAATAGACACGTGCTGTGCACGTGACCCACTGGACAGTGACCTCCTGCGTCTGCTGATTTGACCGGGGTGACAGGTGAGCACCTGCCAGGCAAGGCTGGGCTCTCTGAATGCCCCGGGAGTCCTCTTTTGAATGGAGTATCTGCCAAACTGAAAAAATTCTTGTCAAAAATGTGTATTAATATTATTCCACAGCATCAGAGTTACCCAGCTACTTGGTATTTGTTTGGGGTTTTTTTTTAGCTAAGGAAATGAAGGAAACTGTGTTCTTTAAGGAAGTTGGAGGCTGATAAGCAAGTACTGCATCATTTTTCCCCCTTGAGTCGTTACATACTGTGTATCATTTTGTTGAAGTTTATTTTCTTTAATTTGATTTTTGAGTCTCTCTTCTCCCCCCCTCCTCTTCCTGCCAGGCTCTCTGACCTGGAGTTTACCCTGCAGAGAGTTCAGACTTGAGGCAATCCTCCCTTTCTTGCCTTGGGTGCTGACATTGCATAGGTATAGAACTCATCCCGGCTTGAAGTTTATTGTAAAATTTAGACTTAGAGTTTCTAGGTTTAGAAGGAAAATTTGATTCTTTTCCCTACTGCTCCTTCGCCCTTGCTGGCTTTACTTGACAAATTAAATACAGACTTCCATAAGGGATGTTTCCCTTTTTCCAGTAAAATATGTAGATAAAAATTCTACTGTCTCCCTTCAGGATATCCTTCAGAGTGGCAGAGCTTCTCAAGGGGACCTCTGGAACTCCTGCTGGCAAGTG
Source organism: Myodes glareolus (assembly GCF_982192425.1). Classification (NCBI taxonomy): domain Eukaryota; kingdom Metazoa; phylum Chordata; class Mammalia; order Rodentia; family Cricetidae; genus Myodes; species Myodes glareolus. Next base: position 39,585,323 of record NC_142052.1, on the reverse strand, counting down.
GTTTGGGCTAAAACACAGCCCGAACTTTCCCTTGAAAAACTGTTGGGAAGGCTGGATAGCGTGGCGCCTAGTGCCTACTTAAGACCAGGCTTTCTTCCAGAGAAGAAGCTGGGGTATGGTCAGGGGACAGATTCATTACAATGAAACAAAGAAGACCCTATCATTAAAAACGGATGCTCCACCAGAGTCCTTAAGATGCCTGAAGAACTTCCAGATCCGGTTCTTCTCAGGCAAGCATGCAGGGCAAGCCAGGGCTCCCCCATGCTCAGCCTCCAGCTTGTGCCTGGGGAGCCTGTGTCGGTCTGCCCTCCTGAACATTGCATCTGTGAAGATTTCAGGGAGCGAGGTGAATTGGTTCCTTAAACCAAGACTCATCAATTTCATTTCCTTTAGCTCATTAAATTATTTACTTTTTAAGCTAAGTTTTACAACACTGTTTAAAATGCACTTGTGTGTATCCGAGAGACATGGCAGTGAAGGGAGCTCTTGGTTTTTTGTGTTATTTTTCAGATGATTTTATTTTTAAATATGCAGGGGTAATCTATCTTACTTTTTTTATTAAGTGCCAGTCCTCAGGATCATCTCTGTGTGTGTGTGTGTGTGTGTGTGTGTATGTCTCCCTCTCTCTGTTTCTCTCAGTGTGTCTGTCTGTCTCTGTCTCTTTCTCTCCCTCCCTCTCTCTGTGTGTGTCTGTCTCTGTCTCCATCTCTCAATCTCTCTCTGTCTCCCTCTCTCTGTGTGTGTCTGTCTCTGTCTCCATCTCTCAATCTCTCTCTGTCTCCCTCTCTCTGTGTGTGTCTGTCTCTGTCCCCCCTGTCTCTGTGTGTGTGTGTGTGTGTGTGTGTCTGTCTGTCTGTCTCTGTGTCTCTGTCTCCCTCTCTCTCTGTGCTCTGTGTCTGTCTCCTCTCTCTCTCTCTCTCTCTCTCTCTCTCTCTCTCTCTCTCTCTCTCTCCGTGTGTGTGTGTGTGTGTGTGTGTGTGTGTGTGTGTGTAGCCAATGACGGATGTTAGGCTTCTTAAGTCTCTCCAGCTTGTTTGTTAACACCTTCTTTCACTGGGTTTGCTAATTCAGCAAGATTGGCAACCAGCAGCTCCAGTGATCCCCTACCCTGAGCACTAGGCTTACAGGTACACAGTGCAGCACCAGCTTTTCTTTCCCATGGGTCCCAAGATCCAGCTCAGCTCCTCATGCTTGCCAGGCAAGCCCTTTGCTGTCTGAGCTGTCTCCCAGTCCTTCCTTAGGTTGCCCATGTGCCAGGCTGAGAGCCTGCTTCTGTGAGCTCTAGGCATAGAAAGACTGAGACAGATGAAGATTTATACAATACAGAAACTTCTTTGCGTGAAAATGCAAACCTGTTTATCTTCCTAGCCTGTAACTACTCTGCTCTGAAGTCACCAGTTTTGTGACCAGTTCCCAAAAGTATCCAAGAACTGAACTATTTCAACAAAATGTCTTCAATATCTCAGTTGACAAAAAAAGCTAATGACGAAATTAATGATAACTTTATATATGGGAAATTGATATACATATGTGTGTGTGTGTGCATACAATTCTTACATATGTATATTAGAGTTCCCTATCCTTACTATTTATCAAAACACCATGCCCTTTTAAGTCATCGGTAGCCCTGCACACCCCTCCCTGCGGCCTCAGAAGCTGTTTCCTGTCCTCCCTTGTGAGTCTCTTTTCTGAGATACTGCCCTTGATCCCTGCTTCCTGGCCAGCCAGTCTCTTCCTCTCTCCTGCAGCCTCTTTATTTCCTCCCCCTGAGCTGTTCAGGCATCTGTGGATTTCCTTCCCTTGAACCCACGGCTGCCTTCGTGTGTGCTTTCTTCTCTCTTGGCGGGAGCCGGTTTAAGCAGGAAGTTTCGGCTCTCACTGTTGGTGGAACACGCTCCCTCACTCCTGGGAACCGGCTCCTCAGATCCCTCAGGACCACTCAGCTCCTCACCCGTGCCCTCTCTCCTCTCACAGAGAGTAGTCAGCAGCCAGGGGAGCGCTTCCAGCATGAGAAGCCCAGGGCAGCACACCTCAAGCTGGTCCTTCCTCCAGACATACAGAATCCCCGCTCCCATTCCCAGGAGACTTTCCCTGCCTGTGGCTTACTCATGCCTTAGACTCATTTGTTCCGAATAAATTGATTGACCTGTCAAACCAGCTCTTGATTTCTCTACTTTATTGGTAGCAATGGATATTTTAGTTCCTCGAGCGAACTTGGAAACCTTGCTGCCCGTGTTTGGATTCCTGCCCCACTTTTTAATCTGATCAGCCAGCCTGCTGCTTAATGATCTAAGTGTTCAGCTGGGCGTATTTTTCTGTACCGTCCCTTTCATTCTCATTGAGGTGTTTATTATCTGCTACCCACGTAATCTCAACTTAAAACCCTTTAGTACAATCAGTGTCCCCTGTCACTGGAAAATATTTAATTAAAATATATATTTTTAAATTTGGGTATTAAACAAAATGATTTAAGTGTCTCGCGTTATTTAATCCTTAAAGCAATCTTACGGGATGGATAATCAGAGACTTAAGAACAAGCCTGGCCCTTCCCTGAATCAGGGGTTGTGACCGAGAGAATGACATAGGCAACTTATCCTCAGAGCCTCCTGGGTCTATTGGGAAGTCCGTGGGGTGATGATACAGAAGCCACATGGCTCAGAATAGGTGGGATGGATGCTGTGGCACACAGCAAGTTTCTACTAATTTAGTTATCATTCCCTCCATTTTATAGCTGAATAAATAGATCAAGATTTTGATTAACTTCCCCAAGGTATTATAGTTAAGCCATTTTTTTTCTCAGTTCAAAGGCTATATTCTTTTGGTTTTCCTTCATCATTTATTTCCCAGTTTACGGAGTAGCGACTAATGGTACAGTGTTTAGCTTTGCCGTTGCTCCCCATTGAGACCCTGGCCAGTTGCCAACCCTGCACTGATAACATTATCAAATGAAGCATGAAGAAAAAGTCTTATCTATCTTCAGTGGAACTTTCTGCGGCTGGATTTCTCAAACTAGACATCGAGACGTTACGGGAACGGAGCTTGGGTGTGGGTTTTCAGCCTTAGGGTCAGAGCTGAAGTTTGAGCCAACCCTAGCTGAGTAAACTGGGGTCCAGAAAGATGTTGCCGGGGAAAGCGCACAGTTTCTCAGCTCTGTTGCTTCTAAGGTTGAGCTGACCAACATCTGCGCTCAAGTCCCCTGGAGAGAACCACTTTTGAAGAAGCACTCATGTGGCATCACGCTTTGAACTATTTATGGGAAAGCAAAGCATTCCGAACGCTCAAGAGCAGCCAAGGGACAGAGAATTGGGGGAGGGTCATCTCAGAGCCTTTGGAGGACTTTTTTTTTATTAGTGGAGACATCTGAACAGTAAGGGAAACCACAGAGGCCTGAGCGTGGCCAGTTGCACCAAGGGCAAGCACCCGCGCCAGTCCTAGGCAGGACGCTCAGGGCGGTTGAAACGAGGTCACTTTCCCCTCAGAATAACATTGGCATTCTTGTAGGGAGCTGCTGCCACTGCCGCGCTAAGGCAGGCTAAACCAAGGGGAGCTTGAGGGGGTGGACGGAGCAGCTTCACAAAGCCTTTGAGAATGCAGAGAGCATTGGAAATTAGATCGAAATTAGATCGTAGAAACGACTACTGAACAAAGGGTTAAGCTTTGCCTTCAGTTTACCCAGGGTGCTATTTAAATAAATAAATAAATAACGCTTGTATATTCAGAGGAATCTTTCAATAATATTATTTTGTGTCGTTCCCGTGGCAACTATTAACCTGATTGATGGTAGAAACCAGAGAGGAAGTGGAACAGGTCAAGCTGCTTATTCAAGGTAGAAGGATGGGGCCAAATTTAGACCAGATGTCTCCCTAGGTCCCAAGTCGGTCCTTCCGTGCAGAATTAAGGTGGATGAGAGGATTCCAGATGACGTACAAGCAACATTTCAGAACTTCACAGTTCTGCCATCATTTCTAAGGTTGTCTCCCATTGATCAAGGAGACTGGTTTCAGTTAGACCACCATAGATGTGTGTATGTATAAAGGGCAAAAATTGAAAAGCCTCAAATAAACACGGGTGCTAAGAGTCTATGGGACTGCACAGGCGATACTGGATCAACCTTGGAGCTTATAATCTGAGTACGTCTGCAAGTCTTGCTCTTGGTGTGCCCCATGGCTCAACCCTGACCTCAGTTAGATTATAAATGCGCATGCTGGACAGTTGGTGAGTCATGAGTTCAAGGGTGGCCCTCCCCCAGCATCCGAGCCTTGTACCCTTAGTTGGGGATGGAGTTCTTACGGGTAATAATGAGGCTGAAGTGAGGTCATCAGGATAGGCCTTTAGGTGTCGTTTCTTTTGTATGTTAATATAGAAAGCCCTCCTGAAGTTCAGAGAGTAAAACAGCCACACTGATCAGCCTTACAGACCAGGCCATGGTGACACACACCTTTAATCCCAGTAGCCACACTAGTTTACCATAGAAACCAGGCAGTCATGGTGAACACCCTTAATCCCAGCACTAAAGAGGATTATAAAATGGGAGGAGACAGAGCTCAGTCTCAGTCTCATTCTGAGGTTTCCTGGAGACAGGATCACCATTTTCGGACTAAAGTCGAAGTAAGAGCCAGTGGCTGGCTGCGTTCCTTTTCTGACCTTCGGGTCGAACCCCACAATTTTTATCTCTGGGTTTTTATTAATCATGCTACAGGCCTTCCTCCACCCATGGCTTCTCTAGGAGGCTTGGACTTTTCCTGTGCCCCTGAAGGTGTCATGTATTGACAGAAGAGATAGACCACTAGCAGACTCTCCCTCGCAGCCCTCAGAAGAAAGCAGCCCTCCCAACACCATTATTTTGGATGGCCCGCCTCTAGAGCGACAAAATTACATTTCTGTTGCTCCTAATACCCAGTTTGTTCTATGCCCAGTTTGTGGAATTTTATTTTCACAGACCTCACGAGCTAGCACTTTTTTGTTGTTTGTTTGTTTGTTTGTTTCTCTGTTCCGTTGGAGCCAGTTCTGGAACTCACAGAGATCCGCCTGCCTCTGCCTCCCAAGTGCTGGGATTAAAGCCTGCGCCACCACGGGCTCAACTAAGCTAGCACTTTTTTTCCTCTCCTTAAAAACTTGGAGCATGGGCCTGGGGAGATGGCTCCACACTTAAGAGCACTTGCTGCTCTTAGATGTGACCTACATTCAGTCCAAAGCCCCCGCATCAGATAGCTCACAGCCACCTATAACTCCAGTCCCAGGGGATCCGGTGCCCTCTTCTGGCCTTATTGGGAACTGCACACACATGGTGCACATAAACCCAGGCACATGCACGCACGCATAAAGTGAGAATAGATGTTTTTAAAAGCTAGAAACATAACAACAGCGTCCCCCTTTCTTCTTATTTTGAAGTTACTCCTTTCCATGGGAGGACTCCCATGAGTCTCCTCCTCCATGGCACTCTGGGCATTGAGGTCACCCTAAGTTGAATAGCCCTGTCTTCTTCCAGTGCGGCTTTCATCAAAGCCTTCCAAGATTCAAATTAAAGGGCCTCCTCCTGGGCTTCAAGGCCTGCCCTGCCTGCCATTCCTTCTCCCCCTACTTCTGCAAGGCTTCCTCCTCTCTGAACTGCTCACCTGGGGTGCCTCCTGCTGCACCCCCTTTCATGAGCAGTTCTCTAGATCTCGGGGCTGAATCACCCTGCGCCATCTCGGGGGGTTTTGTGTGGAGCCAGGTCTGCTTCCTAAATCTCTGACTTTCTGGTGTCTCATCACGCTTCTGGCCCAAAGAGACTCGACACCTTTAGAAGTGGTAATAGCCTCTGAAACCCAAAGAGCTCTGCTTGAATTCAGCCCAGAATCTGGCTCTTAATTAGAACCTGCCTCTGCTCCAGCTGAGTTGTTACCCTGCATGGTGTTTGGCTCCCAGTCTGTCTGTCTGGTTGGGCTGTTGTCACAGCCTTCGACATGGGATGTTCTCATCTTTCATGGATTAGTTGCATGCTTGCTAAGATTGTCCGATGGCCTGTTGTAATCAAGCCTGGATCCCCAGGGCCTGTTTTCCAAAACAAATTCAATAAGGGTTTGTTAAACCCATGCAGAAAACTTTTTTCTTGGTTGGGGGTTTTAAGACAAGGTTTCTTCGTGTGGCCCTGGCTGTCCTAGAACTCATTTTTTAGACCAGACCAGGCTGGCCTCGAACTCAGAGATCTACTTACCTCTGCCTCTTGAGTGCTGGGATTAAAGGCGTGGGCCACTACAGATTGTCATAGGATTTTAATGGGGAAGTGAGAAATGTCCTCTGCTCCCATTTGACATGCACCTGAATGTTCTTCTAGCTTCTCGGTTCAGAGTCTAGTTAGTTCTGGGCAGTATTTCCATGACTGGGTGGACCCTTTTCTTAGGGAGCCTGAAGACTGTTTTGAATGACTTAAGCAACAATCTGATTAGATATACCCAACTGGCATAAATAGTCCCCTTTCTCTCTCTCTCTCTCTCTCTCTCTCTCTCTCTCTCTCTCTCTCTGTGTGTGTGTGTGTGTGTACGTGGGTGCATGTGCACACGTATGTGTATATGAAAGGTAGACGCTGATGTTGGGTGCTTTTTTTCTCTACTGTTCTTCATGTTGTTGTAGTTACTATTATTACTACTATTATATCACTTATTTAGTGTGTGTGTGTGTGTGTGTGTGTGTGTGCGCGCGCGCGCGCATGTGCGTGCGCATACCCATGTTTTCAAGTGTGTGGAGGTTAAAGAACAGCTTGTAGTAGTTGGGTCTCTCCTTCCACAGTATGGGTTCAGGAGATTAAGCTCCCGTCATCAGGCTTGGTGGCAAGTGTTCTTGTCCTGAGAACGTCTCATCTCACCCCAACTTGTTTTGGGAGAACAGACTCCCTTACTCAGAGACACACTAGACAGGCTGGCTAGCAAGCCCCGTGGATCCACCTGTCTCTATCCCCCAGTGCTGGGATTAGAGGTGCATGCACGTTTTTGTTTCTGTAACTTTCTTGCATCAAGATACAGCTATAAGTTTAGGATCCTAAGGAAGGATGTCTCCTCCAGTGCTACAGCATTTCAAAACTGCTGTGTGGTATAACTCAGAATTTGGTGCCCGTAAAGACTCCGCTTCTGCCTTGCATCATGACAGAAGATCCAACGCAAGGGTCTAAACATTTCCCAGCCATCCGCTCATTCATCCGTGTTTTCTGTTATTGATGTAACCAGACCTGGGTCTGGTGCTTCCCCTCCTCACTATAACAGTTTTAGAGACTGGAGATGATACGGTACTGGGAACAGTGTTATTAAAATCGTGACCTTTCAGAGAGTCCCAGGTTACAGAGTTGGAAGTACTCTACAAACAATCCCCTCCCTTGGTGACTTGTAAAAGCTGGTCTATGTGTCTTGGGAAGGAAAGTCTTCTGGAGTAGCAGTCCTGGGGTATGTGTAAGGTATAACACTGGGGATCAGGTCTTCTGGAATAGGAATACTGGGGATGGACGTCTAGAAAATCTGGGGTTCAAATATAGACCTGTACTCAAAGTCAATAAACCATTTCTAACATGATGAAATCAATATCTCAGGAGTGATATCTGTTCAGGGTTAAGGCTACAGTTTAGAGAAATGTCATTAATCCTCAAGTTACCAACTACTGACTGGGGTACCATCAGAAGGCCCTGGATCTGGAAAGTCAAGAAAGGTTTATTGAGTGTTAGAAAGTGACAGCACAGCAATTTTCCTCCATCAGGAGATCTAGACACTTGGCAGCACCTCTTCATTATCTGTAGCCCATGTATGCCAAGAACGTGATGGGTGCCTAGGGCAAGTACGTAATGATCATGGGAAGGGTCAGGGAGGGAGTTACGCTGTTTAACTATTAAAGGGCACTGGTTGGGACCACACCCCTGTTGGGAGTGTAGTAGGAGGCTGCTCGTTCGTTCCTGGCTGCCCAGACCACGAAATAATCACAAAGAAACTATATTATTTGCAATACTGTTTGACCAATAACTTAAGCATATTTCTGGCTTACTCTTATATTTTAAATTGGCCCATTTCTATTAACCTGCATATTGCCACATGGCTGTGACTTACCTGCAAGGTTCCGGGGCATCTGTCCTGGGCAGTGGCTACATGGCTTCTTCCCGACTCCTCTCTCTCTATACACACACACGCATACATATCTTCCAGCCTGGCTATATTCTGTTAAGCCATTGGCCCAAAGCCACTTCTTTATTCATTAACCAATAAAAGCAACACATATACAGAAGGGCCCTTCCACACTACACCCCATCTCCAAATTCATTGCCTTGTCTCCCCTCACCTGTGCACAGTGGATACAAAGATATCAATTACCCAGGTGCATCCAAGTCGCAACAGTCAGTCCAGTTCTGGGAATGAAAACCTGGCCCTCTGAAAAGCAGCAAGCGTCTCTCCATCTGGAATGTTTTATATTTTACATAGTGTGATTGGGTACTTACTGTACCAGGGACCACCCACAGCCCTGAGGGGTCACAGCAGGGAAGGTTAGGGTTCTTCAGGTATTTTTCTAAGGGCTGTTTCAGGATCAGGCAACCCAATTCTAAAACATCCCTTTGTTATATGAATTCAGACTTTCCCTTGACGCTTAATAGCATTTAGAAAAAAGATCAATATAACATTGTTAGCTCACTATGGCCATTAAGTGCTTGCATTGACTTCTTCTAAAATGGTGAACTTCGGTGAGCCTGTGGCTTGGTTTCTAACGAAAGTATGCTTTAGAGAGCGGCTAAGATGAGGAAGTAGGGCAGCAGGCTGGACGGAATCCTGAGTAAAAGCCTTGAAAAAAAGCATCTGGTGTACAATCGGCTGCATGATTAAGCTGGGAGAGAAATGTGTTCTCCTCCCGGCCTTCAAAGGACCCGAGGCCCTGTGTACTTCCTCAAGCTGACAGGTTTTTATGGGCAGGGTTATCTTATCTTCCCCACAGAGAGTGAATTTTCCAGAATGTTTTGGTTCATTTCCTTGAGGGTGTTTGAGCTCTAGATTTTTTTTTTTTTTTCTTTTCACTGACAAGCGATAGCTGCAAAACTTTGGGGAAGTGACTCAGTCTCCTAAAATAAATCGTGCCAGTTGCAGGAGGCTTTGTAATCAAGTCGCTCTTGGCGGGAGTGAGCCACAGCGTGGAAATGCCTTCATGGGGACGTCTTAAAAGATGGCGTCTTCAAGATCTGAAGGTTTTCAGTTACTGGGTTTCTTTCATATGGGATGGATTTCTGGTGATAGTCTACCTTTCACTGGGAGTCTTCCCCTCCCCCCCCATTCCTCTTTGAGATGCTAAGGGATGGAACCAAATCTTGGCCAGACAAGCTCTATCGCTGAACCCTCTCCTCTCCCCACCCCCAGAAGTCTTCTTCGTCATATCTCTGTGTATGGAATTTATCTGAAAAGCAGATTTTTAAAAATTGATTTTGTTGAGCTCTACATTTTTCTCTGCTCCTCTCCCTTCCTCTCCCCTCCCCCTTCAACCCTCCCCCAAGGTCCCCATGCTCCCAATTGACTCAGGAGATCTTGTCTTTTTCTAAGTCCCATGTAGATCAGAAGCATGTATATCTCTCTTAGGGTCCTCATTGTTGTCTAAGTTCTCTGGGATTGTGGTTTGTGGGCTGGTCTTCTTTGCTTTATGTTTAAAACCCACTTATGTGTGAGTACATATGATATATTTGTCTTTCTGGGTCTGGGTTACCTCACTCAATATAATGTCTTCTAGATCCATCCGAAAGCAGACATTTTTAACTATTTAGTCTTCTAGATCCATCCGAAAGCAGACATTTTCAACTATTTATCTCTTTGGTAGTGTGATCATGTTTCTTCAACTACATCTATCAAACGTAGTTTTCCTACCCACCACCTGTCCCCATATACAGTACCAAAATGAGCTCAGGTCCTCTTACTTGCATGGAAAGTATTTTCCTGACTGAGCTATCTCCGCACTCGGAAATGGATCTCACAATCCCATCTTTCAATACATAGGAATACAAGATCCATGTGAAAGGCGTATTTTTACTCACCTGGTTTTGAACTATTTTGTCAGAGGCATCCCTGATACATGTCTTTAGAAATAAGGTTGTTAAAGAAAAGATTTACCCACACAATATTGCAAGAGAACTTTGCTTTTTTTTTTCTCTTAATATACAATTTGCAATGGTACAAATTATCTTCCTTGCTCTATCAGCGTAAAGAAATGTTAACCGTGGGTTATATATAGTAGACGCATGCACGGAAATGCTCCCTTTTATTGTGTATTTTGAGCTCTAATTTTTCTTCTGTAGCCCAGGCTAACCTTGGACAGTTTTCCCTCGGCCTCCTGACACGAGGGACTCTGGCCGCGACTCCTGACTTATAAACGTCCTTGTGAAGGAAGCGTAGCGCGCTGCCCAGATTTTCCCCTACTTTGTCTTCACTTGGCCGCCCCGCCATCGGAGGAGCCATTGTTGTTCACGTCTTCAAAGCCCTCAACACGACCGTCGTTTATTTGGCCACAGCTCTGTCCTTGGCTTGGTGTTGGCATAGTAGCTCCAGCTGCTCGGCTTACGGTTTTTTGATTTCTATAATTTTTAGATACTTAGGAAAAACTGGGATTCTTGCTCTTTTACATTGAGTCCATAGGGAAGCTATATCGTGTTCTGTTTAGGTGACCAACACCTGCCGTGAGCCTTGTTTGCGTGCTTAAAGGCAAGCACACACATTATGTTCTAAACATAACAAAATCTGTTCCCCTCCTGGCTTCTTCTGGCTAGTGAGCGCAATCTCATTGTCCATTGTGCATACTGCATGTGCCACCTGTCTGCTGGCCACAGTGGCCCTCTGGGCCGTGGAGTTGACTGCAGCAGTTCTAGGGTGCACGTGTTCGGGCACCCTTACTTCATTCTGGCCACAGAGTGCCAGGTAGTGATGCTCGGGACCCACAGTGCTAGAGAGGCGGCGGGAACTGCTTCCTTCCAGAGCAGAGGCCCAGGTACCGTAAAACATCAGAGTTATCATAGCAAGGCCGTAAGGAACTATGATAACTCTGTTGTTATTCGTAGGTATATCTGCGAAGCTCTTACTGCCCGCTGGTTCCAGGTGAAGCTTTATAGTGTGTATCGTACAGTAGAAAGAAGATTTAGAGTCAAGGGGTAGTGGCACACACCTTTAATCCCAGCACTCGGGAGGCGGAGACAGCTGGATCTCTGTGAGTTCAAGGCCAGCCTGGTCTACAAGAGCTAGTTCCAGGACAGGCTCCAAAGTTACAGAGAAACCCTGTCTTGAAAAACCAAACAAGAAAGGAAGGAGGGAGGGAGGGAGGGAGGGAAGGAGGGAAGGAGAGAGGGAGAAGGGAGGGAAGGAAGGAGGGAGGGAGGGAGAGAGGGAGGAGGGAGGGAAGGAAGGAGGGAGGGATGAAGGAAGGAAGGAAGGAAGGAAGGAAGGAAGGAAGGAAGGAAGGAAGGAAGGAAGGAAGGAAGGAAGGAAGATTTAGTGTAACACGCTGTTCCGGGTATTCACTAGGACTCTTGCAACGTGCCTTCCTCCGATGCTGATGCAAGGGAATGACCAAAGTGCTCTTAAACCATGTGCACATATGTTTCTGGGCGCTTGTGCTGGTGTTTCCCTTGTTTGGTATTGCCGTGTAGCCCAGCCTGGATTCCCACTCCCGAGTCTCCTGCCTATGCCTCACACGTGCTAGGATTCCAGGAGTGTGCGTTACACGCAGCTCTTGTGCTAATATCACTGCACAAACTTCATTTCCAGGCATGGAATTGCTAAGGCAAAGAGCATGTGCATTTAGTTTGAAGGCTATGGCTTAACCCCTATTTAGAAATGTCAGTTTAGCAAAACTTTCATTAAGCGTGAAATGAAATCGATGAGCAATCTATTGATAAGAATGACAAGTGAATCACCAAGGCACGTTCTATAACTAGGTTATGAATAAGGTTATGTTTTGTGGTAGCTAAAAGTTAGTAGTTTTACATAGACACAGGTTGAATATTAAAAAAAATGGAAGTTAAACTTTGTAGTTTACATTTTATGAGAATGCAAGTCAGTGGCTCAAAGAGAGGTCAGAGCTCACCACTGGGTCTTGGAAAGCCGAGCAGGAAGGGGTAAAGGCAGTCTGTGTAGGAAGATGCTGTGTGGGACAGAACGATTTGGTGAAGTGGTCATGGTTTTTAAGTCAACCAGCTGTGACTGGGAGTCGGTCCAAGAAGCTCTTTGTGTTCGGACAATGCAGATCTTTACTATGGGGTGGAAGTAGGAATAACAAGGTTTCCTGTGCCTATTTGCGTGATAAAAATAACCTTCTTTGGAAGCACGTGTGTGAGTTTCAAGCAGCCCGTGCTTCTGAACTATTTCTAGGCTGTTCTGTTGCAGTCAGAGGGCCTGGTCTTAACACAATGCCCCAGGCTTATCTTTCCAGTCAGGGGCGAAAGAGCACTATCTGTCCCCGAGGCACGCAGGCCTTACTCATCTACCCTGCCCTTCCCCAACACGAAACCCCTTCCTGTCTGTCCCGTTTCCTCGCTGATGTCCCTGACGGGAGTGAAGCAGCTCCTCAGTGCTGGCTGTTAGAATCAGGCTGCCTGTTTGAGAGAGGTCTAAAGAGTTAAGGGCTAGTTACTCAGGTGTCACTAGCCCTACTGAGATTAGAGAAACTATTGAACACTTGATAATTGTTCTTTATAACTGGGGAAATCCTGCAGAAGGGACCTGTTACTTCCCAATAAGACAGACACTCCGTGTTTCCACCATTGACCATAAATGTTCTTGTAACTCTATCTGTTATCGAACGCTGTTGTGTTAGGATCTTCTCTGAGACCTGAAATGATTATTTCAATCCAGAGTAGCTCTTCTGGCGTTGAAAGTTGAGTTTGGTGATCAATACCCAGTGTCCTTTCTCCTGGATGAAAACGCCAGTAGACTTGGCAGTGGCGGGCAACCCTTGTGCCCTTTGTTCAAAACTTTGCTACCATTTGCTAACAATTTGGAATGATAACTCCTTCTAAGACTCTTAGGTCTAAATCCTAGCATGTCTGTCCTACTGAGTAATGAGCATGCCCAGAAAGAAAACGTAGGATGTTCGGGTGGCCTCCATTTAGCCCTGCCTTTGTCACGGACTCCCTGCTTGAACTTGAACTTCCCAGCATCGTCACCTGAGCTGTGGTGTCGCTACCCAGCAGGACTGTAGAGAGGAAGGAAGAACATCTGAAGTGCACCTTGTGCTGTGCTTGACTTCGAGGAAGCTCGTGATTGACAGAAGCTGTTCTTGTGGGTGGCGCTTCGTCCCCAGTTTTATGGAATACTTAAAATAGTGCTGCTCAGAGTTCTCCATCAGAGTCTCCTGACTGCAGAGACGGGAAGCACATAATGTTGGTCTGTTCTTTAGCTCAGAGAAAGCTGCTAGCAGCTACAAAGTACTTGGAGTCTTTAACTGAAGCTCTTCGCAGTGCACAGATATGTTCTTGTAGTAATGCCGTTTCGAAAGCATCAATTGAATCGCACCAATTAAAATCAAGCATCAATTAAATTATTGTTATTAAATTATTGGACTATCACCCTCTTTCAGCATTCAGAGAAAACAGTAGCTTCTAAGAATGTGCTCTGTGTTTCTGATAGGTTTGAGCATGAGAAACAGGGCACCTCTATGTTCTTCCGGAATACACTGACTTCACCAACTGACATTTCACAAGTTAAAGTGGATTTGGGGAGCCAGTGTGTTATCAGTGCTGGAGTAACATGCCATAACACTGGATCGCACATGTTCATTGTGAACCCTGCTTTCCGTCTCAACTTTCCTTTTTCTTCTTTTCCTTGAGACAAGATAGCGCGATGCAGCCTGTGTAACTCGCGAAGTTGCTCAGGTTGGCTTCAAACTCACAGCAATCCTCTTGCCTCAGCCTCTGAAACCCTTGGGTCATCGGGGTAAACCTCTGTGCTCCACCTGGAACTCCGAGTTGTCGCGCTGTAGTAGCTGGGTGACTCTTTGGTCCTCTGAGGACAAGGTTTCCGGATAGAGTGTCCCGGGAATCAGAGCTGCATGGTGGGCCGGACTAGGCAATGAATGAAGCACCATAGAAAGTAAACATATGTTTAGATAAACTTAGTAGAGATTCTTACAAGTCAGTTTAACAAATAAATTTTTTATGGCTGGAAAGGAGGGATAATCGGCAGTGTCTTCTCTTCCTTTCTCTGTAGCTGTTAGAAATCTCACTGCGATGCACCCTACCGATCCTGAAAACATCCATTCAAACCCATGAGACTTTTACGACATCTACGGCCATCTACGGCTTTTACGACAGTCTATGGAGAATGTATAATGTATTTGCCCAGTTACTAAACATATTTATTTCATGCACCGTTTAATCATTTGCCTTCTTCAGTAGCTGCCCCGCTGTTCATTCCCATAACCCAAGGTCCACCTGTCTTCACGTTCTCATCAACACTTACTTTCTGTCTTTAAAGAGCAGCTATCCTAGTGGTACCTGGTGATACAGTCCAATAATTCTAGATATCCTGGAGATGAAAGTAGTAAGGTTTCAAGTTCAAGGCCTGTTTGGCTGTCTAATGTGAGTCCAAAGCCAGCTCAGGCAACTTAGTAAGCCTCAGCCTCCAATTAAAAGGTAAAAAGATGGCTAGAGAGGTAGTGTTTTTTTTGTTTGTTTGGTTGGGTTTTTTTTTTTATTTTTTACAAACCTTGTGTAGTTAGCATGTACTAGCTATGGTATCATTGTGATTTTCGATTTGAATGTTTCTAAAGACTCACAGCGTTGGCCATCTTTTAAGATGGTTGTTGGTTAGTTATATGTCAGTTTTGAAGAAAGGTTTGTTCAGATTCTTTGCTGATTTTTTTTTCAATATGGTGGCACGGTGGGGTTTTACTTATTTATTTATTTGGTTGTTGAGTTGTAGGCATTCTTTATATGTTGTGGATCCTTATCAGGGATTAGTGGGTTGCCCTACTTTCTGCTCTGGTGGCACGGTGGGTTTTTATTTATTTGGTTGTTGAGTCGTAGGCACTCTTTATATGTTGTGGATCCTCATCAAGGATTAGTGGGTTGCCGGTATTTTCTGCGCTGGTAGGAGTGTTCTTGTGATTATGCTATTCTAATGCGTCAAAGTCTTGACCCCCAAGGCTGTGGTGTTAGTATAAGTAAATGGAAGGCGGTTAGGTCAGAAGAGCATCCTGCTGCGTGAGGAAGGGCCCTTATGAAAGGGTTCTCAGGGAACTTGCTTCCCCTCCTACCTGGCAGAGGAGATGGTGGGGTCTGTGAGAGTGCAGTCTTCATTAGACCCTGATTGGCTGGTTCGCTGATCTTGGCCTACCATGTTCAGAATTCTGGGAAACATGTGTATGTTGTTCCTATCTCACGGGTTCGTGACACAGCAGTGTCCCAAGTGGACTGAGAGCGTGAGCTCCCGCCTCTTTCCTGTGGGTAATCTTGCCCTCCCTGCACTACTTCTACTTGCTCAGAGCCCCTCCCACTGAGTGTGAAACAGTATGAAAGCTAACGTCGTCAACCCTACTTTGATTTCTCTCCAAAGAGGGTTCGTGGTGTCCTGAGTGCTGACCGTTTGCCTGCTGGAATTGACATCCAGCCATGCTCCTGGCTGTGTTTTCCAATGCTCTAGGCCCCTTTCTAAGTTGGTGTGTCAGAAGGCTACCACCTTCAGCCTCCTGTGTTTGCTGGGCAGTCTGAATTCTTGTGGTCTAGAGGGAGTGAGGTTTATTGTTTTGTTAAAACCACAGAACCAGTTCAGAGTTCTGACGAGGAGATGGAGGAAGCGCTGTGTTCTAAGACTGAGGAGTCAGGATGCATTCTTTCCCCTTATCTGACAGCCTTACGTCCCGCCTTAGCTAATCAGACAGAAAATGAATTGCACTCTGACTTCACTCTTGTTATTGGCCATATTTTCCTCGGGTCATTTTCTAGATAGAAGGGTTTGCACCCAGAGAGCGATGTTCTCGCATTATTCTTTTCTCCATTTCTTTAGAAACTTGTCTCTTGGTTGGCTGCCATTGCTTTTGCATTTCTGTCATGTTTACCAGCAATAGTTCTGAAACATAGCAGTGGCTTCTGGCCTTTTCATGTTTTATATTTTGTCAAGGGGAATGACTCATTTCTCCCCCATTGCCTTCTCCTGCTTCTGAGAGTCATAAACAATTATTTGCATTTTAGAAGAAGGAATGCACTTTACTGAAAACAGAGGCAATCTTCTTGCCTTCCGTGACTTCGATATTTACAGCTAGAATTGAAACTGCGTTTTCGGTATGCTTCAGAGCAGAGATTCCAGTCGATGAGTGGAAAACTGAAACTCAGGTGGATCTCACAACACTAACACAAAAATGCCTTTCTCTTTGCTTGCTTGTGTGAGGTGAACAATAGAATCACCCAGAAGGCTAAGTGCAGAATGAATGGGGTTTTAGGAGGGAAAGGGTTGTGACATCGGGTAGTAGTGCTCAGAATGGGCAAAGATGAGGAAAAAAATATTATTTAGTTTTATCAGCAGTTGTTTTTTTACATATAATAAAGCTGTATTTAGCCAGGCAGTGGTGGCGCACACCTTTAATCCCAGCATTCCAAAGGGAGAGGCAGATGGATCTCTGTGAGTTCGAAGCCAGCCTGGTCTACAGAGTGGGAGCTAGGACAGCCAGGGCTACACAGAGAAACCCTGTCTTGAAAAGCTAAAATATGCGTACGTGCATGTGTGTATGTGTGCACGCACACGCACATATATACACGAGTCCCTTGTGTATACCTACCTCAACCTCAAAAGTGCAACTTTATTTGGAAATAGGGTTTAATAGATTGGTTTAGAGATGATGAGGTCAGATTAGCTTAGAGTGAACCTTAAACCCATTGGCTGACTGGCTGGCTGTCTTAGAGAAGAGAGACTGAACAGAAAGGTGCAGATGAGACCCACGAAGACCAGCAGAGATTGGAGTCGGTGTAGCTGCAAACCAAGGGAGGTATTCCAAACTGATTGCATCCCCAGGAAGTTAGGAACCAACAAGGCAAGACTTTCCCTAGAGTCTTCAGAGGAGCCAGCATTGTTACCGTCTCAGTCTCTGCTTTAATGTCTCCAGAACTGTGAGGAGCCATTTTCACTGTTGGGAGACTCTCTATTTGTGGGACGTTGTCGTAGGAGTCCTAAGGAATTATGTCTTGTTTGAGACCAGCGTCCACAGTTTTTTATGTAGTTCCCAAGAGTTACATAGAACATCAGAAGGAAAACGGGGAAACTAACCTTTGAAAAAGTGAAACTCAGTGTTGCAAGGAGCCGCTTGTTCATCCCAGCTGCCCACACCAACTAAGGCATCATATCTGATCAACTTTTTGAGCTCTCAGTGTGAGCTTCTAGAGATAAATATTGTAATGACAGCAGGACCGACCTATCTTAGACTTCCTGTTGCTCTGACAATGCCATGACTGAGGCGACTTATAAAAGAAAGCATTTAATCTGGGGCTCACAGTTCCCATGACTGTCATGGTGGGGCGCATGACATCAGGCAGACAGGAGCTAGAGCAGTAGCTGAGAGCTTGCGTGGGCTCCGCAAGCGTGAGACAGAGATAGACCAGGCCAACTGGAGTAGTGTGGGCTTTTGAAGCCTTGAAGCCCACCCCCAATGACACACCTTCTCCAACAAGGCCATACCCCCTAATCCTTCCCATTTGGACCCCACGGGCATGATCAGGGCATAAGGAGACAGCCAGGGATGAAGCAACATGGACAGAACCTGCAGGGCAGCTTCCACTAGTGGCCACGGACCAGTAAATGCCGCCACCTGGATGAGAGAGAGCCGGGCGAAGGTGGCCACTTGGTGGGAACAACGTGAACTGAAGGGGAGCTCCACCATTACGACAGGGATTTTGAGTAATTGCCCCCCACACACACCTCCTTTCCTGCTATCTCTTGGTGCTGCTCTCTGTTACTGAAATTCAAAAAAAATCACTTTTGCAGGACAGAGAGCACAGTGTACTAGTGTGACAGTGAGACTCGGGTGGAGAGACGCAGCGCCAGGGCCAATGAGTACAGGGCAACAGGTTAATAAATCAAGCCATCATAGGTGTTATTCTTTTGGTCTGGTCCCTTTAAGGGGCAAGCCACGCCCACTCTCAGCCACTTCTGACCTCTCCGTAGCCATCTTAACCTTCTTTCTGGTCCCTCTCTTGGCGTGTGCACACGTGTCTTTATGTCTCTCTGTCTCTTCGTTAAGTAATAAATGTTTACCTTTATGTTTAGCCTTACGTCTATTTATTATGTCCTGTAAGCATATCCACCATCTGGTCACCCACCCGCCTGACTCTCCTGGCCCTCATTGCTGGGCGCTCCCGCCAGCGCTGCCTCTTGCCGTGGGGAACCTGCACCGCTCTAGCCTGGACTAGCGGCTGCGGTCACGCCACATTATATTTTTTAAAGAACAAAATTAGTGCCGTGAACTCGAGAGATTCACCCGCCCCAAAAATAGGGACTTTCAGATCAGATGTGAAGTTCAACTCAGAAAAACCCTGTTTGGTCTGAGTACCTGTGGTGGTTTGAATAGGAATGCCCCCCCCAGGCTCGTCGACTTGCGTGCTTTGTCATTGGGGAGTGGTGCAACTTGACAGGAATTAGGGGGTGTGACCTTGTTAGAGTTGGGGTGTTCTTGTTAGAGGAAGTGTGTCACTGGGAGTGGGCTTTGGGGTTTCAGATGCTCAAGCCAGGCCCAGTGTCTCTCTCTCTCTTCCTGCCGCCTTCAGATCCTGAGGCAGAGCTCTCAGCTCCCTCTCCAGTTCCACGTCTGCCTGTGTGTCACCATGTTTGCCACCATGATGCCAACCTAACCCTCTGAACTGTCAGCCAGCCCCAATTAAATGCTTTGCTTCATAAGAGTTGCTGTGGCCATGGTTTTTCTTCAGAGCCATAGAACAGTGACTAAGTTGATACTTAACCGAGTCCTATCACTAATAAGCATCCTTGTCTGTTGTAAGGCCTCAATGTCCTGTTTCTGTAGCGGGAGAGGTTGTATGGATCTGTTTTCAGATCTGAGAAAACATTGCCCCAGCAGACTTTAAACATGAAAATGCAGCATTAGTGAACCACAAGAAAGTTGTAGATGGGTTATTCCCCCTCCACCCCGGAAGCTAAGAGCGCATGTGCTGAACTCCCCCTACCATACTGTGAACTGGTACGATTTCAGTTTTGCGGATGAGGAAAGCAAGGTCCAGGGAAGACCGAGTCTCCTGATGTTTAATATTCCAGGCAGACACTCCTGGTGCTGAGGCTCAGATGTGATTAAGAAGCTGCTGTGAACTCATGTGATAATTTGGGGGCTGAAAAGGAACACCGGCAGGCATGTTAAAATCCTACCCCCCCCCCAAGAATTAAATAACGAAACCGACATCGTTTGAAGCAACCTTTAAAACTTTGCAGGGTTCTCGAGCCTTTAACTCCGAGAGCAGCTGGTGAAGGCACAGAGTCCAAAGACCGAGTGGCCTGCCTGTGAGTTTTGAGTTGTCCCCTTTTACGTGACTCTGAACAAGCTCCAATAGTTTCCGTTCCTGCATAAATAAAAGAGATACACTAATGAGAGCTACCTCGTGGAGTCATCAGGAAAATTACAAGCTAATGGGATATAGTATTTCCCATGATGGTACTTCACACAGTACCCAGCACTGAGGAAATAGCAAATATTATTACTCCAAGGCCTGACTCTAACAGACTTACGATGTTGAAATATCTCATGGTATTTTGAAAACTCAGAAAGGATCTCGGGTAGCTACACAGCCTAGCAGGAGCAGTACATAATCCTTGGAAGGGCCCAA
Source organism: Myodes glareolus (assembly GCF_982192425.1). Taxonomy (NCBI): domain Eukaryota; kingdom Metazoa; phylum Chordata; class Mammalia; order Rodentia; family Cricetidae; genus Myodes; species Myodes glareolus. The sequence goes on along the minus strand of NC_142052.1, from coordinate 39,565,534 downwards.
CGAAATCAACTAAGTCACTGTTTGGGGGAGATTAAAGGGTTCGAACTGGCATCTGTGTGGTTGCCCGGGCCAGAGGTTCACGAATTAGATGGTTGTGAGAAACCTTTCATCCAGAGCTGTTTCTGATGGCGTGCTCCTGAGGAAACGCGTGCGAAGCGGGCTGGCCCTCGTTGTGGTTTTCCGAGAAGACCAGAGGAGACGATTCCCTGTAAAGCTTTCATCCCTGGTCCTCAAGGTCTACCTTTCCATTCTTACTCTTGGTGGTTAGATCCAAGCATCTTTGAGAGCCGGGAGACAGAGCCAGGATAGTGACTACTCATGAGCTCTTACTCTCCAGGTACATTTCCCAGGTGATTCTGTTAGAAAAGTTTCCCTAGGCTTAGCCGTTCAGGATTCCATGCAAGTCAGAAGTCTTCTGGAGCTAGCGCAGGTTGTGACCTTCCAAGTGAGGCACAGATGGCCCATCCCATTCAACTCTTGCATTTCCAGAAGCCTACTTTTTCTAGTAATTTCTTAAAACACTAAGGTTTCTAAAAACGTCCTTTAGAGAATGATGCACCGAGGAAATAGCTCTCTGAAGGATATTAGCTGGCTCATCCGTCTGCCTGCAACAGGGCAGTTCTGAAATGCGGCACCTAATTTCATGCATGAAATAGTCTCCAATTAGTAGTGTACAGTGGCTCTGCCCGATGGGGAGAGAAACCGTATATGGATGAAGAATTTGTACTGCAGGGAGGAGGAGAGGGAGTGGGGGGAGTGGGAGGGTGTTGAGAAGAGGGGAGGAAATGGAAACTTTTATAATTTAATAAAATTTACTTTCAAAAAAAAAGAATTTGTATTGCATGGTTCATCAAATGACTAAGCCACAGCAGACTGCATGCCAGCCACATCCTATCATCTACCGACGTAGTACGTCCGTACTTCAGATTCCAGGAGCTGTCATTTCCTGTTGTCCCTGTAGGTTCAGCTCCTGCTCCTTGTTCATGGGGTGGTCCTCATAGTGCGAGGAGTCATGCTCCTACGGCTTGTTTTTCTTGTCAACAAAAGATAACTCATAGTGAGAAAAAGGCAGGTGTGTGCAAATGTTCCTGAACCTGGGAACTGCACACATCCAACGGTGCACACATTCGACAGTGCACACATCCGACGGTGCACACATCCAACAGCGCACACGTCCGACAGTGCACACATCCAACAGCACACATATTCGACAGCGCACACATCTGACAGTGCACACATCTGACGGAGCACACATCCAACGGTGCACACATCCAACGGTGCACATATCCAACAATGCACACATTGCGCACACATCCGATGGTGCACAAATCCAACAATGCACACATCCAACAATGCACACATCCAATGGTGCACACATCCAACAGTGCACTCCAGTCTTAGCCCAAGCATCTGCGTTTCCGCGATACTTTCTCTGCTCCCCAGCTCTTGGGTCCAGAATCCAGCTCTGGTCTCCGCTCTTCTCCTTAACAAACCATATGATTTACAGTGCTCGGTGCTCCTTGCTCCTTGCCCCTCTCTTCCCTTTCTTCATCCTGCTGTAATTTAAACTCTGTGAACATGGAAAGTTTTTGTTTGTTTCATCTAGATCGACCCAAGGGTATGCCCTTTTTCAGGCACAAAGTAGGCATGCAATAAAACATGACTAAATAAATTCACACCTCTACTTTTTCCGTAGTTCAGTTCTTCATGAAGTTATAGCTCAAGGTTTCCTTTCTCAAGCAGTTTTGGGGTTGAGTTGAAGGTGGCTCCTTTGTATGTATCAGTGAGAAGTTGGGCTTACACAGTTCTTCACTGGTCTAACATTTTTTTCATCAAATGATGTATTTTTAAGTTAAATAGCGCATATTTAGTAAATGTTTATACATAAGCTTCCCCGTCTGGTTAGTTTTCATTGGACTCATGTGAAATAACTAATTAAGGAAATGAAACATGGGATGGAGAGATGACTCAGTGGTAAGGAGTGCCGATTGTTCTTCCAGAGGAACCGGGTTCAATTCCAGGCACCCACATGGCAGTTCACAACTGTTGGTAACTCCAAGATCTGACACCCTCACACAGACATACATGCAGGCAAAATACCAATGCACATCAAACAACAATCAAAAAGAAAGAAAAAATTAAAGAAAACGAAACACAACTGACCTAGTGTAGTCATTACTGTCACCTCGTTGAGTTACAGTTTAATAAATAATCTTCATGTGGATTGTGACTTAGTTTTGATTCTGTTTCTATGATAAGATGCCCTGGCCAAAGCAACGTAAAGGAGGGAGGGTTTGTTTGGCTCACAGTTCCAGCTGCCCCTCATTGTGGGAAATTCAGGTGGCAGGAACTCGAGACTGCAAGTCAACTCGCACGTAGCATCAAGAGCAGAGAACAAGGAATCAACGCACGCTCGCCAAGTGCTTGTTTCATTTAACCGTGTTTTTGTCTTTAACTTTCTTAGAATTGATGCTGTTTATTTCTCTCTCTCTCTCTCTCTCTCTCTCTCTCTCTCTCTCTCTCTCTCTCTCTCTCTCTCTCCTTTAGACTCCTTAAAGCTTGTTCTGTGCTCTCTGCCTGGCTGTGTGAAGGGACAAACGACCTTGTCTTTTGTTGTCTCTTCTGTGTAAACATTGGAGTTCTCTGGACATTTCCTCAGGGCTGTTTTCCTCCACTTTTGCCCCTGTGGCTTTTGTGGTCTCATCCCTTTCCTGCGGCTTTAGCCACACACCTGCATTTGAAGTCCCAGCCCTCATCCTTCTCTCCAGGAACAGTAATGGTACTTCTGGATATTGGTATCTTGTTCCGAGTGGGCACAGGGTCCTCAAATTCATTGGAGCCCAGACTGAACTGGACCCACTCTCCTTTCTCTGATGTTACTGATGGTGGCGGCTCAGCTTGGGAGCTGAAGGCTCACGCTGATGGTTTCCTTCATCTCTCCCATCCACCCCTGGGTTGGTCCGCCTACTCAGCCTGCCTGCTTACTGCTCCACTGCTTCCGTCCTGATTTAGAGTATCATCCCTTCAGTCCCTGGGCCACTCTCTCCTCTGACCGATGTCCCCATCGGTTCTTCCTTCATAGCATCACTAGATTCGTCATCTTATGACAGTTTTCACTCTGATGGTGAAAAACATGGAAAATCAGGAAAGGGCAAAGAATTACTAAAAGTTTCTTGCTATAGTACAGTATGCTGATGTCATCAGTTCTGGTTTGCCGCAATCACTGTGGAGCAAGATGGCAGGCCAGCTTTATATAGAGCCTATATATACTTTGCATTTTTAAAATTAATTTTAAGTTTTTATTTATTGGTATTACTATTTTGGGTTGATTTATTTTGTATGGATGAGTTTGGGCCTTTATGTGTGTGTGCCCACTTGCTTGCCTGGTGTCCATGGAAGCCAAGTGTATCTGGTGACTAGAACTGGAGTTACAGATGGCTGTGAGCCATCTCATGGGTGCTGGGAATTGATCTCAGGTCCTCTGCAAGAACAGCCAGTGCGCTAAACCACCTATCTATTAGTTCTTATTTTCATTTTATTAAATTTAGGGTTTCTTTCATATAAGATCTGTCAACTGTGGGTAGGGATAGTTTTTCAGTTTGGGTAGCATTGATTCTCTCTCTCTTCTCTGGTTAGCACTTTTAACACAATGCTGAGCAGAAGTGGAGAAGGCAGACACCTCGGTTTGCTTGAAACGTGTCTGTTGGGCGGTTCCATCTTTCCACTACCCCATATAATGCTGTCCTTGAGAACTTCATCCTTGCCCCGTGTCAGGGTGAAGAAGTGCTTTTGTCTTCCCAGTTTGCTAAATGTTTTTATCATTGGGGTGAGGGATTCTTTCAAGTTCTCTATGTGGCTTTAATCCCTCGATTTCTATTAATGTGTTTTAGTGTGGATGATGATTGTAAATGTTGTGCCTTCTAAGCCTTCCTGGGGTTAATACCACTTACTTGTTCTTTTAATATGCTGCTGGCTACAGTCTGTGATACATACAACTTAGGATACATATAATATAGTTAATGGTACATATAACTAATCCGTGGTGAGGGTCTTCACAGAAAAATTATACACACACACAAACACACATGTGTGTATGTGCATGCATGCTTACACGCAAAGGGCACCTGCAATTTCATTGGCTCGTCAGCTCCTGATTTCAGGCTCCAACCCTGCTTGAGTTCCTACCTGACTCTCTTTAGTGATAGACTATGATGTGGAAGTGTAAACCAAACAAACCCTTTCTTCCCCGACTTGTTTTTGGTCGTGGTGTTTCATCGTAGCAACAGTAACCTTACCTAAGCCAATGTATCAAAGTGATGACGTAAAACCATGCCTGGTCAGTTAGTGGGATGGCTTTGTGCTGATGTAATCTTTGGTGTCGGTGACATGAGAACCAGGTGGTGTTCTCACTGAAGCTGGTGGTCACAGAACAGCGATTAGGAAGGACTTAGGACGTTGGAGGCACCCCCTTCTGCGCAACTGCTTATTATAAATAGCAGCCTGGGGGACTGAGATGCCCAGTAGGAAAAGAAAAATGATACAATTGTCAAGAGGTGGTTTATTAGCTAATTTTCTGATGTAATAAAATGTCCCAATAAAAGGCAACTTAGGAGACCGAGGATTTATTTTGGCTGAAAGTTGCAGAAGGCATCATGGCAGGGAAGGCAGGACCTCAGGAGTGTGAGGCTGACCTGGCAGTCAGGGAGCAGAGCAAGGACAACAGGAAGTGGGACCAGCCATAAAACCTCAGAGCCTTCCCACAGCAATGCACTTCCTCCAGGGTCTAGAACCTGCTGAGCGGTGCTGCCAGAGGAGAACCAAGTGCGGAAACACACTATCCTATGGGGGAAATTTCATATTCAAGCCATGGCAGGTGACTTTGAAGAGATAGAGTCAATGGAATGATATCGGGAGGAACTCTAAAAAACTCTTTTCTAAACATTACTAGGAATGCTGGGAGAAGCTGCCCTTTTCAGAACTCTGGAAAGCAAATGAAGACTTTCACGTTTGTCAGACGTCTGTTCGGGACACAGGTCGAATCTCTTTTCACACAGCAGGCTTCAGCCTGTAGCGCTCACTGTTGACTTCGTTCATCTCTCTCCCCAGCTCCACAGTAGTTCTGGAGAGTTACGTCCTTCCAACCACAGTAGCCATGAAGACCGTACTGATCTGTCCGTAAAGAGGCTGTAATGGGCCTGAGCGGCCAAAAGCCTCGTCCCTAGCAGATTGCCTCTCTTCTCCCTTCTTTGGGAGAATCCTCATTTGTATGGCTCTTCTTTATGCATTAGAAAGATTGATGTTTATGTTTTATTATGTGTGTATGTCTATTTACACCCCATATGCATGTGGGTGTAATTCCTCCAAGGAACTGGAGTCACAGGTGGTTGTGAGCCCCAAGACAAGGTACCTGGGAACTGAACTTGGGGTCCCTGCAAAATCAGCAAGCGCTCTTAACCATCAAACATCTCTCCAGTCCCTTGTAGGATTTCTCTTGTTTAATCCAGCTAATCGATCACTTGGTATAAATGGCCCTGCTGTCTTGGGCTTTTATTTTCTATTCTATTTTCTATTGCCATGAGCAAGGCAACCTCTCCAAGGCAGGGTTTCCCTGGAGCCTACCGTTCCTGAGTCTTATAGGAATTCCTCACCCTCGTGGTGGGGAACACGGCAGCCAGCAAGCAGATTTGGCAGCTGAGAACTCACGTCCCACGATACAACCAGGAAGCAGAGGACACGCTTGGAACCTCATCTCCACCCCTGCTGACACACCTTCTCTGACAGGACCACACCTCCTGTTTTCCCCAGAAAGTTCCACCAACTGGAAGAGGCCATAGAAGGCTTTGAGAAGCTTAGCTGTAGCCCTAGAAGTCCTGCGTGCAAGGCCACTTACACGCCCAGGAGAAACAGAGGGTCTTGTTATCTTTCCTCTGCCTTAACCAAGGCTGGGTATAGGAAGGAAGTAAACGATAAGGCTGGTAGCGTGTTGGTGATGCCATCTGCTGTGGATACAGCCCAGCAGCAAAGGCAGGAGGCTGACAGGGTACTGTGCACTTAAGGGAAGCTTTGTCTAGATGTTCGCTGTAACAGGAACAAGCGGGCTGCTTGTCGTCACCCGGCTAGCTTACGCCCGAAATAACCACACAGAAATTGTATGAATTAAATTACCGCCTGGCCCATTATATCCAACCTCTTCTTGGCCAACTCTCACATCCTGATCTAACCCAGTTCTACCAATCTGTGTAACACCATGAGGTCGTGGCTTACTGGGAAAGATTCTAACCAGTATCAGTCTCAGGTAGGAGCTTCATGGTGTCTACCACACTGCCTTCTTCCTCACAGAATTCAATTCTCTTTTCCTTGCCTTCCTAAGCTCTTCCCTATCAATTCAAAGGCCAAGGCAGTTTCTTTATTCAACCAATGAAAGCAGCACAAATACAGAAGGACCTCCTACACCAGTTAGCTGATGTTTAAACGCGCTAAGCAGACGTTAGTGGCCTCACACGACAACTATTTCAGAAGGTCTTTATTATGCCTGAGACAATAAACAAGAATTGTCTAGTATTACAATTTCAACCTTTGAGCTGGACCTCTTTCTCCTGCTCCACTCTCCTGTCTTAAGGAACTACTTGCTATCATACAGAAAAGTACAGCGATGATGTTTTCAGCTTTAAGGGGGCGTATTGATGGAGGTAGCACCTGAATCAAAGGGCTGTCTTTCCAGTACCAGAGGCTTGTCTACTGTTTCTCCCAGTAACCACCCTCATCTGAGGGAGCCATGTCTTGGTCTCACATACCAAAAGAATCTAGCGTCTCTTCGTGGTTCGTCCTGAGGACTAACCCAGAAGACCCTAGGATGCTCTCATGGAAAGTGCATGGCGCCATGAATTTTAACAAACACACAAAGCCCTTGTAACGGCCATCAGATTAAGATAGATGGCATTTCCAGGATCCTAAAATCATTCTTTTTTCCATTTAAAGTCCTCCTGAGAGTTGACTTCCGAAACTATTGGCCAAATTTGCCTGGTTTGGAACTATAGGAATCACATTGTTGTTATTTTTGTGCGGCATTTTTTTATCATCTTCTAGCCCAATCATTGTCTTAGTAACCTTGACAATGCTCTCGTTTATCCTCTGAGATGCTGCCCTTACCAGATTTGTGTTTTCGTTCCCAGGTAATATGTCCTTTAGCCTCTCCTGCTGGCCTCCACAGCTCTTGTCATTGGAGGTTACCACAAGGGTCTTAACTAGAACCAAGCTGGGTTTCCATGTTGCTGCTGTGTGGTGCAGATTTGCATTCCAGCCAAAGATAGGTGAGAGAGGCTTGATACCTACCTTTCCTAGTCTCTGATTTTTTTTTTTCACTTTAGAAAGTTCCATTGATTTATTCTGCCTGTGTGCATGTAGGGACATGGAGGCACATGTCCCCCATACCATGTGTGTGGCTGTCAGAGGAAAACTTTCAGGAGTTAGGTCTCTCCTTACCTCACGTAGGTCCCGGGGATTGAACTCATGTCATCAGACTTGACATCATGCCTTCGCCCACTGAGCCATTTCTGGCCCTTGGCACTCCTGTTATTTGTGATGCCAAGGCTAGTTTGGGTCAATACCCACCCTGTAAGTTTCTCAGCCATTATTTGTGTAGGGTTTTCAAGCGCGTTGTTCCCTTCCATGCTGTAGTACCGCCAGTGGGAACGAAATGAAGTTGCCCTTTTGGGTGAGTGGCAAAATGCGTTTTAAGTTGTGCCAAGCTCATGGGTTAAAAATATTTCATGGGCTCTGACAAGTCACAGCGATTTTGGAGGCCAATGCTAAAAGCCATACATGGGAGTGTTTTAAGAATAGCTTCAATATTTTCTTGCATCTGACTTTGATTATTAAGTCATAACAAATGATTTTTTTTGTGTGTAAAAGAATAATTCCTAGCACTTCTGTTTTCTCCCTCTTGTCTTCTGATTTCTTTTTTTCCCTTGAAGGAAGTTTTTAAATTAAAAAAAAATGTAGTTTTTCAAATGTTTGATTGAGATGTTTGTATAGAATTCTTGAAGCGGGTTAGAAGGTAAAATCACAGATCATCATGAGAGTATTTTATAATGAAAATGCTTACAGGCTCTTAAATATAGCTTGTCAGGGAAGGGCGGAAGTGAACCTGGCTGTTACAGTTTGTTCCAGGAAAGGCACCTTGGATGGATGCCATCAATTGGTACAAAGATATTCTATGATTTCAGTTTTATTTGCTATATTTAACCTTTCCCAAAATGATTATTTAAAAACAAGTGTGTATAATAAACTAAAAAAAAAAAATCACAGTTCCTTGAGTTAGTTGAAAATTGGCAATTCTTTCCTTCCAAAGCTGTTGCTTTTGTTTCCATGAACATTTGAGTGGGATCTCCTCCCACGAGGTCGCTCGCTCGATGAGCTGCCACTGCTTCCCCTCATGTGATTCTTGTCGTCAAAAGAACAGTCCGAAAGCTTCTTCAGTCGTTCCTGACACCTGAGAGCAGCCAGGTGACGAGCGTGTGCCCTGTGCCTGGCTCCTTCCTGCTCACATTATACCGCTTCACAAGCCTGCAGAATGGCACTACCTTTGTGTTGTGGCTGTGCCACACGTGTGGATGCAGGACCGAAACCAGAGAAGGCTGATCATTTGGCAAAGGTGTCTGATTTGGTAAAAAAAAAAAAAAAGAAAGAAAAAAATCACCAGAACTAGTCTCACAAGCCGCCAGGGAGTTCTTAACCACATAATTAAGGGAGAAAAATGTCTCATGTTGAACTTTAAACAAACATTAAGGGAATGTAATGGACCATCTTAGGATGTTAATTTATGGCTTAGAGGGTAAATTTGGATATGTAAAGGTTGACTTTATTCTTTTTTCAATAGGAGACAGAATAGTGTTGGGGGAGAGTTTTCAGTCTTCCCAGGTAAAGGTCTTGGCAGCTAGGATGTGGGAGTTGTTACTGCGACGTCACCCACTGTGTGGAAAGAGGTCGTCCTTCCAGGGTCCCCATCTTACGCCTTTTATAAACACCGTGTTTAACTTGGAAGTGATAAACGTTGTTCTTGGCAGCGTCCTTATAGCACAAGTTGGAACCGCAGGGGCCTCCATGTCAGCTGCTGGCCAGGAGCGGACTACAGAGACTATGTTTGCACCTGGCTTTGACGTTGCTGAGAAGGCCAGGCAGTCTTTGAAGCTGTGGCGCAAGGATGACCCGTGACAGAACTGCCCGGGTTCGTTTTTGAAAACACAGATTCCCAACACCTATCCTGTTTCGACTGTGCAAGAGTCCCAGAGGATTTTAATGTGTGCGCAATCAAATTCGAAAACCATTCCTTCGTGTCGTAAAAATCTGCAAAATACATTTGACTCGGACCCATCCATATACTATGCAAAATGCTAATGCCGATTCTGAACGTGTTCACTGATGCAGATATGTTGGCGTCTCCTGGTACATGCTTTCAACAGTGCCTCTCTTGAATGTGTTTCTAGGCTAACTTCCCTCTCAGTCCTATGTAAAGCTTCACTGGAAAAAGACAGTGTTTCCATTTTGCAGATCAAGAGAGGCGATTCAAATAAAATGATTTACTTGATTCTTCACTGGTTTCGTTTGAATTGCAACGTCTCGCACGCCTCAAATCTATGCTCATATCCATCCTGGCTTCCAGTCGTTTTGTATTTGGGATAAGAGACAGCGTAGCATCTCTGACCAAGGTTGGTGCTTCTGCTTTACAGCTGACATCAGTGAGTGGAGAGATGCACAGCTGGCCAATAAGAGATTGAATGCTAGGTCCTAAATTAGCATCTGTATTACCCCATCCCCAAAACGTGTATACACAACACTGCCAATACCAACACCAAGGCTCAGGACCTCAAAGAAGTATATAAACACCCCAGCTAAATATAACCCCTGGTCTATATAACCCCCGATCCCCAACACACACACACACACACACACACACACACTGGCAACACCAACACCTAGGCTCAGAACATCAGAGAAGTGAAGGTAGAAAGAGCTGAAGGGTGGGAGGAACATTCTGAAATCCTCTCCTCTGGGCAAGACATGGCTGTTGGGAATCATGAACTCACGTGAACTGTGGTTACCTGCGCTAGCCCTAGACAGAGGTCCAGCTAGCCAAAATGTGGCGCAGACAACTTCAGTCTCTTGGGCGCCCGGGTTAGGGGCTGAAGTGGCAAGTCCGGAGAGAGTTTGTAGGTGGGTTGTCTGTGGATGCTTCGAACAACGCCTGCGGGAAATTCTTCATAGGTAGTGGTCATTCCTTATTATTGAATTTGGTTGCTTGCCACTTTCTAAGCTAAATTTTAAAGACCATGTATTTCATATATTTAGATTTGAAATCCTAATTTTGATTTTTTTTTTAAAATCCGGGATCTTGCTTTTATATACATAAAAAAATTCTAATTTATGTAGAATTGGAATTTGGAAATCTGAAAGCAGAGTGAAGAGAGGAATGTTTCTGTGGCTGCTTTCCAAACACAAAGGCAGAGGGAGAAGCTACCAGTCAAAAGTGCAACAGAGGCAGGCCCGTGCCAGAAAGCTCCAATACTGTGTGCTGGTGATGTCAGACTCCAGCATGCTGGGCTCGTAAACACAAAGGAGATCTGTAAAGGCTTTTTCCGTCCTGGTGTGCAAGCCTTGGTGGTGGTTTGCATTTGCTGGTAGCATAAAGGAAGTTGGTGAGACACTGTAGGACTGGGTTGTCACATTGTGTTGTAATCTGAGGATTTGTGTCTTAGCTTTCCCCTGCCTTACTGCCAGTAAGCATCCTGCGAGCTTTGGGGAATAAGTTTCTTTAGTTAAATGGTGTCTTTAATTTTCTAAGATTAATCCATTCAACGGCCACAAACCACAAGGCTTCCCACAGGCAACCTTCAGAATCGATAGTTTTGAATGCTAAGGACTCTAAAAATAATCAATTGAGGTGTCAAAAAGGGATCGGGTGCTGTGGGGGAAAGGACTGGTTTTCATTCTTTGGGCATTAGCCTTCTCTGTCTCTCCCTGTGCGCTGATACTTCAAATTCCTAGAGCTTGCCCTCCCTCCCCTCCCGTGCCCTGCTCGCCCTGACCCTCTGCATTCCTGGGAAGTGCTACACTGCTGCTCACTGTTGGGCCTCTGCTTGGCCCTTCTGGAAGTCACCTCCCTCCCCTCCAAAGCCTGTCTGCACCCTTCAGGGCTCAGGTCTCCCTGCTTCTAGGAGTGACCTTCCTTTTAGTCTGTGGATCAGGTCGTGTGTGCAGCTTGCTCTTTGGGTTGTCTCTTTCTTCTGCATACAATGTACTCTCGTTATAATATATCGTTGTTTATTTAACCTTTCTTCTTTCCAAGGGGAGGAACACACCATCTCTCCACGCCTAGCACCCCAGGAAGTCACTCTCTCACAGCCAATGGAAACGCAGTGGGGACCCATAAATGAGTCCCCCCCCCCGTTTTGATGCTGTTATTGATCTTGTTGGCTTTCTTCATAAGCAATGGTAGGTTGGAGAAGGAAACAGCATAGAAAGATTCTGGGCCCTGCTACTGACAGACCTTCTCAGTGGAGTTGTTCACTATGGTTGACCAGTTGCCACGTCCGAGTTGCCTGTTTTCTCTGTTCCCTCTTAGGGATAGCTTATCTGCATGCCATGGCGTGACCTGAGTTCCAACACTGCTATCTTCCTACGCCCTGCACGTTCAAGTTCTCTCTTGTCCATTGGGAGTTTAGTTTCTGTTCTATTTGCAGTGTTAGGTATACAGTAAGTTTTTTAATGTTATTTTTTTTAGTACGTGTATGCATGTGTGTGTTGTCTCTGAGTGCAAGTGCCCTCAGAAGCCAAAGGCACTAGATCCTCCGGGGCTGGAGCTACAAACGGTTGTGAGACACTTGACGTGGGTACTGCGGACTTAATGTGGATCTTTTGCAAGAGCCACCAACACTCTTAACTCCTGGGCCACTTTTTCAGCCTGTAGTAAATTTTCAGTCATTATAATAGTAGCTTATGCTAGGTGCAAATAGGGTCCTGTATATGGGCAAGCCTGTTAGATGCTGGTAACTCACGGATGGAGCAGAACCTATGCATCAGGTGAAGTAAGTATTCTGTGTATTTGGAAGGCCATGGGTCATGACTTGGGAGACCTTACCCAGCTCTGTGAACCTCCCAGGAACCCAAGGAGAATCTGCTGGTCCATCACCACAAAATAGCCAAGGGCTCAAGGCTTTGAGCTGTTTTTCGGCAGGAATAAATTCAGAGAGGCTCCATTATTAAGTCTGTTGTCAACTGGCTGCAGCAACCTTTGATGACAATAAAGGGAATGAATTAGTATTTCCTGTTAGTCTGTTTCACTGGTCTGTGGGTGACTAAGACCATTGTGAACCCGTTGGCAACTTAGGTTGCTGAAACTTTGGGGAACACCGCTTGGCGAGGCACAGTGCCGCAACAGCCTTGGCTTTGGGGACTATTTAGATCTGATTTCAAGCCGTTCCAGAGTTGGGCTGCCGTAACGTGGATCTCACCCTCCTGTCGGCTTCATCCTTCGAGCGGGATGGTCACACTTCAGAAAGTTGCTTTACCACTGTGATTTGTTTCGTCCTTTCTCAGTCTGACCTCAAACTTGAGCTCCCCGTGTGGCAGCCTCCTGGGTGCTGGGATTGCAGGTGTGTCCGGAGACCATTTCAAAAGCAGAGTCTCTATGTTCCCGGCACATAGTAAGCACTCTGTCTGCACTTGCTATTGTTTCCCCAGACACTCTGGAGAATCACAGTGGCTTGTCCCAAGACTGGGCTGGGTTTGTCAACCGCGACTGCCGATGTATCCAGTATCAGAACCAGCGCAGAGCTCTTTGTCCCTCAGAGCTTCCGGGTGGAGGGTGCTGGGAGCAGGGGACCAGCGCAGAGGAAGAAGGAGCTGCCAGCTCTAAGGTGGAGCTTATGACCTCATCCCACAGGGCACTCACCAGGAACGCAAGGGCATTTCACCTCATTTTCTGGCTTGTGTCGGGGATGGTTTTGCAGTCCTAAATTGCATTCAGCAAGCAGTTAATAATTGCAGAGCCTGATACCTTCACTGAGCTCCGTTCTTGAAATTCTAATGGGTCTGAATTGGGTCTTCCAAAAACCCAGACTCTTTTGGGAATAAGACAAGGGTAGTTGCTGTATGTTTTTGCTTTGGGAACATTTCCTCTTTCCCTCCTTCTAACCTTTCCCATGCACTCCCCCGTTCTCTCTCAAACTATGGTCTCCACTTCTTTAATTATTGTCACACATATGTATATGTATTCCTAAATTTATCCATATGATCTGCTTAGTCTGTATATTTACATGTATGGGTGTTTCAGGGCTGATCATTTGGTGCTGGATAATCAATTCATGTGCTCTGCGGATGACCCTTCCCCCTGCCCTCAGCAATCCTTAGTGGCTTGTAGTTCTTCTACGCCGAAAGTTGAGGCCCCCGTGAGCTTTACCCCCAACCCCCCTAACTTGTCTACTGGCGCCATCTTCCTCCAGGTATTGCTTAGGCAGCCACGCTGGTGAGACCTCGTGTGTGTGGCTTCTGACATGTCTAGGAGATGAAATCTCACCGCACACTTCCCGTTCTCCTGGCTCTTGTAGTATCTCTCTTCCTTCCCCATCATCTCCCGCAATGATTCCTGAGGCTTAGGTGCAGGAGTTTTATTATAGACGGACCAGTTGGGTTTGGCAACACCCGGTCACTTATTCTCGGCATGTTGATTGGTTGTGACTGCTGTGATGGTCTCTGTCTGTTGTTTCTTTGAGGAAGGATGGTATATATATATATATATATATATATATATATATATATATATATATATATATGTGTGTGTGTGTGTGTGTGTGTGTGTGTGTGTGTGTGTGTGTGTGTATCTATCTATCTGTGGGAAAGGGATGCATATTTAGAGTGTATTTATGAATTATCCTGATTCAATAAAGTGGCAGTTGCTGATCCTCCTCCTTTAGCTATGAGTAGCGTTGGATGGTTGGCTAGGTTTCCAGTGCCAAGCATGATGCCTTCTTGGCGAATGATCCTCGTGTCCAATTAGAGAGCCGCTGATTATTGCCAAGATGTGCGATCTATTACGGCTCCTTTGGACTGTTGCGCCATGCTAATCACTGCTTCGGTTCATGGGCACCGTAGCTGAGTAAGACCGTCAGTTGCTTCCCGCCCTTGGGTGCTTACTTACATGGTGCCTTCTGGCGTCATAAAAACCAGTCCCCAGGGAGGACTTTCAGGTCAGAACCACCTCAGATCTTGTGTCTCAGGTCTTGTGTCTGAACTTCATGGTATTTTCAGCAATCAGGACAAACCTTCAGCGTCTGGGGGGCAAACGAGGGTAACAGCGATAGCCTGTACTGTTTTGGCAGTCCCTTAGACCATCTTGACTAACGACTCAAAGGGGGGCTCATCATGGCTCTTGAGGGGGAGCGTTGTCAACCCAGGTGGGAATATACAGACACAGACATATACAGACACATACGTGCGCGCACACACACACACACACACACACACACACACACAGAGAGAGAGAGAGAGAGAGGCTGACTTGACCAATCTACACCGCTCCTCAGCATATGAAGGTCTCATCACCCTGCTCAGGCTTGCTCAATGCTGCTGTGCTCCCAATGGCTGGGAAATGGAAGCAAACTAAGTGGCCCTCAATCGATGAACAGATCATGAGAACAGGAATCCTACACACTATGGGACGATCATTCAGCTGTAAAGAAAGAATGAAATTATGAAATTTTCAGGTAAATGGATGAACTATAAAAAGACCACACTGAGTGAGGTAACCCAGGCCCAGAAGGACAAACATCACACTCTCTCCTTCATCGGAGGCTCCTAGCTCCGAATCTTCAGAGGTGAAGATTTCACAGAAGCTGGAGTAACTGCAGGAACCAGAGAAGCAGAAAGGGACCATGGGTAGGGGAGAAATAAGAGAAGAGCAGGGTACAATTGATTTGAATGGGGATACGGGGGTCTTTAATTAGGGAGGGGAGAAGGAGGTTAACACAGAGGAAGTGAGGAGCATAGAGCAACAGTAAGAATGTCTGAAACACTCCATTCTCTATCTACCTAAAACTATATGTAACGCATGTAAGTCTTGGCACCCGTTATATTGATTATTGTGGTCATGTATCCATTAAAAGGAAGGTCAGGAAATAACTTCCGAATTGATGTCTGTGTGGAGATTTCATTAAAGCCATATGGTGTTTGCAAAGGCAAACTTTTTAATAATTTGAGATGATAAGTCTACAGATTCCACGCTGGATTGATTGGTTTGGCTACTCACTCGGAGCCCATTCCCTAGCCTCAGGGAGGGCGATAAGCTGATGAAAGGGAGCGGTGGACTGGGGATCCCAGACCAGAAGCTTCTCTCTCCTGAGTCTCTCCGACTGCAGGCTCCCCTGTGTGATAGCAGGCGGTCCCTTTGACCGCAGCCTACTGTGTGTGTGAGTGTGCGCCTAGCTCGTTCCCTGGAATTCTCCCATGGAAAAGCAAAGGAAGGAAGCTGAGGGGAGGATGGGGCGATTGCATCCTGTCCCTTTCCCAGGGAGTGGCCACAACTGCCTCCGCAGAAGGGACCTAACGTGACAGGCTTTGTCACTTAGGATGCCCGAGCAGTAACAAGACTTGGTGTGTGGCCAGGGTGGCTCAGTGTTTTTCTTCGCGGGACAGGACTATTCTGTCGAGGTCACTGCTAGTCCCTACCTAGAATTCCATTTGTAGAGCATCAGAGGACACGGGGAGAGGCAGGGGCATCAGCGAAGTGGACCTGGCACACTCCGAGAGCCACCCAAGGACTCCAGATCGGCCGTGGCTTTGGTTCTGGCTGCTGTGTGATGGAGCTGTCAAGTGGCTAGACCAGGTGCACAGTGTTAGGTAGAATGTGCCTTTTCCCTCTTGCTGCTGCTTATGCCTGCTTCGAGCTGACGGATCCTGCCGCGCAAAGGCAGAGAGGAACTCTCTGTGACTGTTGAAGGTAAGCTGTAGGAAAATTCTGTGGGATGAATTTCATTCCTACCTGATATCTGCTCTGTTTGGGTTTCTGTTCTCTCTGCCTTTCACTCCGAGAAGTTCTTTAACGGAGTCCTCTCCATGGGTAATGGGTGGTTATTAGCGAACTGGGCGGTGTGTTTGTCGCATTTAGTTAATTGACAACTCAATGCCGGGGAGAGCAGGTCTGGGGAGAGCAGGCCTGGGGTTAAGACAGGAAACCTCTGTAGTAAACAGGAAGTCCCATCATTGAATTCTGGAGCCCCCCAGTTCGAGGGGAGTGCTTTACTTGAGAGGTAAGTACTGCTCCCTCCAAGAGTGCTTTGGAAAGTGGCCGAGATTGAGTCTAAAAAATAATATCAAAATGGATTATCTGTCCCTGGAGAAGATTGTTTTTTTAAAAAATGAAATTTAAAGCTCTCATCTTTCAGGGAACGAGGTGTTAGCGTCCATTTCTTCTCAAAGTAAACGGTCTGTGGGCAAGTATGTGGGGACCATGGATTTAATGATAATCTTAAAATTAAAAATAAAGAGGATTATCTTTGAGTGACACAAGGAGGTAGACAGACAGAGACACACAGAGAGAAACAGGATTTTACGTATTCCAGGCTGGCCATGATGTTGCTAGATAGCCAAGGATGAGTTTGAACTTACGATGCTCTGCCTCTATTTCCTCAGTCCTGGGCTTAACTGATGTTGACACTGCCTAATTTATGTGATTCCAGGGACCAAACCTAGGGCTTTATGTGCGAGGCAAGGACTCTTTTCCGTTGACTTTTGCTCCTGTCTCTGGAAATTATCTTTTGTAATAATTAGAATAAAGAAAGGAGGATGTGTAATCAAAACCCACGATCATTGCTGGTGACTTTCTATACACACGCTGCTGAAAAATCAATCTGTTTCCTTGTGTGGGGAAGAGGAGAGCGCCCCCAGGTGTTCTTAGGAGACTTGATTTAAGACTCATTAGGCACCGAGTGGCGTCCATTGCAGAACCAGTCAGGTCTGCCAAGTTGTATATTTCGGGGCAGTTTCCAATTACTGTACAGCGTACTGACACCCAAGGGCATGTCTTGGATGCACAGCCTTGTGGCAAGTGTTGGTCAAAAAAGCAGAGGCTTTGGCTGGGGAGGTGGCCCAACATGTCTGAGTACCTGAGTTCAGATCCCCAGAACCTGTGTAGAATGTTGGGTGCCACAGCACATGCCTGTAACTCCAATGCGGGGGTGGTGGGGAAGACAATTCTGAAGCTCATGGCTCAGCCATTCTAGCCAACTGGTGAGCTCCAGTTTCAATGGTAGAACCTGAAGCGCAAAAGATAAGGTACAGAGTGATTAACATAGTCCGTGCTGGTCTCTGATCTTCACCACCCCTTCCTAATTATTCAGATGCTTACCCTGATATCTGACTTTTTATTGATTTTTTATTGATAAGATTAATTAGATAATGCTTCCCTATGTGTGCTGCATTTTTTGTATATTCCTGCACTCAACATACACATACGAAGAAAGAGGAAGTTTCAGAAGCAAAAATAACCACGCTTTTATTTTTATTTATTTATATTTAATGAGAAATTAGACAAAATTAAAAGCAAAAGCTGGGAAGCTGGAGAGAAAGAGAGAGAGAGAGAGAGAGAAAGAGAGAGCTGGGTTGGTAAAGTACTTGTCTCCCCAAGCATGTAGATCTGAGTTTGACCACCAGAACCCTTGTTTTTTGTTTTTTGTTTTTTGTTTTTTTAAAAAAAGGCCTGGGTGTAGTGGCGGTTTGTGCTTTCTATTGCCGAGTCAGCATGGAGATAGGACCACCCCTGGGGCTCACTAGCCAGCCAAAGGGTGAGCTGTAGGCCAATGGGAGGCCTTGTCTCTGTTCCCGAGGGTGACACCTGATTTTGTCCTCTGGCTTCCAGATACATGCATCCAAACATCCATGCAAACACACACCACAAAGCAAAATTAAAAACTAAAATATGAAAACACGGGAAGTGAGGGTGAAGAAATGGGCACTGGCCGATGACAGTCAGCCCCCTTTGAAAGAAGACTGAAGGAGATGAAAAACTGGACAGACGCTCCTTACTCTTACGATGTGCCTGGCTTGCACGGTTTGTTCGAATCCTCCTCGCAGCCCTTCTAAGCCAGATACTGTGAGCACTTTATAGACTAAAGACACAGAGCTCGTGTCCTAGAAAGGAGGGATGCGGCTGAGCTACTACGGTAATTCCAGGAACTGTAGTCATATTGCTGCAGTCAGAGTATGGTACCCATTGTGTCTGCAGGGTGGGCGCTGTACCTAAAAGAATGCGCACATCTCTGGGCACATCGAGGGTCCGTTTGGACTCGGTACCGGTGATGTCTTACACTGAGGGTTCTGCTAAATGATGGAGCTTTCTGTTTGGACTAAGGTTGAGCATGGGGAATGCTGGCCTTGGTGAACTTGTTTGGGTAAAGAGGGGGCATGTGGTCGACATAGAGTATGGACCTACAGGACGGTGGACTGATGTGGAGAGGCACCGTGCGCTGCAGAACTCAAGAGGCAGAGCCTCGTTCGTGGTTGTTTGCCTTAAGGGTGGGTGTTTACGCGTCCCGCAGCTCTCTGCACGGGGCAGACGACAGGAAGCGCTGTGTGTTCAGGTTCAGGCTGGAGGACCAGTGTCTGCCTGTTCCTAGAATCAGGGACTGTCCTCCTCCCTCTACAGGTTGCTCTGCGTACAACAGGCAGGGTTGTTGCTTTTTATTGCAGGTCGCTTCCGTTCCCTGCTTAAGTTTCCAGTAAGTGACGCTCCGGCATCCTCAGCATGGATGCTGGCTGTGGTGCGGACAGACAGTGATGTGGAGCATATAATGAAGCATTTATCTAATTAATCTTATCAATAAAAAAAAATCAGGAGTCAGATATCAGGGTAAGAATCTGAATGATCGGAGAAGAGGTGGTGAAGTGACCAGTGGACTATCTCCTTTTTTCCCCTCCTCCCTCCCTTCCCCCTTCCCTCTCTCCCTCTCTCTTCTCCCCTCTCTCCCTCCCTCCCTCCCCCCCTCTCTGTCACAGTTGTTCCTTGATCCAGAAGAAGCCAAGACCCTCTCTAAGCCCCACCCTACTACTTCCTGTCTCTTCTCTTCTTTCTCTCTCTCTCTCTCTCTCTCTCTCTCTCTCTCTCTCTCTCTCTCTCTCTCTCTCTCTGTCCTCAGGCCTCCAGAACCTTATGGCTAATTTTGGTAGCTCTGCCGATTATTCAAAGTAAACTTTATTGGCAGTCTCGGGAGTTTCAGAATGAGATCGAAACATCACACAACATATACGAACATAATCTTTGGAGCAAGGTCCCTATGTGGGTACTATAGTCCTTATCTTAGACCTGTTTCTTTTTTTTTTTCTTGTTTTATTTTTTTTTAATATTTATTTACTTATTATGTATACAATATCCTTTCTGCATGTATGCCTGAAGGCCAGAAGAGGTCACTAGACCTTACTACAGATGGTTGTGAGCCACCATGTGGTTGCTGGGAATTGAACTCAGGACCTTTGGAAGAGCAGGCAGTGCTCTTAACCACTGAGCCATCTCTCCAGCCCCCCTTAGACCTGTTTCTTAGCCTCCCTGGCATTACCTCGGAGAGCTGGTGGTGGTTCAATGAGCTGACAGAATTAAACCGCTGGGACAGTGCCTGGCTCCTGCCATTCTGTTTTTGTGTATCTAATTACGGCCACTTGTCCCACCAGAACAAAATCTCCACAAGAGCAGAGCCTTTTCCTTCTTTGTATCCCGTCTGAATCCTTACCACATGGAACACGGCCCGGCAGATAGTGGATCCCCAATAAGTATTTGTTGAATTAGGCTTTAACACATGTCGTTTTCTTTATCTTCTCGAGAATCGTCATTTCCTTTTGGTTTTTTGGAGTGTTAAATTGCTTAACTATCTCTGACCTGTGACTGTGTGGCCACAAATTCAAGCCTGTAGAAAAAAAAATTTTCCTGTATTTTTTAATTATTGTTTTCGTTAATATACAAAATGATGGATTATGAGGTGGATATTCTCATATGTCGTTATACTTTACCCACACTCTCTCTGAATTCTTCTTTGCTCTTTCAAACTCCTGCTGCTCTGCTTCCTTCCTTTAAATGATCTTCATCCCCCTTATGCTTCTGTGTTTCCTGTATGTGTGTATGTAAATGTACTAAACAGGGTCAGATATGTGTGTGCAAATGTATTAAATGGTTTCAGATATGTGTGTGTGAATGTACTAAACTGTGTCAGGTGTATGTGTATGAATGTATTACACAGTGTCAGATATGTGTGTATAAATGTATTAAACAGTGTCAGGTATATGTGTGCAGATGCACTGCACAGTGTCAGATAGGTATATATTTAATTGATATATAATGCTTTATTTGTTCCATATGCTGATTAAGTCTAATGTGTGAGTACTTTGTTCATCAATGTGGGGGTCCAGGCTATGCAGTCCACCACGGCAGGACAGGAATGAGTCTCGTGTCTGCAGCAGCACGAGTGTGTGGCAGCGGCTTGTTAACGCCATACGGACAAGGAAGCGAGGAGAGACTGGCTGGAAACGGCTGTGCTATAATTCCCAGGCCTTGCCCCTCACCCCACAACCAGCTTCTTCCCAGCTCTGCTTCCTGAGGGTCCACAACCTCCTTAATCAGCACCACCTCCTGGGGCCCGCTCTTCCTATGTGTGCGTCCTCAGAGGGCATTTCACATCAATGCCCAAACATAGATTCTGTGGAGAAGAGACTATTATGTACATTTCCCTTCATTTCTCACCCATAGTACCCTCTATGTGCCTCCCTCCCTCCCTCTTCCTTTATACGCTCTCCTTCCCTTTGGGCCTGATTTTGCAAACTCTAGTTCCATTAACCTGAAAGTTGTATAACTCTGTTTTCCCTCATAACTGCATAAAACTTCATGATGTACGTGCTATATTTTAATCCATCCATCCAGAGATGTCAGCTCAGCTGGTTCTGTGTACTGTGTGCAGGGGTAAGTGTGAAAGCGCAGCCATCCCGTAGCATCTTCAACTCCTCCAAGAGCATCCTCAGAAGTGGCATCGTGAGCCACGTGGACATGCTGTCTTTACGTTTTGAGGAACTTTCATCCTGGTCATAGTGACTGGACAGATTTGCCTTACTACCTATGATGGGTGAGGATGTGTTCTCCCTCCCCTTCACGTCTTCCTAAGCATTTGGTTGCATTGGGTTTTCATGGCGACAGTCGTTCTACTTGGGGTGCAGTGGAATTCAGGGTGGCTTGGATTTGCATTTTCCTGATACTAAAGATGTTATCATTCTCCCCCCAATTTATGGGCTACTTGTAATTGTTTTGTTACTTTTTAGTTGGATGATCTTTGTTGATATTTTTTTTAGAGTTCTTCATATATTCCAGATAATAATTCTATCAAGAACCCCCCCCCCCATTTTGTAGTCTCTCTTATCACCCTACTGACTGTACCCTTGGCTGTGCAGAAGCTTTTTAACTGAATGAAATCCCATTTATGGATTCTTACTATTATTCCCTGACCTATTGGAGTCTTTTGTGGTAAGTCTTGGCCCAGGCTTACGTCTTGGAATATTCCCTGTTTTTCTCTAGGAGTTCCAGAGGTCATGGTCTTAGGTTAAGGATTTTGATGCATTTTGAATTAACTATTTTTTAGAGAGTGAGAGAGATGACTCTGATTTCAGTGTTTTAGAGGCAGACATTCAGTTCTTGCAGCACCGTTTGCTGAGGGGACTCTTTTTTTTTTCCATATGTGTTTCTTACACTTTTCTCAGGAACCAAGTGGCTGTCAATGTAAGCTGTTCATTTCTAGGTCATTACCCCCATCCGTCTGCCTTGTCTGATTTTGTACCAGTAACATGCTATTTGTCTTCCTATATTTCTGTCATTCCATTTAAAATGAAGTATTGCGATACCTCCGGTGCTGCCATTTCTTCTTAGGATTGCTTTCCCTGTTTGTGGTCTTCTGTGCCACACAATGAATGTTAGCATTGGTTTTTCTAGTTCTGGGAAATGGTGCTGTTGGCTTTTATTTTTATCCTTGGGCTGGAGAGATGGCTCAGTGGTTAAGAGCACTGACTGCTCTTCCAGAGGACCCGGGTTCAGTTCCCCAGCATCCACATGGCAGCTCATGACTGTCTGAAGATCCAGTTGCAGGGGATCTGATACCTTCACACCAATGCACATAAAATAAATTTAAATAAACCATAAAAAATATTGAAAGATTTTTTTCCCTCTGATGCATTATATCACAATCACAGTTTCCTCTACTCCTCTCCTCCCAGTTTTTCCTCTCCTTCCTTCTCCCCCAGATCCGCTCCTCTTCCATTTCCCTTCAGAAAAGAACAGGCCTTCCAGGAACATCAACCAAACACAGTGTAACAAGATACAGGACCACTAGGCATAAACCCTGGTATCAGAGTTGGGCGAGGCAACCCAGTCGGAGGAAAAGGGTCCCAAGAGCAGGAAAAAGAGTCAGGGACAGCCCCACTTACACTGTTAGGGGTCCCCCCAAAAAACACCACGCTAACAATCTTAACATATGCTCAGAGGACCTAGCTCAGACCCATGCAGATTCCATGGTTGTCCTTCAGTCTCTGTGAGCCCCCATGAGCCCTGCATAGTTGATTCCGTGGGCTGTGTTCGCCCGGTGTCTTCAACTGCTCTGCCTCCTACAATTCTTCCACCCCATCTCGAAGAGGGAGGGACCTGATGAAACTCCTCCAGTGTTTGCTCTCTCCGCTTGGAATTTTATGGGGAGTTCGCTGAGTCTGAAAGGATTGCTAGGAAAAGATTATTTACCCCACTATCTATGGTGGATGTTCTTTAGAAGCAGAAACTCTCGTTCTTCCCTGTCGACCTCAGCACACAGATTAGGATTGAGGTATTTCATTATCATGATCAAAGAATCCTCTGGAAGGAAGGACCTAACGTTAGCTCTTGTGACATAGCGTCTACCAAGTCACTAACTGCCAGCCACACTTGATTTTTCAGAAGAGCATGAATTCACGTTTGTTTCACAAAGAACAAAGGTGATATCTGGAGATAGTCGCACATGGTATGATAGAGGACACAGTGTCCTGCCAACAGTCTGCTCTTGAGGGTGGTAAGAAATTTTAATCTTCAAATTTTGCCAAGAACATCTGGTTCTTTTTTATTTTACATGAAATTGCACACGACCTATTGGAAGTGACGCATTCTACTTTCACAGTGTTATCTGTTAAAAGTTTTTACAATAACCAAACAAAATGCAACTTTCCTGGCTGACACACATAAACCTTTGCTCTCCTTTCACTTGAGAAATTACCAAAGAATTTGAGTTTTGCCAGGCCTGTCGCAGACCTATAATCTCAGCCTTAGAGGGGGCGCCTGAAGGAGAGATTACAAGTTCAAGGCTGCTTAGTAAATTTAGGCTCAGCCTAGGCAGCTCAGTAAGACCCTGTTTTCGCCAAATATAAAAAGCAAAAAGAGAAGTAAAGATAGCTGTAGCTCAGGGGTAGCAAACGCAAGGTTGTGGGTTCAATCCTACCACTGAAAATGCTGGTAAATATTCAATTCTTATAAAAAATCCTTCATAACAAAGAATTCAATTGGGAAAAAAAACTTGTCAATCTTCTGCTAGAACTATTCTAAAAGTCTCTGCTAAGAATGAACTTATTGGTCAAAGTTCTGGCTAGATCCCCAGCACTGCAAAATAATGGTGATGTTAGTAGTAGTAATAAGAATAACAACCACAACAAAACGTGTTTACAATGTTTCAACGGCCTTTGCTTGAAGCGTGTCTCGTGATCTGCTTGTGTCCCAGTGTGTCCCGACCAGTCCTTAGACGACATCATGAAGCCAATTTATCTAGGAGCTTGGGAAAGAGCACGGCGGTAGGGAAAAAATGAAGCCAGAGCCGTAACTGGAGAGCAGTGGGTGGCCACGGCTTGCAGGGCATTTCAAGCCTTCATTGGAGACTTGGTATCTGGAGAGATTGCGCTGAACAGAGCAGACAGAGCTTCAACATGTCCACGTGACATCTGTGCTCAAAACCGATTCTTCCGTAAGCCAGCGCTCAACCGTGTTTCATTCTCTCATACTTTCGGCCACCACTGAAATTCCTGGGACGCGCTTGCTGAGTCCAGATGTACCTCCTCACTGATCCATCAGTGACATCCCCCACTGTCCGTCATCCTTTCATGGGCTAGCTTGAGACACACGCTTTGCTAGGAAAGAGATGGCAGGATGCTCACCTCTGCCTGGAGTGGCTACCGTTGTGCTTGTTCTGGCTGCCTGTGGTTAGGACTTGGCTCCGTTCCCTAGCATGGATCTAGTGAATCATGTCATTTATTTTGTTTGCTCCCTCCCTTATGGATGATGTCCTGTATAAGAGAGAGCAATAAAGTACCTCCTCCGACAGGTGGCATTGGGAATCAGCAGGGGCATCCCACTGTGTTCCACCCTGCCAGCACGGCCATCCTGAGCAGTAAATAGACTGTCCACCAGATATCCTTCCATAGCTGTGTTGTTTTTGTTGTTGTTACAAACGAATTATTTTAATGTGGATAGATAGATAGATGGATGGATGGATGGATGGATGGATGGATGGATGGATAGATGGATAGATGGATAGATTAGATAGATAAGTGGATGGATGGATAGATAGATAGATAGATAGATAGATAGATAGATAGATAGATAGATAGATAGATAGATAGGTAGGTAGGAAGGATGTTTGCCTACATGTATGTATATGCGACATGTACATACCTGCTTCCTGCAAAACCCATAAGAGGGTGTTAGATCTCCTAGGACATGGTTATGAGATGTTCTGTGGGCGCTGGGAATCAAAACCAGGCTCTCTAGAAGTGCTCTTAGCATTGAACTGACTCCCCAGCCCCTCCATAGTCCCGTTTATTCCAAGGGTATCCAAACCCAGAGCTTAAAGTCCTATCTTGAACTCTTAATTAGCCTGTTCCTTCTTCCCTCCCTCCCTCCCTCCCTCCCTCCCTCCTTGTTGCTGGGTTTTTTTTTTAATGATACACCATTGTCCTTTCTTACCATCTCTAGTGTGTTTCTCAGAATATTGTTCTGTCATCTAAAGTGTCCAGACAAGTAGCTCTAAGGCCACCCTGACCTAGGGGGTGAGTTTTCAGTGGGTGGCCTGAGCCCTCCGTGATCTCGGATCATGCCTGACATGTTCTTATTTTTTTTTCCATACAAAGAGGATTTTGTTGGCATCTAGGGAGGCTGGGTTTAAAAGAAAATGCTAGGTTTTCCAATCCATGAGAAAGTTTGTTGGTGGTTTCTCAGATGATGCGATAAAACTGGTGATCCATTTGGTAGATTCAAAGGGGAAGACCCCCTCCCCTCTGCTGTGGACTTCAGATCTCCGTCATCGTTGCGTGTTCCATGTCGGGGTGAGAGTCCAGCAACCCTGTGCTGCGTGTCCTCCATCACAACTGTTCAGCAGGGCCGTGCAGTCTCTGCTGAAGGTGTGAGCCTTGCCCAGACACGGAGTAGCGGCTTTCGTTCAAATCCTAACAAGGCTGAATGTCCAGTTCCTGAATGCAGCCACCTGAACCTGCTTCTCTGTGAGCCACTATGGAGTCAGAGTTGTTCTCAATTTATGTGGAAGGGGTAAATTGAAAATTATCTTATGTTTTCCTACCCCCCCCCCGCCAAATACAGAGAGGAGACAGAATTACTTTGAAATGAAAGAATATTTGCAAGCATGACTTTTCATTTTTCTGACACAGACTATCATGGGAATCTTTCTCCGTAAATTTCATGTCTATGTTTAGCTTCCCTGAGTTGGTTAGCACTATGGTGTGGTCTTTGAGGAGGTTCTTCCTGTTTGTTTTTGCTTTATCTCTAGCATCTGGTGGTAGGAGGATCTTATAGATATTCATGTAGATATAGAAACATTTCAAACTCCAAAATATCTTTGGAAATGTTTGATATAACTTATCATATTTCCTACATATCATTATAGTAAAAGATAATTTATTGTAGGTTTTCTGTAAATCCAAAGCTTATATATAGTAAAAATGAATCTTTTATAAATCACTTTCATGCCCATCTCTGTCACTGTTTTGGGGTTTTCATAGTATTTGGAGAATCGAGTTTAAAGATAGTCTTTACGATTACATACTAGCTTAATTCATTAAGTCTCTACTCCTTTGTCCTTTTGGTTTGTGCCGTAGTTTCTTCCCTAGAGAAGAAGTACATGTTCCTGGACTAAAGCAGAAATTTCATTCATGGTAGCAAGTCAAATCAGAACGAGATGAGAAGGGAACAGGGAAGGCAGTGGACAAAGAGTAAGGTGAAATCACAGAAGCTGATGCATTCCTAGGTTGAGTAGAAGGAAGAACCCTCTATGGGGAGAGGTTAAAGGTTCAGGTGAGAGAAGGTAGTGAATTTGGGGGGAATTAGATGACAACACTGTTGTCGAGGGGAGTGGAATCTTGAACAAGAAGGATGAGAGAGAGAGGATCTAGGAAAGGCAAGGGTGATCAGGCCTAATGGCTTCCATCATTTGGGTGCTATGACAGCCGTGTCTCTGGTCTGTAAGTTTGAGGGTAACTAGACAGAGAACACGGGGTCAGTGGGGTAGACTTGGAATTAGCTTTAAGAGATAGGGGAAGGAAAGTAGCCAGCTGTAAACAAAACATTTGTAATGGATTTTAAAGACGAGGCATTTTCGCTTGATCATGGGAAAAACCTGGGTTTTTAATTCCTCTATATTGCACTTGTAGAGAATTTAGAATTTTTTCCATTCTTGATTGCTATTCTCTTGGGGTGGGGACATCTTTCCATGACAGAGGATTTCCATGTGGTCGGGAATAGTGACTTGGCCTGGGTGTGTATTTCAATGAGTAAGCGCTTGCGTGGTGTTCATGAGACCCTGGGTGTAAAACTCACATGCACTGAGCTCCTCACCAACAGCTTTCCTGTTTACCCTGCATCTCGTCATATGTGTAATGTCTGTGTTCTTTCTACCCTGCATCTCATCATACATGGGATGTCTGTATTCTTTTAAGCCTGAACACTCATGTACGGTGTTAAGCACTGGCATCTAAGAGACCCGTCTTTCCTCCACATCCCTAACAGTACCCTTTATTTCCGTGTTTCCTTCCGGCCCACATTCCATGGACGACAAAACACATGAGGCCATTCTTTGCGACCATGCCTTACTTGCTTGGCAGGATGACCGCCTGCACACAACGTGATTTCGTTCTTTGCGACTTAACAAAGCTCCGCTGTGTATCTCCACCGCATTTTTTATTCAGCCATCTGTGGATGGGCACCGAGGCCAATGCCATGGCTTGTCTAAGGTGCTTCAGTGGACACAAGCGCGTGGGTATATTTAGTGAACGCTAACCCTGGTTCTTGTGAGTATATATGTTCAGAAGTAGTATAGTTAGATCATTTGGTAGTTCTGTTCTTAGGAACCCTCCATTCTGATTTCTTTGCTGCTTGGGATTGTTTACATTCCCATCAACACCCTTCTCCCCACGTCCTCACCAGTGTCTGCTTTTCTGGAGACGGTCATTCTGACTGGTGAGACAGGATCTCCATGTACTTTTAGTTTGCATTCCCTTCAGTGATAAAGACAATATGCATTTTCATGTATTTATTAGCTACCCAATGGCATTTTCTATATGGAGTATGAACCATTAACGTCAGAGATAATATGATTTCTTATAGTCTGCTTGACCTGGGGGATGCCTGACCTGCCTGTAGTCTACCGTGCCTCTTTTTCTCCTCCTGAGACTGACCTCACTGTGCATGTGACTGGGGCAAGAGCTGCCCACCCCGGGTCTCTGTCCCTGCCTCTTCTAAGAATAGATAAAGGATTATGTAACACCTCTGAGAGTCCCCTGGTCCTGGAGAGCCAAGCCCTTAGAATGGTTCTCCTCGTTCCAGTGCTGTCTGGTCTGCTTTGCTGATGTTGTGTGGTGCAGCCCGTACTGAGTTGACTTTAACTGGTTGCTTGCGAAGAAAGATCTCGGTGGGACCAGAAGGGCAGATGCCCTTACAGAAACACAGCTTCCTCATGGGCACGTTATAGTCAGAGCAATCCTGAGCCGACTGCTTGCTTCTGGTTTTAGCCACACTGTTGCTCTGTGTGCCCTCCCCTCTGCCTTCCTGGGGTCAAAGGTAACAGCCAAATTATTTTTAGGAACTCACTCATGTGCGCTGTTGCCCTTCTCGGGTCATTTTGGTTGTTGCTCTTCTTCTGAGACAGGACTGTGCTATAGCAAGGCTAGCCTGATAATTAATTATATTCCTCCTGCCTCAGCCTCCCAAGTGCTGGGGTTATAGGCATGCACCTCCACTCTCAGCTACTAGTTACTTATTTTAAAGAAGTTTTTTGAGCCAGCAGACTCTTGCTACTTCTTGTCCCTCTATGTTTTCCAAGGAAATAAGAGTTGAGGTGAATTTGTTTGCAAAAGTTTGAGAATTCCTCTCCCCATCTAGGCAGCTCTGATTGTGCAAAAAGTAAGCGAAGGAACTGCCCTTTGTAGCCTACAGTATTAATGCAAGCCCGTGATTCCTGGGCAGGCTGGTAATGATGAGCCTAAATCCCTAGTGGGTCTTACGGTGTACGTACCCATCAGGAATAGCGTTCATGCGCAGTGAACAGATACGACGGCGGTGGTGTCTTAGCCAGACAGAAGCACACTTATTCCCAAGTAGCCGGGAGCCTAAGTACAGATGGTTTCAGAACCCTACAGACTATCACAGCTGCTTCTCATATTCCTTGCTCTGCCCCCTTAATTTGCGGCTCTCAGCAAAGAAAATTGCAGCGGGGAAAAAAAAACGAACAAAAAGATGCTGAACCCATCCCCACCCACTTTAAACCAGAATAATCTTATCTGAAGTCCCCCCAACCCCAGTAAACTCTCAACTTAAATCTTACTGGCCACAATGCAGCTTTGTTTAGCTGCAAAAGACTGGGGCGGGGGGGGGGGGCGAGTCTTTTGGAGCAGGCGCAACTGTTGCCTTGAACACAATTGTAATTAAGTTGGCCAAGAACTTCAGTGACCAGGCAGCACCGTATACACCTTTTAAATCCAGTGCATAATGGTTGCCTGAGGGTCTTCTAGGCAGACGTCCTGAGTGCGTTCTGCAAAGGAGTAGGTTGTCTGGTAGACGGTCCAGGAGAGCAGGTGACGTCACCAATGGGTCATGCTTTTCAGTGCTTAGGAACTGCGGTCTTGCTTGACCTTCCATACTAAGGAATCATTGCTTTATCGTGTGATAACCGCGAATGACAGGGAAAGACCAGCCCGCTCAGAGATCCGTGGCTTCTAGAACCCTGAACCCCAGCCCGCCATGAACACTGATAGCGAGCTTCCTGAGCCCCCAATCCTGGCCCGTTTTCTGCTTCTTCCCAGTTCAGAAGAGGGCTGTTTTCCCATGTAGGACCACGCCTTTGTGTTCTGAATCATTTCTCCATCTCCCCATCTTTATTGGAGGTGGTGCTCGACCCCTGCCTGCTTTGCCCCACGTGACTTGGAAAGCCAATGCCACTGTATCGTTTCCAATCAAAAGACCAAGTTTCAAGCCAGTATACTGTAAACAATGTATCTGTCCCTCCTTTTGGCTCTCCTCATGGCAGGGCAGAGTCAGAGGCAATCAGAGCGTCTCCTAAGCACAAACACATTGGCTTTTACCTCAGGAGGTGAGGGGAGTGTTACCGCTTCTGGGCGGTGTGAGGAAAGCCTGGGAAATGTTGTCCTCTGGGACACCGTTGTTTCTATCTTTCTTCTACACCACAGTGAAGACTTTGCCTGTTACTGTTGCCACCTTTGTCCTGGAAGACATGATGACATCATAGACCTCTTAACACTGGTCGGGCAGCTCTGCTACTGCCTGGCTCAGCTGCTGTCCCTGGGTCCTTCATTCATCCACCATGAGTTCTGTTGCGTTCTCCCAATTCAGCTCGCTTCCTACCTTTGAGAAAGGTTCTGTAGATGAATTTTACCCCAACCCCTTCTTGCAAACCAGCTCAGCACTGAAGCAGCAGTAACTTAACCCTTTGTTCCCTGCAAGATTATCTTTTGGCAACACCCTGGCCAGACCAGAAGGAGCCGTCAACTTTCCTGTTATACCTCCAGTTTCCAATAGATGCGAAAGCGGGAACTCAGATGGGCTAGGAGGTAGCCATTAGAAACAGCGGCCACTGGTGTCTGCCCTCTTTATTACCTTCTTTCTACTTATTTTAGAATGTGTGCTGATCTTTGAGGTAAGAGGTGATGGGTTGTAATTAAGCTAAAAGTGTTTCTTTGGGGTTTTTTTTGCCAGATGAGAATTCTCCAGCCAACTTCTGGGATTCTAAAAACAGGGGCGTCACTGGAACCCAAAAGGGACAAATTGTCTGGAGGATTGAGCCTGGACCCTACTTCATGGAACGTAAGTAATTGACAAGCATGGTAATCTTAAAATTGAGCAATATGGGGGGGGGGGAATTGAGCAATATGCATATTACTCAGTCATATCTGAATGTTATTTTTAAAGGTTTTGGCTCTTATTCATATGTTTCTATCATGAAGCCCCATATTAGAAGATATTTTGCTTTAGAAAATGCTCATCGGAGATTGAATATTTAATACTGGGCAGTTAATGGTGACTTCATTGATTTTAGGAATCAGAAAGGATAGTTCGATGTTTTGATTGACCTATGAATTTTGTTTGCTTTGAATATTCCTCATTTCTTACCAGCAAATGGTTACCTTTTGCGTGTAGGTCAACGGAGGATGGGTAAGGTAGTCTGTGCCACCTTCAACGTCAAATGCTAATAATCAGAAATTGGATGCAGAGAATCAATCATTATCCATTGTATGTGTTGTATGTGTGAATACAGATGCTAATATCGTACATAGTTCATTTGAGATACTGCGCCTGTTGGTTTTTAGTAAATGTGACAGGGTATGTGTTTATATTCACTACTAATATTCCTGAGGATGCAGGGATTTTCAGGATATTTCATGGAATGGTAAGAAAACAGGTGAATAAAATAGGATTGGTGATTTGCTAGTTTACCAGTCAGTCCAGGTTAATTCCGATATCTTCAGAAATTTTCTTTCTTTAACAGATGGAAAAGCATGGGCTTTTGAGACTTTTTTTTATTAACACTGAGCTCCAAGAATGAAAATTTCTACATGTAAAGGATTTATTGTAAGAGATCCTATGAATACTCGAAATAACAGGACTTATCAAGGCAAAATATCCAGTGCCATTTGAACAGATGAGAACTTGATGCAAACGTCTTTAGTGAGGTTTCTGAAACATCTGTAGCATCAAAAGTTAATTTAGAAGATTAGCGTCTCGGGCCGTCATCAGTATGAACGGTATCGGGTAGCTTCTTCCCGTGTCCTCTCTAGTGGGGCAATGCTTCTGCCCGGTAAGCTGTGTCCTGCCCCATAGTCCGATGCTCTTGTCGTCTTGTCTGTTGAAGCCTTGTCAATACAGGAAGCACAGCTGTGACCCCAAAGGGATAAAAGATAGTTTATTCTGGAGGCCAATGTGGATAGTTTATTCTGGAGGCCAATGTGGATAGTTTATTCTGGAGGCCAATGTGGATAGTTTATTCTGGAGGCCAATGTGGATAGTTTATTCTGGAGGCCAATGTGGATAGTTTATTCTGGAGGCCAATGTGGATAGTTTATTCTGGAGGCCAATGTGGATAGTTTATTCTGGAGGCCAATGTGGATAGTTTATTCTGGAGGCCAATGTGGATAGTTTATTCTGGAGGCCAATGTGGATAGTTTATTCTGGAGGCCAATGTGGATAGTTTATTCTGGAGGCCAATGTGGATAGTTTATTCTGGAGGCCAATGTGGATAGTTTATTCTGGAGGCCAATGTGGTGGACCGTGGCCCTGGCGCCCAGATTCAGAGTGGCCCAAATTTCATGTTCCAACATCGTAATTATGAAATTTTATCATAACAGAATGAAGAAAACCATAACCAAAACACCTTCCTTCCTTCCTTCCTTCCTTCATTTATTCCTTTTTTTCTTTGATTGAAAATAGATTTTTCCCATATAATAGATCCTGATTTTGATTTCTTCTTCTTCTACTCTTTCCAGTCCCTCCCCCACCTCCCCTTCTATCCAGATCCACCCCCTTTCTGTCTCTCGTTAGAAAACCAACAAGCTTCCATGAAATAATAATAAAATATACAATTTATATAGTATTATAGGATAAAGCAAAAACTAACACATCAGAATTGGACAGAACAAAAAAAAAAAGAAGAAGAAGAAGGAAAAGGGCCCAGGAAAATGCATAAGAAACAGACATAGAACTGGGCGGTGGTGGTGCATTCCCTTAATCCCAGCACTTGGGAGACAGAGGCAGGCAGATCTCTGTGAGTTTGAGACCAGTCAGGTCTACAAGAGCTAGTTCCAGGACAGCTAGGGCTGTTACACAGAGAAACCCTGTCTCAGGAGAAAAAAAAAAGGAAACAGACATAGACTCATTTTCACATTCAGGCATCCCATAAAAACACTAACTGGAAGCCATAATGTATATGCTAGGAAAGAAAAAAAATAAGTGAATGAAATTAAAATAAAATGTATGGTAAAATTAAAATCAAACAAACCAAATGTCATAAAGCCCAGGCATGACGTAGTGAGACAAGGAACCTCCAAAGACACTGTCCATCCCATTTCTGCCGGCTGTCCTCTGCGGGGCATGCAGCCTGCTCTTAAGGGAAGTTTGTTTCCTCCGTTTTTGGGTAAAGTGCTGAACTCATCACATGACAGGAACATGGAGCACTCTCTGGGCCTGGGGTACTGGGCTTTCTATGGAAAGTGGAGAATATGAGAACATAGGGGAAAACCCAACCAAAGCCGGTTTTGCTTCTAGCACGGTTCTTTCCTTAAAAGGATCCCACGGTTTAAGAAATTGATTAGGTGAACAGTATTGCCAACTAAATGCCAGGGAAGAGGTAAAATCGCTTTCCTGTTGGCGCCTGAATGCTGGAGACCATGCTTGGTGCTTACCTGGAGCCTGGGGGCAGGATCTCTATCACAAGGCAATCTGGTCTGAGGAAAATTGAAAGCCCGTTTTTAGCATCTTTTCTCTTAGAGATCCATAATGCCCTGAGTGTTGAGGCTGTCTCAGATAGTAAATATAGCAATTATAATATACCACATATTATATTAATATAATTAATATTATTATATTATAGTATATATTATATAATTATAACATACTTATCTGCAGACCTTATCCCGCTGTTTAATAGAAACGGGCTTGGATCTTGACGCCGGGCTAGAGAAGGCAGAATAGGTTTCCACCTGTTCATCATTCCTTTTCTCTTGTATAAACCCAGGACGGTGGAACTGAAACTCTCCTGTGTGCTTAAGAGCTGGGATATTAGTCCACGTTACGTCTAGACAGAGCATCATGACTTCAGAAAAGTCAGAAAGATGCAACTCCCAAGATGCTCCGGTCCACGGAGGTTAAGACAAGGCATCAAACAAATGGAGTGTTTATCTCTGAGCGTAGAAGTCAAGGGTGTCCTTTTAATGTCTTCTTGAGCCGGTGTCTGACTTGGACCATCTTAAGAGAGCTTCTCATCATTAATGTGATCTTGCTTGGCTCCTTAGAGCTAATGGCACGGAGTCTTGGGGGAAAAGTGATTAAGCCATTTAGATAGCTTCTAAAACTTCTGGATATTGTCAGCCTCTGGCCTAGAAAATATAATATTCAAGGTTTCTCTTTCATCTTAAGAAATAAATTAGTTTTTGCCTTTAGCTTATTGGAAATCCAAACAAGGTAAGATTCTTTGAAAACTGATCTGTTAAGTCGGTCCGGGTTGTCTGGTAAACTCCGGAAGATGCAGATATCCCAGGCTTATACTATTACAGCCTACTTGAAATGGCTCTAAAGGAAAAACAAAATGGATTTAATTCTTGATAGATGACCTTGGGCATCAGCACCATGGATATTTACTTGTTTTTAGGATGGTAAGCAGAGGCTGGGGACCCAGTTCAGTATTAACTGCTGGCAGGGTAAGCAAGAGTAGTCTAGCTTGAATCCCTGTTACCTACACAAAATACCAGGCTCCGCAGTGCTTGTCTGTAACCCAGCACTGGGTACCCGGAGGGATGGCAGGCACATTGGGCGTCTCTAGAGTTCACTGCCTCACAGGGAAGCCCAGTCAGTGAGCACCAGGTTCAGTAAGAGACCCTATCTCTAAAGATAAGGTGGGTATTGGACCTCTAACTTTGCCACTCGTATGCAAACCCATAAGTATATACAGGTGTATGCCACACACACACACACACACAAAAACGAAAGCCAGAAAGGGGGTTGCTATACAGGTCGTCAGCTACCTTTCAAGTGAGCTCCTTGCCTCCGGGGAGTGGCTTGCAGCAACACAGTGGCCTGCCTTTGCAGGCTGTATTCTTCAGTTTCAAGTTTACAGGGTTTCAACAGCTGTCCTGGCATGCCAAGGTGTTTATTTGATTCAATGTAGCCTTTCATAAGTGTGGTT
The DNA here is from genome assembly GCF_982192425.1 of Myodes glareolus. Classification (NCBI taxonomy): domain Eukaryota; kingdom Metazoa; phylum Chordata; class Mammalia; order Rodentia; family Cricetidae; genus Myodes; species Myodes glareolus. Next base: position 39,531,035 of record NC_142052.1, on the reverse strand, counting down.
CTTCTTTTAGTCATTCATACTTAGGTGGGGTTTCTCTGCCTTTTTTTTTCCTTCCTTCTATGCATCTGTTCATCTCCCCCATCATTGTGAAATAGCTATCGATCGCCAACTTGGAGACACTATTTTAGCTCTGCCCACTAATCTGGGACCAACGAGTGAACCTGGAAATGCTGTACATTGAATTGCTTTGTGGTTGTTAAGGCAAAAAAAAAAACAAAAAACAAAAAACCCAAAGCAGCCTCAACATGTAGATGGTATGTAGGTAGGTAGTATGCATGACAGTCATACCCATGAGTCCTGGGGCTTAAGTACCTTTGATAAATACGTGTTGTTTTCAGCCCCTTCTCACTGACCCGTAAACATGATCTTGCTGCTTGGAGACTAGGAACTTTCTACTGTCATTCCTCTCCCACTGTGTGTTGGCTTCAGCGCTCATCCCGTAAGATTTCTGCCATATCTACGGCGATACCGTCCGCCAAGGAAGTTTTTCCCACTGCACAGCCCCTTATTAAATATAAGATAAATATAAATGCTTTGCAGCAACGTGGAAATGGCAAGTGATCATGCTACTGGGGGTTGTGGGTAAATCGCTTCAGAAGTGTGAAGCTGAAAGTGAGCTCTTCCTCCACTTGGATCCTCTGAATGTAAAGGCAATGCATGGGATCGTTTCATGACCGCTTACAGGGCAATGGTGAGAATTATGTAGTAGGGTAGATGAAATGATACGACATTTCCTCTTACCATTAGAGAGGACGTGTTGCGTACCAGATTTCCGTGATATTTCACTTCATTTTAGTGACACGGAAATGACGGGAGAAAGAAGGACGTTCACATTTCACCAGTCCTTGTGGTTAAGTTTTACATCCAACTTCCAGAACCAAAATTCCGACTTCCTAAATGACAACAACCTGTGAGGGGTTCCCTAAGCTAGCAGTGTCGCTGGGGAAGGTGAGGGACGAGATCAAAGTCTCTGAGGTAAACCCCTCGCTTGTGGGGCGGACTGTGGAATACTTTCTCAGAGAAAGCACCCAGCGTCATCGTATATACCTAGGGTTGGCATGGCCTGGTTGATTGCTTTTAATAGATAATTTATGAAAAGCCTGTGATTGTTAAACTGTGTAAAAATCAGAAATAACTCTCCGACGTCATATCAATAACCCATCTCCTTGCTCTGGCAGCAACTCGTGGCTAATTGCACATCATTTATCTAGAAGTATGTTATTCCCATATCAACCAGACATGCGCTTCTGCAAACCCTGCTCTCACTCTGCCTCCTGGCTACTCTTGAGTCCCGACTCTCCTCCTTAGACCTGCTTGTCCTGAGACTCCACTGTGTCCTTACTAATCTCCTCCTGGTCGCCATGCCCTTCCTTGCGATGCCTTTCCTCCTCCGTGTTTTCCTTTAGCGGTTTGCCAGGCCTGGAATTGTCATCTTAGCAATAAAACTGTAAAATGCCTGCTCGGCCAGGAGACAGTCCGGGAGTCCCTTGCACTCTCTGGCGCAGTGGTGGGCAGGTGTATTGCTAGATGCCTAGTGAAGCCTTTTGATTGGTGGTGCTAAATTGTTGGGTTTTAGCTCATTCAGGAACTTTTCTAGGGTTTAACATTGTTCAGTGACAAGAAGAGTGTGGCAATATAAATACCCAGAGGATAATTGTATCGTTCTCTTAAAGTAAGCAAGCCAAATACTTCCCAGGATGCCCTTTGGCATGGTCAGGCAAGGCCATGATAAGTTAAAAGTTAATATACTTGGGAAAATATGTTGGTTGAACAGCCCCATTTTTACAATCTGCTGACCCAGTTGAGAAGAACTCCCTCTGTAGACCAGAACTGCCCCCTCCGTGGCCTGTCCAGCCTGTCTAGAGCCCCATTGCCTCTATAGAAGGATCCCTGAGGAAAAATAACTCTCATGGTCATTCAGGCCTCAGGAAACGGAGGAATTCCCATGACTCTCGGTTCTATTGAAACCCTTTCCACTTCATGCTTTTGGAAGCTGGTTGCTTTCTGCAAACTCTAATAGGTATATGCATTGCTTTTTCTCAAGGTCATCTGTTTGAATCCATTCATAAGACATGTGAGTTTCTATATGCTCATCTCTGTGGGGCTGGTTCCCAAATTGGAACCCCATGTAGAAGTCCGCTTAAGTTACTTGGAAAGTTAAAGTCATGTGGGTTCCTAGAGAATCCACCCAGCCTATTCTTTGTCAGACTGAGTTGCTTTTTGCATTTCTAGTAGTAGCTATGCTCTGTTCGTACTGAAGAGGTTGAAAGTAAAATCCGTGGACTGCGTGGATGGCTTCCAGGAAATCTCAACAGGTCACCCGTCACCCAGAGCAGGCTGGAGTCGGGGTGGGATGGCAACAGTGAGCCATGTCACTGCCTGGCACATGGCGAAAGTCGCTGGGCACGTTCTTCTCTTTCCGCTCTACAGAGTGTATGCAGTATGTTGTTTGCCCAATACATTAGCGATGATCTTAGGAAGTTTCCACAAAGTAGACAAACCCGGGCTTGGTGGCACAGGTCTGTAACCCTCGCTCTTGAGAGGCTGAGGTAAGAAGACTCAGGGCCATCTTGCACTACTGAGTGAGCTTCAGACTAGCTTAGGTGGCGTATTAAGACCCTGTGAGCCGGGCTGTGGTGGCTCACGCCTTTAATCCCAGCACTCAGGAGGCAGAGGCAGGCGGATCTCTGTGAGTTCGAGGCCAGCCTGGTCTACAAGAGTTAGTTCCAGGACAGGCTCCAAAGCCACAGAGAAACCCTGTCTCAAAATAACCAAAAGAAAAAAAAAAAGACCCTGTGAAACGTAAGGCAATAGAAAAAAGTCAATAAGCAAAACTCACCAGGAACTGGTCAAAATCAGTTATTGCTGGTCTACAAAGAAGGAATTGCATTCAGAAAGGATTGCCTGAGAGGGATGCGGCATTTTCTCAGTAGATTCAGCTGTCTCTCTCCCATTGCTTTGCAGCGGAGATCAAAATCTGTTTCAAGTACTACCATGGCATTAGCGGAGCCCTGCGAGCCACAACCCCCTGTATTACTGTGAAGAACCCGGCTGTGATGGTGAGTCCCCTCATGGCTGGCTTCCTCCTGGAGCCCATTAAGAGTTCTATTTTTGCCTGGGCAGCCCCGTCAGGGTCACAGGGAACAATGAAAAGGAAACACACGACAGTGTGTTTCAGGAAAGGGAACGCGGTAAAGGCCGCCACCACGGCCATATCTGCGATACCAATCAGTGGAAAAACACTTGCGACGTAGCTGTCCCATGTATCAATAGCTCTTCGAGGGAACACGGTGACCCATGGTGTTCTATCGTGAAGGCTTTTACACGTGGACAGTAGGAAATGGCGGTACTGTATCTCGGGTGGGTTTCCATGCATTCAGTGTGTAAAGGGGGAAGGAGCCCAGCGTGATCATAGGCATTCTACTTGCCTGTCACCTGAAGAGTGTGTGTGATGTGGTCATATATGGGTGCTTTCCTCAGAGGTCACAGTGTGTGATGTGGTCATATATGTATGGGTGCTTTCCTCGGAGGTCACGGTGTGTGACAGAGTCATATATGGGCGCTTTCGTCAAAGGTCCGAGTTTAAATTTCTCAACGAGTGCTGAGTGGGAATTCTACTGTTTGGTAAAATATGGCCGCTCTGGGAGCCAACTTCTTCATCGAGCCCTCAGGTGAAGGGTAGTCATTGCTTCTGCAATTTTCTGACTTTTTTCTCTTGGCAGGTCAGCTTAAAAAAAATCTAGAGTTCTCAAAATTGTGTTGTTGATGATTTAGGAAGAGTCACAGGCTCTGCCATATGGGAATCCTTGCAGTTTTTGTCATTAGTAAAACTAAGAGTATAGCCAGGTTGTGGTGACGCATACCTTTAATCCCAGCACTTGGAAGGCAGAGGCAGGCAGATCTCTGTGAGTTCGAGGCCAGCCTGGTCTACAGAGTAAATTCCAGGATAGCTTTTATACAGAGAAACTCTATCTCAAAGAACAACAACAAAATATATTATAAAGGTCTAGGGGAAAAAATTTAACTCCTATGATGTGTGTGTGTGTGTGTGTGTGTGTGTGCGCGCGCGCACGCGCGCGCTTTTATATATGGTTGCTATTTTGGAAATAGACAGGGGCCAGGTTCAACCCCCTAATCCAGGAGGAAGTCCCTATAGATGACATTTTGGAGTTGTCCAGCCTCGCTTTGTGCTGTCTTTGATGGTGCCCATGCCTCTGATTCAGCCAGTCCTTTCCTTTTGCTCAATAGTCAGACATTCCCAGTGGGCGTGTCTGCGTGCCCAGCCTCCTGCTCTGAATCAGATGGCAAGGAGAATGAGATTGTTGCTCTCGCTGCTGTCACGAGGGAGAGCGACATCGATCAGACCCCTGTCGTGACCATTGTGTGAGTTGAGAGAAGTGGACCTGTGACAGTGTGCAGCAGCAGGGTCTGTCAGGACCAGGAACGCTCTGAATAAGGGTGACCTGAATGATGGTACTTGGGTGAAGAGGGAAAGAAAAAGAAACAGATCAGAGAAATGTGGAAAAAGTGGAAAAATGGTCAGGATCTCTGGTTAGAATTACACTTCAATCTCTATGATTGTAAGCCTAGCGTAGAATATAGGAAGTGTGCATTACTGCCTAAGACTTTGTGGATCACAAAGAGGTTGATAGCTCTTGACTACACAATCTCCTAGGTCAGTGTAACACTGGCCTATAGTCTTCCTTGTCTTTAATATGGTAAAATAAAAAGCTACAGACCGACAAGAGTAAAGCTACTCAAACCTCTGGGTGAAATGAGAAAACAAAACGAAAGCCAGCTCTTCCTGAGTTCAGAGTCATTTAGACCAGCAATGGCGCGGTCTAACTACCGCTAAAGGCGGCGGGAATGTCTAGCGCACTGCCCGCTTAATGCACTGCCGTGACTCTCCAGTGAGGTGACCCTGCCCCAGCCTGCAGTTCGGGATGACTTCAGAGTTCTTGTGCAGACAACAGCACCACAATCACGAGACAGCGTTTGGATTGAAAACCTCATTAATGGAAATGGTGGTCAGTAGATTTCTGAATTATCTACAAGGACTTGGATCTGGATTCTTGGGTCTGACCTGTTGCAAGGAGGAGGCTGCTTGTTCGTCCTGGCTGCCCAGAACCAAAATAATCTCACAGAAACTGTATAAATTTAATCACTGCTTGGCCCATTAGCTCTAGCTTCTTATTGGCTAACTCTTACATCTTAATTTAACTCATCTCCATTCATCTGTGTATTGCCACGTGGCAGTGGCTTACCCACAAAGTTTTGGCATATCTGACTCTGGCAGCGGCTCCATGGTGTCTCTCCTGCCTTCCTTCTCCCAGCATTCAGTCTAGTTTTCCCCACTGTCAGGGTCCGTATGCCCCAACATAGAAACTATTTTTCCTAACTGTACCTGTCCTGAGGTGTGTGAAATAATGAGACGCAGTTCACACAGCAATATGGGAAGGGCATCTCAGGCTTCATCCATTCCTGAAGATCTACCTTTTATCCCCCAGGTAAACCAAGGTGGAAACTCATTAATATTCTCTTTGGGGGGATGCGGGACTACCGAAACACCTGCAACTTAATTCACCAGCTTGGGATCAACACCTCTCCCAGGGCGATCTACATATTAACAAAAGAGAAGGAGTGATACATCCTGGCCTTTGTCACGTGGCTAGCTTGTTTGGCAGGATTGCAGCTGCCTTGGAAATTAAGTATGGTCAGAGAGCCTGGCTGCAAATATCTTGTATGAAATATGGGCCTACACCCCACCTACCTAAGTTCTGCCCTATCAACAGGCCAAGGCAGTTTCTTTATTCATTAACCAATAAAAGTAACACAGAGACAGAAGGAACTCCCACACTACTGACCTCCTCTGGGGAGGTCAGCACGTCGCTGCTGTGGCAGTATGGTGGTCCCACACCATGTATACATGGAGTCCACACCATGTATTTAACTATTGTAAGCAGCAACACTGATGCCCGCAGTGCTTGCTTAGTGTGACTATTCCATGCCTGGTGCAAAGAATAGAGCCGAGGAAGACAGCTGAGACTCTTCGTAGGTCAGGAAATGAGCCACTGTACTAATCCTCATGATCTCCTCCTTCACATAATCCTCTGGCCATGAATCAAGGATGAAAACCCCCGCCTCCCCTGTCATTTGTGTGTTGACGTTGACATCATCGCCATCATCAGAACGTACAGTGAGATGTGTGTCGGACAGAGCCTTGCTTCAGGAAACCCTTCAGCTGCTGGGCGGGCTCTGGTTGAGAGTGTCGCCTCCGCCTCCGGGCTTCCTGGAATGGATCTACGGAGAGCATCTATTTAAAAACCTCCCTCTGGTTGCTGATGCAGACGTGTTTATTACAATGAATGGCCCTGTGTTCCAGGACAATGCTTGGCCTTCCTGGTGCGATAAAGCTGTATTCTCTTGAGTCTTAATTCAGATGAGCATTTTGCCGGAGAGGTGGCGCAGGCTCTCTATGAATTCTTTGGTAATTGTTTTTAGATTAGTCTTTTATCACATGATGAATTAAGTTTTTAGAATGAAGATTGCAGGGGTCTTCTCTTGTTCCTTGTTTAATTTGTTCATAAGCCTGGTGTTGTGGCGGTAAATGCCTCTATTCCTAGCACTTGACGGGGCGACTGAGGCAGTGAATTGTAACCTGGCTACATAGGAAGAAAGACAGTGTCGGGTGAGGGGGGTGGGGAGGGCAGAAGAAGGGAAGGGAAGAGGTAATTTTAAGGCAATCCATTCATCTTTTTGGCCACAAATAACTGAGCACAAGCAAGTGCCTGGTTAGACACACATGTTCTATTTCTGGAGGGACGTGTCTTACCGAGTAGTCAGTGTGTTCTGCTCAAGGCAAGGCCCTGTTTTGTGGACAGAGGCAGCTGGCCTCAACTTTGTGATTCTCCTGCCTCATCCTCCTGAGTGCTGGGCGTATAAGAATGTATACCATAAACAACTATATTCGTATTAATTCGTAAACAGAACTTACAGTAGATAGAGTAGGCTGTTATATTAAGAAAGATTTCGCCAGGTGATGGTGGTGCACGCCTTTAATCCCAGCACTTCGGAGACAAAGGCAGGTGGATGTTTGTGAGTTTGAGGCCAGCTGTCTCTGGGCTACAAGAGCTAGTTTCAGGACAGGCCCAAAGCTACAGGGAAAACCTGTCTCGAAAAACCGAAAGAAAAAGAAAGAGAGACAGAGAGAGAGAGAGAGAGAGAGAGAGAGAGAGAGAGAGAGAGAGAGAGAGAGAAAGGAAAGAATTCAAAGTTTGTATTTTTTTAAATGGGGTAAAGATCAACTTTAAATATAAAGCTTTGATCCCATATTTTGGAATCAATATTTGCCTATCTAAGATTTGAAATTTTGAAGACATGCACTATAATGCATTTTGATATTAAAAAATATCATTGTATATCCAAACACATAAAGTTTCACAAAGTTCCCTGGACCGTTCGATAGCGTGATCCCCGTATGAAATTACACACCCATTTTTCTCCTCAGATGGGGGCGGAAGGCATGGAAGGGGGTGCTTCCGGAAGTCTGCACTCTCGGAAGCTCGTCAGCTTCACCTTGTCAGGTAAGTGTCTGAGTGCGGCCTCCAGTCTGAGGACACACGGCATCAGTGGAAGGCATGGTCATTTCTTTGTACAACATCATAGATGACCTGTAAACCATGTTATTTTGAGTTGTTTTGCTCAGACTTCTGGAAAGTCACGTATGTATCTGACCATGATAAGATTAGGTGATGATTATGTTCAGAAAGTGCTCTTTTTAGCAAGTTTTCTCACAAAAGCAAGACTGTGTGAGTATGTGAGGTTGTTGACAGCGTGTGTGAATGGTTAAATAACTCTTTCAAGGAACTTTGGGGATTTGAAATCACAGGTGCTTACTTCATCTAGAGAAAGAAAAAGTTTGAAGCAAAAACATGAAAGACATGCCTTTTTCTGTGAGGGTTACACATAAAGCAGATGGCTGTTTTCATGAAATTAAAAAAATATTAACAAGTAAAAAGATAATGATTTCTTGTTTGGTAAAGCATCCCCCCCCCCAACCTGACTGAGCTGAAACTAGCATTAAAATGAATGGGGCTCACTGCCAAAGGGAAAGATGTTTTGATGAAACCTCAGTTTACACAAATTGACATTTGGGGGAAAAAAAGAAGTATACATATATGCAAGTATGTGTGCACTGGGCTGCGACATGAAAAGGTGAAGTGTATTTCACACAGGGCACTGTCAGAGAAAGGTTTGAAAGTCACTGACCTAGTGAGAGTGAATTAGAGAACCAAGAATGTGCTAAGAAGCCGGTGCTTAAATTGGAGTTTTCAAATAGCCAAGTGGATGACTGGATGGTCGTTTATACAGAGTCTAAAGGTCTAAAGTTTACCCGGGCTCTGTAAAAAAAGGAAAAAAAAAAGAAAAAAAAGAAGGAAAGAAAAGGAAGAAAAAGAAAAAAGAAAAAAATCAGTCGGTCTGAGATTTAACTGAGATTCTGTTTTCTGTTTTCTCTGCTTAAAGAGTGTGAATGAGCAATATCATCTAAAGGATCCTTGGTGTCAGCCACCTCCACACACTGTGATGGTCCCATCAGGACCAGACTGGCCATCATCTTCTTTTGTTTAGTTTTGTGTCGTCCTTTTTGCTTCCTGTGGGGTGGTTAATTTGAGGGTCTCCTTTCCTTCCTTCAGCTTCCTGACGAATCTCAGATGTTGTAATCTGGCAGCTTATGGTTTAGATTGGGCCAGTATATCTATTTTTCTTGGGATCTTTGGGATTTTTAAAGGATCGATCTGGGTAATTAGAAGATAATTTAAAACCCCATCGTCCAGCGCTTGCCCTCAAACCGATTCCTGCTGATGATGGACGGCCCCTGCTTTAGACCTGTGAAGTTATAGGAAGTTATAAACCCTGAAGCCCCTGGTGACAGTTGACAACAATTAGCCACCCCCAGTGATGGTTCGCTATGCTCTGTTGACTTCCTGGTTTAGAGCTATTGAACTACGTGTTTGGCTGATGTATATCACTTTAAAATGGCAGTCACATATCGATTTTGACTTCAGAGGGAGATGTTAACTCAGTATAGGAGAATTACTACCCGGAAAGTAAAATCATAGCACAGCTTCCTGACAATAAGAAACAAGTTCTAGGACATCGGTGACTCCGTCTTTAACTTCTTTGGTCACATCCCACCACTGTTCCCACGGAAGCTGGCTGCCTGCGATGTGTTTGTCTTCTTCTAGACAGACATTTGCCGAACATACCGAGACATGTAAAAATCACAGGAGAGGGAAAATAGATTCTATAATGTTGACTCCAAAAGCAATTGGCACGGCTGGAGACTGACAGTAGGTACCATATTTATCTGAAAGACTGACGGGCTGGTATGGCTGCCTGTAAATGTTCTATGCTTGATTATCGAAGGAGAAGCAAGGAAGAAGCCCAGAGACCTGAACTCGACAGCCTCGGCACAAACTGTGTCTTGATCCGTGCTTCAAGTCTTACCCAAGTGAGGCTGAAGCTAGGGTATCTAGCCTGGGTGCCATTGTGGGTTTGAGTTCTTCTTTGGTCTGCTGTGTGATACGGAGTTTGTGAACAGAGAAACAAAGGAAAATAAGGGGAAGCAGGAGCAGAGAGGAGATGAGTGAAGGGGCTGGATCAGCAGATTGCAAGTAATTGGCCGTTCATCACTGTGTCGATGAAGATGTGTTCATCTGTGCAGTGTCTCGCTGCAGAAGAGTTGGTATCAAGGTTACCTAGCTTTGACATCTTTTATCAGGATGACTGTAATCTGCTGGCAGGCTGCGTCTGTGTTTGGAGGGATGTTTGTGAATGACTTGGCCCCGTCAGACTCTGTAGCTGCTCTTTCTGGCCACGTTGCTCTGCATTGACTTCAAGGAACTCCCCTGCTTGGGAGTGAACTCGATATCTTGAGGCTCTCAGTCTGTCTTGAGTCGGAGGCAAGCATACTCAAGAAGGGCAAGAAAATCAACGTGCGAGCTGTGTTTTCTTCTCGAGGCTGCTTTACGCAACATGAACAAAACATGCAGTTGGTCTAGTGAAAATCTGCACTTATTAAAGCCCGGATAGTCTATGAAGTATCGAAAGTAGGATCCTGGGAATGATGACAACAGCTTCACAGAGTACATGACTCAACCCTCACTTGTCCCTTCCCTCTCCTGCTGATTTCTAGGTCAGCCATCAACTTGCATCCCATGCAGCACTGTTAGCGTGGGGCCTTACCGTTGACTGTCTCCTGGTTGCTGAGGTAGTATCCATCCCTTCCACGGCCGGCTGTGTCATTAGACAGCCCTGGTCTGTTTTCATCCCATGTCTAGGCCACGCGTTCTTGTGTCCCAGCCCATCTCTTCAGAAGAGTGAGCACTGGGGGATACATAAAACCCAAGCCCAGGCAAGGGTGTCCCTGTGTGTCATCGCTGTCCAAGCCAGAGTGGTCCAGACCTCCAGGTTGATCTGAGCCACATACAAACGCAGGCTCGTTCATCGCTTTCAAGGTTTAGCTGCAGGGCTGCATGAATCACGCTGATAGCCTCAGGGAGGTGCTGTGGGCCCAGCTAAGCCAGCATTAGGTCTGGACATGCGTGTGCCTGCTCAGCTGACGATCTAAATGTCTCCTCGCCGAGACGGTGTCAGTGATGACTGTCAGCGGCTCATGTCACATAAAACATATTGTGAAAATAAGGTAAGTTGTAGGACAGTCACTGACCATTTAAATTACTTTGTAGGTTATGGGGAAAGTAAGTGAAGAACTGTTTAAAATAATTGCACTCGCGTGTTAGAGTTCTTATAGAATATGCATGACATCTAGGATGTAGTACAAATGAATGTGGGCTGTAAATTTTGATCTCAAGTTAGACTGGCTTCAGACTTACACATACAGACATACATATATAGTATAGTATAGGTATTTGTGATTTTAGATGCGTGGGTCTTTTTTATGAAAGAACATATTTTTATAAACTGATTACTGAGAGTTTCTGTACAGAGATTATCTTCCATTGTGGCTGACCAACCACACCCCACCACGAAGAAGATGGTGGGGACCCACAGGCATGAGGACTTAAGGGTTCCAGATGTAGGGGCATGAGGTCGCGAAAAGGGGCTGGCTTTATTTTTGCCACGTGGGAGATCCTTCTGCTGGCTCCCTGCCGTGAGCCCCTCACTCTCTGTGTGACACAGAGTGACTGACTGTCGCCGTGTCACTAGCCCCTTTCTGGTTAGGGCTTTGGGTTCGTTAAGAAGGCCTGAGTCTCGTGCTAACTGGGATGTCTGGCTCCTTCCTCCTCTCTTCTGTGCTTTCCCCTTCCCTCCTGCCTGTCCCCTCTCCCCGCTTCTCCCCACCCCCTTTCTTTAAAGATCTCAGGGCAGTTGGGCTCAAGAAAGGGATGTTCTTCAATCCCGACCCTTACCTTAAGATGTCCATTCAGCCAGGGAAGAAGAGCAGCTTCCCTACGTGCGCCCACCATGGGCAGGAGAGACGGTCCACCATCATCAGCAACACCACCAATCCGATTTGGCACAGAGAGGTAAGACGGGGGGGGGGGGGTGTCTTCTGCCTGATGGACTTGAGAGGCAGGTTCATCTTTTCTCTCTGCACTCTGTGCAGTGTTGAGTTGTTAACAGGCGTAGGCAAGAGGGCCGCAGATGTCCGGTTTTGTTGAAGAGGGCGCACTACCTATGAGCTATTTCCTTCCTGTTAGAGCCGCGTATGCACTAAGAGTGGCGAAGAGGTCACTCCTCGGTACAATTTTGTGGTGTGCTGATATATTAGTAAAATAGATAATAATCAAAATAGATACCTTAATAGTTTACAAATTAATGCAAAAAAGTTCATGAGGAACAAAACATAATAAAAGTTTCCTCAAGAATAGGAGAATTACAGTATTATTCCCTTGCAGAGTCCAGCAGAGCCTGGGACAAAGCGGAAAAGACTGGCTTCTATTTAGGTTTTCTGTCTTTTGGACTAGCACATATTCCGTTCACATTGAAGTTCCTCTCTATGGGCTTTAGCAAGTGCTCTTTATGAGCTTTCAGATCTTTGCTAGATGAGCCACTCAGGAAGTTGGCACCCCTGTGAAGGCAGATGGTGTTCTGGATTCCCTCAGGGCTTCCCTGTGCTGCCCCTCCAACACAGGAAGCCCCGTCTCCGGAACCGTCTTGGGTTTGAGTGACAGGTCGCTGCTTATGCTTTTGTATTTGTTCTAAAACACCATGCTATCCCAGTGGCAAACGACGCTATGACTCAAGTCACAGCACCTCGCCTCCTGTCTTGAAGCCTAGAAAATATGAAGTATTTTTCAGGGTGAGCTCTGGAAGGCCCGTGGTAGCTACGGAAACAAAACCAGAGCGCTCTTCCTGTCACTCACTCGCCTGGCTTTTTACACCGCCCAACACAAAGCCAGGGCTACCACCAGGCTGGCCGCTGGCCGAGTGTATCAAGGACGTCTGTTGTCATTCAGATTTTAATCTTGTGTTTTAAGAATCCTTGTGACACTTCCGGTGGTTCCTAAGCGAGGATAGGAGTTACAGAAGCCGGGAATGTGGCCTCCGAATGCCATTCGGGTTCAAAGGCCAGCGATGTCTGTCTATAAAACGAGAAAAGGTTCCATGTGTCTTCTCAGCCACAGTGTTGCCTGTTTCTGGTTTCAGAAATACTCCTTCTTTGCCCTTCTAACTGATGTCTTAGAAATTGAAATCAAAGACAAATTTGCCAAGAGCCGCCCCATCATCAAGCGTTTCCTGGGGAAGCTGACCATTCCGGTGCAGAGGCTGCTGGAGCGTCAAGCCATCGGGTAACGGGCTTTCACCTTGGGGGACCTGGAGATCAGTCTGTGCTGAGGCAGCCAGAGCAGCGTTTGACAGTCCTGGGGTGTGTCTCACTGAGAAGAAGTGGGACATATCTCTTTAAAAAAAAAAATCAAGTGCCTTTATGTTCAATAAAGTGTATGGGACCCAAAATACTCTGTTTTAATGGCACACTTTCTGGTGGTATCAATCCCCTCTCTGAGATTCACACAAATAGCCATCAGTGACAAGCCTCATAGTGTTCAGTCCATGTGGGGGCGTGTTGAAATCTCGCTATCATACCCTTTCACGGGCATCATATCACCGCCATATTATCCCGCTGAATTCCATCCATGGGGCCCACCTTTGCTCCTGAGGCACAAAAACAAACTGACCTGGGACCTTCGTTTTAGTTCTTTGTTCCTGGGAGCTGTCCAAGTAAAGAAACACAACATGCCCTCGCCCACTGTACTGTGTGTATTTTTACATCACAGGTATTAGCAAACCCAACACCAGAAGCGCCCTAGGATAGCTCAGCGAGAGCGCTGTGTGCCACTTTGCACCGCAGGAAAACCTTTGGAACACACAGTAGTGTTGGCGGCAGGAGCACCTAGAGCGAGCGCTGTCCTCGCAGTGGTAGTGAGGGTTTGTACCATCAGCCCTTGGAGTAGCATATGGATTTGCCCACGGAGCCTCAGTGGCTCCAAGAGGCACGTGATGCGATGCCAGCTGTCCCAGAGAGGAGGAATCTGAGGCTGGCAGGCCAGTGGTAGAGCTGAGATTTGGGGGCTCGAGACCCTCTGTTCTCTGAAACACCTTGAGTACTGGTTGTAATTGTTGCTGTGGAAACCCAGCCCTGCACGTCCTCTACAGTTTGCCCGGGTTTCAGTTTCCTCTTCTGAAAGCAACTGTCCCTCTAGCCCTTCAAACGTGAGGCTCAGAGGTGCTCACGGATTCTGATCCGCTTGGCTTGAAGATGTGAACATTGTGTTTGGGCAGCCCACACAAAGTCAAGATAATATAAAAGCTGAGACACGGCAGTGATTTTTAAGGAAAATAATTATAGCTTCTAGAAGATACATTTTTGAGAGCTTTTGAAATTCTTTTAACATATATCAACAGTGAAAGATGATGGCGAGGTTCAGCTACAATGAATCTAATGCCTTTTTCATTCATGTAATGATATATGTGTATCAATTTTGTGTACTGACAGCAAGAATGATCAAGGAAGAGCTAAATCTTGTCAGTACCCAAACTGCCATGAACTCTCTTGTGCCTGAGCGAGTCTTCTCAAAAGCTGAACACCCACCGGGTCAACAGACCCAGTTCTGTGTCTAGTGGGAAAAAAAGTCCAAACTGCATTCAGGAAGTATCAGGACTGAGGTGGTTCTCTGTTCACGGGTTAAAAGCATTGCCGTCACACTAGAGACGTCCGTATTTCTAACCTGATGGTTGTTTTCTATCTATTGAGTATCTGTTTGGTGAACTGCGACTATCGGAAATAGTCAAAAATGTCCAGGGTATGGCTATATAGGTTAAGCCACACTCCTGATCTGTTTTTAAGGCATCTGTTTTGATGTGGCATTTTTCATGGCATGGCTGACTTCTCCCTGAAACACTTGCCGTGGTCCCATGCTTAGTAGTCCCCCTGATCAGTGAGAAAATGCCTCGGGCACCTAGGGAAAGTCTTTAGTGTTTACTTTTATAATAATAGTGATGTATAGCATGTGCTTCATAGTGATATATCACAGCAGGAGGCAGGGTGAGTCAGAGGAGGACGGGACAAGCCCAGGAGGAGGACCGCGTCCCCAGACTGGCACTATGTACAATAGGGCACTCTCCACGGAGAGTCTGCAGCCTCAGGGGCTTTGGTGCAGAACAGATGAGCTGAGGGGACCTGGCTCAGTTAAACTTCTTCCTAGTAAAGGTTCTCACTCGGCAGTTGGTAATAATGTATACATTAAGCGCTTAGTAAATGTCAAGAGCCTAGTTGGGTATTAGCGATGAGAGAGTCACCAAAACGGATGGGCACAGACCTTTATACTCAACTCTTACAAAGCACTCACTCTCCACCTTAACTGTCGCTTCTGCGAGTCTTCTGTCATCAGGGTCAGTACTTCTTAGCAGAAGAAAGGAGGAAGGAGTCATCAGTGTCTTTTAAGAAGGAAATGGTGGCCTTATTAGTGGACTGAGTGTCAGAAGAGATGGAGGAAAGACAGGGAAGTGGAGACAGGGCATAGCATCTGCTGCTGGGTGCACACACGAGCTTGCACACTCGTGTGTGTGTGTTCTCTAAATGCAGGAATACCGGACTTCAGTGGTAGGAGGAGCAGAAAGGTGTCCCTGCTGTTAGGCAGACTGTAGCGGTCCTGCGGTTCTGTCACACATTCTACTGCAGTTCAGGAAGAGAGTATTGACAGCTGCATTACGTCCTGGTATCCTGCAAGAAAGAATGACAGGAAGAGGAACTCCACCCAAAACAGCCCCGAATTGCAGACCGTGGAGTGAACTTGTGCTATCAGGGGCTTCTGCCGCAGGATAATATATGACTCCCCCCGGGTCGGTCCCCCAGGAGCTTCCTAGCTAGAAAGCAGGGCTGATTACTTCCTGGCCAGGGGAGTAAAGAACGGCAGATCCCTAGAGACCTCAGCAGTGTGTGCCTGTCACTCAGTGAACACTCCGTATGGGGAATCAAGTTGCTAGATAGCATCCATTGAGGACAAGGAACATGATGTCATGGGTGAAATGCCTAAGAACTTGACTATGAATTCAGGTGAATTATCAACCAGTAAATACATTTTTTTTTTAATTCTTAAGAGATATTCACACCCGGGTGGGGTGGCACACACCTTTAATTCTAGAGGCAGAGGCAGGTGGATCTCTGTGAGTTCAAGGCCAGTGGAGGACAGAGCGAGTGCCAGGACAGTCTCCAGAACTACACAGAGAAACCTTGTCTCGAAAAAAAAAAATTAAGAATGTGTTCATCTACCAAAGCTATGTAGGTAGGTTGATGCTGCAATACTAGCTAGTAGCTCTCTAACGTCCGATGGTGCAGACGCGTCTTTCCAAAACGGCCAGTAGAGGGCAGTGTGAGCGCAGAAATAGTGTGACTTCATTAGCCTTTTGGTTGGTCTCTAATTAGTCTGCGCTTGACTCACAGTTGCTTACATCTGAATCTGGGAAATAGACATGGGCTTGAAATAGCTGGATAATTCCATCTTTAGCCAAGCCAGCAGCCTAAGGCAGGCCAGAAAATGAGCAATCCAGTTGTGGTTCCCTCTAGCGCCAGACATAGGATGGATGTGGTCCCCTCGCTCATTGCAGAACTCCTTGTAAGGATCTGAGACTCAGTGGGAGGCCAGGTCCTCTAAGAGTAGCCTCGCTCCTTATTTTGCTGGTGAGGAAGAGGAGATAGGCACCCTCTCCTGCTCACCCAGTTGGGGCAGTCATCTGGGAACGACCTGGTTTTGTGTTCTCAAATCGCTCTCTCTCCTTCGATGTGTCCCCGGGTCACTTGTGCAAATGAATAACAACACATCGGGTCATACTGTGCTTGAGCCTGTACTTAAAACTCTTAAGGTTCCAAGGGCAGTCTATGGGGCGTGGGGGTGGCCCGTGGGAGGAAGGCAAAGTCACAGTCAGGATGAACGGGTCCGTTTCTCCTCCTGCAGTGATCAAATGCTCAGCTACAACCTCGGCCGAAGGCTCCCAGCGGACCACGTGAGTGGCTACCTCCAGTTTAAAGTAGAAGTCACGTCCTCTGTCCACGAAGGTGAGGTGCCTGCGCAAACACGTACGCACGTGCCACGTTCACTCGGTTGATAGTTAGCATGTGAACAGGGTTGTTTCATGTCCGTTGCAAAACTGAAATGGCTTCCCAGTGATTGCCTGTCGTCTTTCAGAATGCTTAGGAAAGTTTCTTTAGCAAAGACGGCCCGGAGAGCTTTGTTTGCACTCTGAAGTGAGGCTGAAGTTTCTTGCAGGAGAGAGCGCATCTACAGCTCCTGCCCCAAACTTTCTGCAGGATACTCATTTAGCAAGGACTAGTGAACCCTAGCAGCCAGCGATGCTGCCCAGGGTCGTGTGGAATGATAGAGCTTAGCAAACTGGTTACTGTCAGGACAATAGCTCTCTCTGTCTTCTCCCTCCTGCTCACCAGTGCTGCTCTTCTCACGCAGATGCATCTCCCGAAGCTGTTGGCACCATCCTCGGGGTCAACACTGTTAACGGAGACCTGGGCAGCCCTTCTGATGACGAAGATCTGCCCGGGAGCCATCACGACAGCACCGTTTGTGCTAACGGACCAGTGTCTGAGGATAGTGCCACCGATGGGACCCCCAAGCACTCTTTTAGGACTAGCTCTACTCTGGAGATGGACACAGAGGACTTAATCTCTACTTCCTCAAGAACCTCACCTCCCAGAGGCCGCCAGGATTCCCTCAATGATTACTTAGATGCTATTGAACACAATGGCCCCTCCAGGCCAGGGGCCGCCACCTCCTCCGAGCGGCCCATAGGAACCTCTCCCAAACTGAGGAGTAGTTTTCCCACGGACACAAGACTCAATGCGATGCTCCATATAGACTCGGATGAAGAAGACCACGAGTTTCAGCAAGATCTAGGCTACCCGTCTTCCTTGGAGGAGGACGGGGGCTTGGTCATGTTCAGCAGGGCATCCAGAAGTGATGCTGGGAGCCTGGCTTCTCAGACCAAGCCAGAGGAGGACAACCCCGTTGAGACCGAGGATGCCTCTGTTCACGAAGTCGCTTCCTTGGAAGAGAGGCCAGAGAACCTTCCAGAGGTTGCAGATGGCTCCTTGCCCTCAAGTGCAGCCCCTGATGACAACGAAGCCAGCCTAGAGCCCCATCCCAGTGCTGACCAGGGCAGCGCTGAATTGTCAGGCTCTCAAGAGGCTGATCAGACCCCAAGTGGTGCAGACACGGGAGCCTCCGACACGTCTGGAGGGAGCCGCAGAGCTACCAGTGAGACCGAGTCCCTGGACCAGGGATCCGAACCTTCCCAGGTGTCCTCGGAGACAGAACCCAGTGACCCTGCCAGGACAGAGAGCGTGAGTGAGGCCAGCACCCGGCCTGAGGGGGAGAGTGACCTGGAAGGAGCTGACAGCTCGTGCAACGACAGCGTGACCACGCAGCTGTCCTCGGTGGACACACGGTGCTCGTCCCTAGAGAGTGCACGATACCCGGAAACCCCAGCCTTTTCTTCCCAAGAAGAGGAGGACGGGGCCTGTGCAGCTGAGCCCCCCAGCAGCGGCCCGGCGGAGGGGTCGCAGGAGTCTGTCTGCACTTCGGGTTCCTTACCTGCTGTGCAGGTGCCCAGTGGTGGAGAAGCGGAAGGGCCAGGGGCCGAGGCTGCCGCTCTCTCTGAGCAGGGGGAGCTGGGGGAGGTCTGGCAGAGGAGGGAGAGTCTGGAGGGAGCTGCTGCTGCTGCTGCTGCTCCTGATGCTGCCACTGAGAGCCAGCCCCAGGAAGATGGGGATGCTGGGGACAGCCAAGGTGCCTGCGAAGGGGCCGCTGCCCAGGAGGAGGGAGCCACTGGAGGTAGGATGAAGAAGACAGTGGGACTCTTGGCTTAAGCATAGCTGTTCAAAAATAAATTTTAAAGTTTCCCTCCCTGTAAATGATAATGAGCTTGCATGTGTAGGTAAGTGGAGAGGCGGAATCCTCACCTGGGTCTCCGCTATTAGCAGATGGATTAAGAAGGGGAAGAGATAGCTGGGGGGTGGTGGCGCACGCCTTTAATCCCAGCACTCAGGAAGCAGAGGCAGGAGGATCTCTGTGAGTTCGAGGCCAGCCTGGTCTACAAGAGCTAGTTCCAGGACAGGCTCCAAAGCTACAGGGAAACCCTGTCTCAAAAAACCAAAAGAAGAAAAAAGGAGGTGGGAGAGGTGGAAGCAGGTTACAAATGGATGGATGCCTGAAGCTGTCCTGTGTATCAGGCCTTCCAGTCCAGCTCGGGGAGGCCAGACCCGGGCTTCACCGCTCCGGTAACTGGGGGAGAAGACACGGTTTTTGTGCACACAGACCTCCCTTAGTTCCAATTCAGTCTTTTTAAAAACCTGGATCCTCTATTGCTGCCATAAGAGGCCTGGCAGACAGCAGTTTTCAATCTTCAATAAGATACAAAATCGGTTCATGCCTTAAAGTAATGTGTAGAGGTTATCAAAAGTCCGTCTTTCTTAAAGCCCTGGGACAGATGCTGTGGGCTCTGCATCAACATTCGGTCCAAGAAAGGTCAGCTGTGTTGAGTGGTCATTCCAATGCATGAAGATGGAGAACAGGAGCAAGCATGTTCAGACATAAAATCTGTCCTGAACCGTAGCGAACGTGGCTCCCAAGAATGATTTATTTAAAATGCTCTAGAGAGGGGCAGTAAAAAGGAGAAAAGACAGTTTTATGTGCCCAAGTAGCAGAGACTCAAATAGGAACCATTCCTTTTCTTTAGGAGTGGGGATTGGTGTGGTGGCCCTGAGGTTACATGCCAGGCAAGCACTGTGGGGATGAGGTGCACCCCAGTTCTAGGAATTATTTGCCTATTGTATGATTTATTTTTCTACCTTAGCTATCATGTTCTTTCCCTTTGACTCCTATTTTGCTTTCCGTCAACTTATGGTCACTTTGTGACCCTAGTAGTACATGAGCAAGTTAAAGGCAGTGAGGGTCAGTGAAGGAGGCATGCTGGGGACATTTCTCTTGGCTTATCTCTTCTGAGTCCCTACATCCATGCGGAAAGAGATAAAGAGATTGTGAGAACAACCTTGGGATTGATCTTCAGTTGTTTGTTTACCTGCTTTTTTATTGAGACAGAGTCTTGCTGAGTATCCCAGGCTAGCCTAAAAAGGAGGATAGCTCTCTATCCTCCTGCCTCAATTGACTGGGTCCTGGGATTACATATATGCAATCCCAACACATCTGTCCTAGATGTGTGTTTCTGATGTGTGTGAGAGAGAGCATGCATGCACACGCGTGCTTACACAGACCGATTTTGATGCAAAAAGGAAAGCAATTCTTGGGCAACTCGAGTAACTCTTGACCTTTAATCCTAGGTTCGCAAGCCAATGGCCACCAGCCACTGCGGTCACTGCCTTCAGTGCGTCAGGATGTCAGCCGGTACCAGAGGGTGGACGAGGCTCTCCCACCAAGTGAGCAGCTGTTAGCTAAGGGCTTAGCCTACCTGCGGTGCACAAGGGTGACAGGCAGATCCATCCCATGGGTCCTTGAGGAGACGGTGGAGGAGAAGGTGGGGAAGACAGGGTGGCTGTGATCTGGGATGCTCTGTACGGGCCGCTCTCGCGAGAACCTCCCCCTGGAGTGTACGGGCACTCTCGCGAGAACCTCCCATTGAAGTGTACTGGTTTTTCATCTCTTCTGTCAGCTTGAATTATTAAGCACAAGCATCTGAGTTTTTTCCTTCAGGATATACAGGGCATGTTATTAATTTCAGAAATTAGCCTATAGTTTCTTTTGGGAGGATATAATCATTATATGAGGATGTAAAGACCGTTTCATTCTTTTACTTCCAGAAGACACTGAGCTCTTGACTAGGGGGTTGAGGACTAGGGCGTGGGAGAAATGGCTCACAGCCTAAGCTGCGCTCACCTACTCCTAATCGGCACAAAATGTGAAGTCTGTTTAAGTTTCGGGAGTCCCTCACAGCCATGTAATGAGAGCAGCTCACAGCGTGGCTGAGCATGCGGCTCTGTCAGGTGCCCTGTTGGAGAAGCAGCTGGACAGAGGCCCTCGCTGTGTGTGGCTTTCCCCTCTTTTCCACCCTCCTCGCGGGTCTCTACCCACGTGGGTCTTCCTATGCTTTCAACAATGGGGCGTGAATAGAAGCTGCGGGCAGTCCGGTGCTGAAATTTCCGCTCCGGTCCATGGTGGGATTGGGAGCGGCTGACAAAGGAGCTGCCTGCAGCTATGGCAGCTTGTCAAAGTCACCAGCTTGGTCTGCTGAAAGTCTGCTGTAGACAGATCCCTCCCTTTCTCATCCATTTGGAGAGAAATCAAACAGCACCCTTGGGAGACGTTTTGGTATAGTTGGAGCAAACTGGATTGGGAGCATCTGAAGGGAGTACAAGAGCTTTGTTTGTGTGTGGGGATCCAATCCCAGTGTGAAATTGATGCAGGTCCTCCCCCGACCCCCAGGATAGTTTTGCCCTAGGAACACTTCTTGGATGAGCCGTCTGGGGCAGTGGACTCTGGTAACTTCCAGTGACTGCCTCTCGGTCAGGACAATGTTCTTTACACAATGCGTATAGCTAGGCAGGATTGGTGAGAGACATCAGGTTTTTGTTTTTTGTTTGTTTGTTTGGTTGGTTGGTTGGTTGGGTTTTGTGTGTGTGTGTGTGTGTGTGTGTGTGTGTGTGTGTGGTTTTGCACTTTTATGGTTAAAGCATCCTTCAAATCAAGACTTAAAAGCAATCAGTGACTCTGAACTATAATTAATCTCAAAATTTTCAGGGACTCATTCCTTGGAGTTTGAGACTGACTTTTACGGAAAAGGATACATTTGATTTCAAAAGACAACTTCTTAAAAATCAAAGACGACAAAAAGGCCTGGTGTTGCTCCACACTCAAGAGAGAGAGGCAGCCAGATCTCTGTGGGTTTAAGTCCAGCCTGATCTGTATAGTGAGTTCCAGGCTAGCCAGGGCTATATAGTGAGACTATGCTTCAAAAACAAACAGCAACAAGAACAAAACAAAAACCCTGAAGAACTATGCAGCTACTTGAACTTTTGAAACTCTTTATTGGAATAAATAGGACATCAAAGAGTGTATTCACTCACCATCTTTCGAGCAGGACACAACCAATCGACCCGTACCTTAGAAAACCCCTTCATGTTCTCAGCCACTGATGTCCTATCCCTCCTGCTGTCCGATCACGTCCTCTGCACTTTAGACAAGTGGTACAAATCTTCCATGTTAGAGTGGTGATCTGTTGAGACAGAGTAGCTCTCTGGAGGTCTTCCAGCCAGGGTGCAGCACCCGACAGCTAGAAACTGACCTCCGATTCCAGTTTACCTCCATTGTGGCCCGACATCCCCCCCCCCAGCACCTGTTGTAAAAAGAACAGCGGGCCGCTTCCCGCTGCCCAGCTCCCCCCGAAATAACAACACACAAATTGTATTCATTTAAACACTGCCTGGCCCATTAGATCTAGCCTCTTATTGGCTAACTCTCATATATTAGTTTAACCCATCTCCATTAATGTGTATCGCCACTTGACTGTGGCTTACCGGCATGAGTCTAACCAGCGTCCCTCTCAGAGAGGAGAGCCATGGCATCTGCCTGACTCTGCTTTCTTTCTCACAGCATTCTGTTTGGTCCACTCCACCTATCTAAATTCTGCCCTATCAAAAATCCAAGGCAATTTCTTTATTTGACCAATGAAAGCAACACATAGACAGAAGACCCTCTTACACCAAGCACCTGTCCTTAGATTCCCTCCGTCCTGATGGTTCACTTTCTGTCACACTGTGACCGGAGAAGACACAGTGGGAGGATCCAGATCCTGCCTCCTAACTCTGCCTCTCCCTGTTTAATGGCTTCCATCTAAAGGAAACCACGATGGTGTAAGAGGAGTGCTCATATGCATTCTTATACGAGGACCAAATCAGGTCCAGTAGAAAGGCATCCAAGAGGTTGTACCCTTCAAAGCAACTAATGTGGATGGTGCTAGTTATGAGCTGCCCTGCAGGTACTGACCACTTGGGGAAGAAGGATGCCAACAGCACCAACAGTCGTTCCCAGCCCGATGTCAAACACTCACCCCAAGTCAGCAGTGTTGCAGATTTGAAGGTGTGCTCTTTGGTAAAAAAAAAAAAAAAAAAAAAAAAAAAAAAAAAAAAAAAAAAAAAAAAAAAAACAGCCTTCAAAGCACATTGAATATTCTGTATTCTTAGAGAGAAAATTTGTGCTTCTGGTTTCTTATTCTTCTGATTACACATTAAAAGGTGTCTTTAGTGAATGACAAATTAGGATTGTCCCTGGTCTTGGTAGCACGTAAATAAAAGGACCACTGCTTTTTATAGAATTATAGCATTTAAAATGATTTGTTCTCTTATTACATGGTCTGCGCTAGGCACAGTAGTGTTCGGGGGGGGGGTTCCTTCCTCCAGATTTCTTCATTTTGCTACCCACTTAATTAGATGGTAAACAGTCTGCACACATATCTAGTTAGGTAAATCTTTGTTTCCTTATTTTCAAGGAGATAATCCCATCTCTGAAGGTTTGGAGCTTTGGAAGCTTTATTTCATGGATGTGGAAAGTATTCAGCAATGTGCTTTCTTTCTGCTTTCACTGCCCGGACGTCAGAGCCAGTTTTAATGGACAGCGTATCTGGAAAGCTTGGTCATATCTGGGAAACTTGGCCATATCTGGGAAACTTGGCCATATCTGGGAAGCTTGGCCACATTTCTGATGCCTCTACTTTGCTTTCTCTTCCTTTTCAATCTCTAACTGACCTATTCTGTATTATTTTTGTTTTCGATTCTGTTTTTTTTTTAATTGAGCGATACTATAAACAGTCTTGTGGGAAAAAAATGCTAATTATTTTCATGTGTATTTGGCTTGACATGTTGTCAATGGGTAGATTACCCCATCTCTAACAAGATCGGAAGAAGGCGGGAGACGTGGGTTCTTGAGGTGTCTGATGGGCGAGTGTGCACAGAAGAAAACAACCGTAGGGCAGATCAAAGGGGTTTTGAGAATGCCTCTCCGCCTTGCTTACCATGTATCTGTGGGGCAAACCAAGCGTGAGACGGTGGCTTGCAGAAATTCCCTGTTGATGAAATTGTAGCTGTACAGGCAGCTTCACTATAGCCATCCTACCTTAGAAGAAAGTGACGTTAGGAGGCTGTGATACTTTGTCTCCCCTTATTATTTGTAACAATGTGCCCTGGTCAGTATGAGAGGCTTCTCTGGCCCCAGCTAACGTGATGACCTGCCCTGGTGGCCTAGTGCAGGCTGGACCAGCAGAGCCAGGCTCTGCGACCCTAAGGATTTGATTGGGGTATATGTTCCATTCACTTCCAGCGAGCATTCCACAGGTAGTGAGAGCAGAGCCCATGCCTTCCTGGTGGACTCCTGAACTAGCTCCGGGGAGTCTCCTCATGAGTTCTGTAACCACCCAGAAAATCTGAGCCAATTGGACTTCTTGAGAGAAAAGTGTTCCTTAATTTTTAAATTAATTTTCTCAGAAGTATAAATTTAGAAAGCTTTTTTTTTATCTGAATAAAGAATAGGTCTCTGACTTTTTCATCTTTCCTGTATAAAGTCCTCCTCCCGGTGGTAGTAAATTCTGAAAATCTATCTTGGAAAAATCGGCCCATGCTCTGATGGTTTAAACAGGGAAAGGCCACCTAAACAAGGGAGCAGGACACCTGATTCTGAAGTCTAGCCTGGGGCCACCTATTCATAGGAGGAGACACCTGGTTCTGTAGACTAGACTCCTCTCTGATTTTACCAAACATGCATTTATACATTGGTATCCAGAGACCAACACACTTTCTATGATACTTAATGTACAATTAAATAATCTTTTCTATGCCTCATGAAAGTCGGAGGGAAGAAATCGCCCTTGCTCTGAAATACTTTTCTCTCCGGGAGAGAGCAGATTGAGAGGTGTGGATAACCGGGCTGGTTGATCACTAGGAAGTGTGTGGATGAAGAGCCAGCTACTCTCCGTCCAAAACCTACATTTATCACTGTTATGTCTAAATATACGCATGGATATTTCTGCTAAGCTAGGAGAGGAGGGGGAAGGGCGCAGGTGGAGAAGAAGGAAAAAAGATACAATCTGGGTGGAAAGGAAACACCGATACCATTTTTGATGTGAAACGATCAAAAAACGATACCACCTGCATTTTAAAACAGGTGCTTACATGTAAAGAGGGACGAGGGCGGGCAACATGAAAAGATGCTTTAGATTTAGAAATTCTTGAAGAGTTCTGTATCCTCCGTGCCTCGGAGACTTAATAACCAGTAACGACAGCTTTCCAAGTGGACTGGGGAGGAACGCCAGACTACGCAGTGAGGTGTGTGTTATTAGCCACAAATTATAGCGTGCAAGGGAGGGAAAACTTGCGCCGAACTTAATGAGCCATCTTCCTGGCCCAGCTCCTCCTCCTCATCTCTCTCTGTGCCCTTCCTGCCCTTTAGACTGGGAGGCCCGCATTGACAGCCATGGCAGGATCTTCTACGTGGATCATGTGAACAGAACCACGACGTGGCAGCGGCCCACCGCTCCCCCCGCCCCCCAGGTCCTGCAGAGATCCAACTCCATCCAGCAGATGGAACAGCTGAACCGTCGGTGAGCATGTCCCTAAATACTCTCTCTCTGCTCCGTCTCGTGGTTGGGCTTTTCCCCCGGTGCAGAGGAGAAGACTCGGCTGCTTTCAGCTTTGATGTCCCGGTCACAGAGCTGTGTGTGTCATAGACTGAACTGGATTCCTCCTGGGGAAAAGAAAACAAAATATAAACACACATACTTGCATTGTTGGGGAAGTACAAAGAAAATAATCCTAGTAATTCCTATGGTGCATTGGATTTTAGTAAGGCAAACATACACATTGAGGATTTGAAGCCGAACATCCCTTGCCATGTAGTCTTATGCACCTAACATTTTCAAAGCAGTCAGGCCTTTTCTGTCAAAAGCTAATTGTCATAGGACATCAACCTGTTTTTTGTTTTTTGTTTTTTTTTTCCTTCTTTATAGATAGGTTTTCTACGGCCAAGGGACATAGTTGTTTTAAGTTTTATTAATTTGTCAGGAAAATGGTCTACAAACATGGGAGGGCGGAACTTCAATGAGGCGTCATTCATGTAAGCGACAGAGAGCATCCTGAGGCGGAGGACGGAAGCCTGGGAGCCAGCACTTGAAGTCGAGAGGCCTGGAACTTTGGGTTCTAGGGCAACTTCCGGCGGCTGGCATGTAACTCCAGGTTCATGCTTTCAGTTATCAGAGCATCCGGAGGACCATGACGAATGAGAGGCCCGAGGAAAACGCCAGTGCCATCGACGGGGCAGGGGAGGAAGCCGACTTCCACCAGGCCAGTGCAGGTAAGAGAGGGCGTTAGCCGCAACCTCGCAGGTGGAGAAACAGAGCAGGGAATTCTAAGAAATGAGCTGTTCTTTCGGAGAATTCTTGTTCTTCTGTAGATATGATAAGAAAACTTGAAAAACAAAATAAAATTAAAAAAAATTCAACAGAAGCCTTTCCTGATACTAAACCTTTATGAGTTCTGAGGAAAGGATCCCAAAGCCAAACAGATTACACACCGCGGTAGCCTCTGAATGTGTGTCAAAGTGGAACAAGAGTGTGGCCATCTTTAAAAAGCTACGGATGCATGACCACATTGACAACTAGAAGTGATATCCAGTCTATTGTAGTGCCTAGTCTGGTGTACACATGAATTCTTCAGCGAAGAAAAATGTCGTTTTTAGGGAGTTGAAATCCTAGCAACGGATGTATCATTGTGTAGTCCTGAAAGCCTTTATGGTCTCTGCTTAGATTTCCGACGGGAGAGCGTCCTGCCCCACTCTACCTCCAGATCTAGGCTCACGCTGCTGCTGCAGTCGCCCCCTGTGAAGTTTCTCATCAGCCCAGAGTTCTTCACCGTGCTGCATTCCAACCCCGTGAGTAACAATACCGGGAGGAACACGGGGCCCGAAGACAATGACGCCCCCTCACTCGTGACTTGCCCCCCCCCCCGTGTCCTCCCGCTCGTGACCCCCCTGCTTGTGACACACACACACACCCCCGCTCGTGTCCTCCCACTCATGACCCCCGCTCGTGTCCTCTCGCTCGTGACCCCTGCTCGTGACCCCTGCTTGTGACCTCCCCCCCACTCTTGTCCTCCCGCTCGTGACCCTCCTTGCTCGTGACCCCCCCTCGTGTCTTCCCAATCATGACCCCCGCTCGTGACACCCCCTGCTCGTGTCCTCCTGCTCGTGACCCCCCCCCCCCGCGCTCGTGTCCTCCCACTCATGACCCCCGCTCGTGACCCCGCTCCGATCCTAGGACCCGTCGAATGCTGCGTTGAGTACTTTGCGTTTTTAAACAACCACTGCCTAGTCTATGTAACAGACATCCAAAATCAAACAAACAAAGGCAAAACCCTTTAGAACGGACACGGGCTGATAAATAGTAAGAGTTTATTTCCCACCATCTTGGGTCCGGACTGTGAAGTCCAGGATCCTTCTGACTGACCTGGAGTCTGGTGATGTCCCGCTGATGTGGCCCACGGGTTGCACCCTCCTGAAAAGGTGTGAGAGCTGCCTTGGGTTCTGCTTTAAGGAGGGTGGGGGCACTAATTCCACTCGGGAGGATCCTCATTATATGCTTTATCCGCCGCTGAGTTACCCCCTGATGTCGTCATATTGGTGATGAGGTTTCCGCAAATGAATTGGGACGGGGGTTGGCATGGGGTTGGGGGGGACCACATACAGTCAAACCCTACCAGGAGGATCATTCCATGAGACTCTGAGGGTTGAGGGAACAGCTTTGCTGACATTGTTAATTGAAGAAAGGCTGTCTTAATTGTTTATGGAAGTCAGCTGGGTAGAATCCATTCCTCAGGGTGTGAGAGGAGCCTCAACTAGAGAAGGACCCAGCAGGAGCAGAAGCCACCGAAAGTTGGCAAGATTTGGCGGGTTAGAAGCTGACGATTAGACCCCGAAGTTGGTCCTGAAGAGTAAGGATCTCACATTAATAGCTGGTGATAACAGGGAAGTTAGAAGGGAAGGGGAAATCTTGCATGTGGCAGAACAAATCAAACCTCTTAGGAAACCCAGACTAGACCAAAGGGAAAAGACGACGCTGGCGTAGTCCTAGTACCTGGAGGTGTCTATGGAGTACACTCTGTGTTCCAGTTTGCTGACATGCATGTGCTTCTGTCTCACTTCATAAGTATTGCATCTCCCTGGATTTGCTCATCGCTATGTCCTGGTTTACAGATTTATCTTGGAATGAAAATGGCTTGAGTGGAGAGAGAGCATAGGTAGCAAGGTCTTCACAGCTTGCATGAGGACTTAGGCTTTTGCACATTTGCCAACTTTAACTTTCTATTCATTCCCTGGTATATTCTAGGCACTGAGCTAAGTCCTAGGCATGTGTGGATAACAACACCCGGGGATCCTGGAATCCAAGCCTTGAAAATAACATTATAGGGTGTTTTTTTTTTTGACGATTATGCAGAAGGGATGCGCGGGAACAGAGGGTGTGTAACTCCACCGGGAAGGCACAGGGAAGGGGTCACAGATGGGAATGCATTTGCAAAGGGTTCTGCAGGCCAAAAGGAAGTTTGTCCTACAAACACAGACATCAAGAGTGGTCTAGCTAGAAGGAGCAGTGTCTGTCAAGTAAAATCCCGGCGACTCTGTCGAGATGATCACTGATGCTGGGCCAGCGGTACGGTGGTGTATCGCTGGTATGGAGGCAGAATGGGCACAGGGGAGTCAGACTGGAACCCAAGCTTGTGTGTGGCGTGAGTCTAGGAGATGACGCTTTTCTACAAAGAGGGATAGACTAACATTGAGAATTGTCAGAAGACACAGAAACTCCCCTGCCGCAGAGAGAGCCACTTGGAATCAGATAACACAAGCTTTTATTTGTTTATTTTTATTTTTGTTTACTTGTTTTATTTGTTTGCTTATTCATTCTGTCTGTTCGTTAAATCCCTGTGATTTCCCTAGAACAATCTAGAGCTGGTGGTGGACAAGACAGGCAGAGTGAGATATAGATAATAGATTAATGAATTAGAAGGACTTTTGATAATGCAGTATAGCAGGGTTGGGGATGGGGGACAACCACGTTTGACTCTGGGAGTCTTGGGCAGCCAACAGGCATCCCCAAGGGAGCCAGCCACATTCAAGGGACATAAAGCGTCTTTACTAAGCAAAGCAATGCCTTGGGAGCAGGAAGGAGTTGGATGTGTTATATATTTAAGGTTGGAGAGCTGCACACGGATGCTGAATACAGGCT
The DNA here is from genome assembly GCF_982192425.1 of Myodes glareolus. Taxonomy (NCBI): domain Eukaryota; kingdom Metazoa; phylum Chordata; class Mammalia; order Rodentia; family Cricetidae; genus Myodes; species Myodes glareolus. Next base: position 39,502,229 of record NC_142052.1, on the reverse strand, counting down.
TCCATGATCTGGAAATGAAGGTGGGCTTCACATGAACTTCGTTCTAAATGTGTTTCTTTGGTGGGGGCGACTTGGATCTCTGAAAGGTCAATCTCGATGCTCACGGAGAATGGGTCTCATGAGGCACAGTTGGTGTTAGGGAGACACGTGAAAAGGCCCCGTGGTTATGCACAGACACGACTCGGACTGGTGCCTGTCCCTAGAGACTGAGACAAGTAGATGGGTGTGTGCTGTGTTTTGGAGGGAAATCCCATGTCTCTGCCACTAACCGTTTGGAATACGTGGAAGAAAAAGGGCTGGAGATGACGCTCAGTTTGGCTGAGTGTTCACTCCGTCTGCCCAGAGCCCTGGGTTCTAACCCAGTTGAACTAAGCGTGGTGTCTGCCTGTGACTAAGCCCAGTGGAAGGTAGGGGCCAACAGAGGATCCCCCGTTCCAGGTCATCCTTGACTTCCTATCTAGTAGAAGCTAGCCTGGGTTACTCGAGACCCTGTGATGTGGGGGAGGGGAACATGTGTGCGTTCAAATGCGTGTGTTTGGGTATTTTTGGAAGTAAATTTATCAGCACAGAGGAATGACAGTCCATGCTTTTCAAGTATCAGTAAGAAGGCATTTGTTAGCATTTGTTAGCTGGCCGGCAGTGGCGCATGCTTTAATTCCGGCACTCAGGGGGCAGAGGCAGGTGGATCTCTGAGTTCGAGGCCAGCCCAATGTACAGAAATGAGTTCCAGGACAGGCTCCAAAGCTACACAGGGATCCCCTGCCTTGGGGAACAAAATTAACGAGGTGTTTGTTGACCTTTGCCCCCCCCCATTCATGTACCAGTGTATTGAGAGAGGGGTAGCTTTGTTTTGGTAAGATAGCAGTAACACCGGGGAGCTGGACCCCAGACTCCCACCAGGTAAGAAGTTTGTGGGCTGCTCCTGAGGCAACAGCTTAATTTGATGTGTGACATTATCGTCTCTGTCGAGTCCTTGGACTCCCACAACTTTCTCTGTAAAGGAGGAGAGAATCAACATTTTAGGACAGACAAGGACCACATGTGCCTGGAGGGCTTGAAGGATGCCTTGTTGATTGTTATCCAACTGTGGGCCCTGTGCTCTGGGGAGGCTGCCAAACCATGAATCAAGCCCTGATTCCCATTTCCCATTTTCGGCAGTGCGAATGCTTTCCCCCACTGAGTTCAGACGCTAGGGACATCACTCAGTGGGGGCTCCTGACGTCTCTGTCTCTGTCCCGGCTGGTCTTTGCTGTAAGCTCCCCGTCTCTGTGGTGTCATTGGCTGGTTGACGAGCTGTGCTGTAAACCTGTGGTTTTTCATCTGATCGGCCTTTTCAGATAAACGCAACGTGTTGATTCCTTGCAGATTCTGCTCCGACAGGGCTGCAGTGAGCCCCGGGGATTTGTGTGATCGTTCAAAGGAACGGGGTAAATGTACGCTCCCAGCTGTGGCCTGTAGGCACTGGACGCTGACTGTACCCACTTAGCCCAGGCTTTCCTGCACAGTCCTTGGCATCTGGTGCTGACTCTCTCTCTCTCTCTCCTCTCTCTCTCTCTCTCTCTCTCTCTCTCTCTCTCTCTCTCTCTCCCATACTTGGGTGCAATTTTATAGTTCCTTTCTCCGAACAGCCCATCTGGAGTTAAAAATATTCTTCCCTAGAGACTTCACGTTTTGGTTTTTGGGGTTTGTTTGTTTGTTTTTTTCTACCCAAACTGGTTTAGATGGTGCACATGTCCATAAAATTTCAGTTCTGTAGGTTAGGAAATCTTGTTTTCTGACTTCTATTTGGCATGAACCGAAGTAGCTGTCATTTTCCTTATTCAGATCTTGAGCTACGGGTTGAATAGGAACCACCTCTGTGAAGCAAGAGAGACGCTGTTTTTCCTTATTTGGAGATCAGTAGAAAATATTATAAACTTTCCTGAATTTTTTTGAATCTACTTCTTATTTTTTTTTTTTTTAGTTTTTGATTGAATTCTTCTAGCTCGTTGGTATTTCAGTAAACCCTTCTTTATGTTCTAAAAGAAGTGTTGACATTTGAAATTTTCCTTGTTCTCGCTATTAAAACAATTTGAAGAAATGAATTCATGTAGAAAGGTGAGCATGAAACACGTGTTACATGGAGCAGCAATAATAATACGTGCTGGAGAATAAACCCAGGCATAACTGAAAACTGACCTGTTTCCCTGCTTCACGGTAACTTTTAGGTGGCTTTACTGCCCTCTGCTGGTTGGGATCAGATTTCTTTCCAAATTGCCTCCAAACTAACCAAAGATTTAGTTCCTCGCGCCCAAAAACATGCCTGTGTTTGTCTAACTGATGCTACAGGGAAGTGCACTTAATTATATGTAACAGAATTATATTTTCAACGTACATGCTAAAAATTACTACCCTGACTTCTTAATAAGCTTTAGGAATGCATTCATTCAATTATCCGAATTCCTTAGGACTTAATAAAGAAAGATACCATTTTAAAGTTTATAAATAATGTCTTAAACATGCTCTTAGAAACTAAGGGTCTCTGCTGTTGCACAGTGGGCGGGCTGATAGGTTGCAGGAATTTCTGCGGATGAAAGGAAGTTTCCCTCCCTGTCATCCTTTAGCGAGGTGAAAACAACTTAAAATGAAATTGTTTGAAATCAAATTAATCAATAACAGTATTAACACAGACAACAGCAAGCAAGATTATTTCCATATACTAGATGGCCTACTTGGAACCAGTATTTCTTGCTTTTGTTAATCGTAGTTTTTATTTCGTCAGTGATATACAACATCGCTGATATTTGCCCCAAGAGGCATTTGCGATTAAGTCGGGGATGCTGTTTTTTCAAATCTAATTTAAAATACCTATTCTTGATGAAGAGTCTCTGAATAAAATGTGTTATTCATTAGTAGTCTATTTAGTGGCATTTTTGAAATTGACAGAATTAAGTGAGGCTAGAACCAGCCATGGAGGAGCTTTGGATACCACAACACTCAAGAAGACCTTCAGCCTCGAATCTAGGATTCGATCATCCCTTACAGTTACTAAGAACTAAGCATTTCCTATTTTTGCCATCTTCCTTTTAACTCCTTTCAATGTTTTTCACTTCTAAAACCTCAAACACTTAGCCAAGGAAGACACATTTGAGCTCCAGATTTAACAGAATTCTGCCAAGGAAGCCGTTGACTCGGCCACTGGATATTGATTTCAGGAAGATGGAAGACATGGAAGGGGGAGGCTGGGAAATGTAGTTTGGGACGATGAAAATAGCCCAACAAGGTGCTGACTTCCCATCAAGGGAAGCCCAGACATTTGGTTGATCAGATATCATTTGAAGGTGCCTCAGCTCCCATCCACAGTCTCCTGCTCACTTCACCACGCTGGAATCCACGACCAGATCTCCAGTGAGCTCATCCTGCCTGGGGCCATGAGGTTGTGGCGTGGACTAGGCAACATTCCCTCTTTCCTGGCCGGCTGTTGTTTTGGACAAGAAAGCCGATCCATTTACCTAGCTAGAACCACTCACTGCAATGGGGAAATGACGAGCCAGCCCTCTTTTCTCTTAACGCCTGCCCTAGCCAATGCCGCGCTCCACCTAGGCACACCCTTCCAGTCTGAACTCACCTGCTGGGTGTCTCTTGATTGGCCTGGCCTTGTTCTTAGCTCTGCTAGGTCTGCCCTTTTGTGCCAGCCCGTGCCCCACCCGTGTGACCTTTGTTATTCCAACCTGATTTTCTGTCGCCCTGGCGTGGAGGACGTATCCCCAGGCTTTCACGGGGCAGAACTGAGCTCGTAGTTAATGACAGGTTAGGAGACCCTTCGGCTAATAGAAAGTGGGCTGCTGGCCCACCGGCTTCAAGGGCTATGAGCAGAAAACAGTTTTATCGTTCTATTTGTCTGTTTTGACCCTAGCTAGATTGGGATAGCCCCCCCCCATAGTCTTTCAATTACAAGTGCCCTGTATTCTGTAATGACCTTCTCAAAGCAACTTCGCATCCTTTATTCTCCTGGTTTGCTCCTCACAGCTGAGCAAATCGAGGCAAATGAGATTGAGAGTCTCTGTCTCTGTCGCTATGACAACAGGATTCTGTGTAGACTGGAGTATGAATATTCTTTTTAAACTTTATGCATTTGCATAGATATACCACACTGTGCATCATGCATGTATACATATATGCACAGTACAGCAGATGTGTTGCATGCCTACATATATGTCTGTTCAAAAATTCTTTCCTGACGGAAAGGTAACAGTTTGGAGAACTGTTTTCTTTAGCCCCTGACAGTCACGGGGATGTTTTTCAGATTTGGCCATGCTATGATGCTAAAGGTTGTGTACTGCTTACTAATGGGAAAAGAACACTTCTGACTCTTAATTTGCTTTGATAGGCGCTTTCTTCCGAGAGCAGTCCCACCTGGCACAGTGTTGCACGTCTCTCTGAGTCGGGAGGAGGAAGATAAAAGGGTATCATTAATTATAAGACCTGGGCAAGATTCCCACGCTTGAGGAGCTGGCCATTCACTGGGAACTGCACCAAGCCCAAGGCTGGCAAGGGTTCCTGACCCTGACTGCCGTGTCCTGCTCTCCTGGAATTGGGCTGCCTCTCTTTACTGAAGAGAGGGACGGGTTTGCTGCTCTAGATTAGGAACCGCTGTGTCCAGGCTCCTTGGCTACACCCATTTAGAACAATGGCCAGTGATCTCTTCAACACAGCGTGCATGCGTTTGTCCCCCCAAGAGGCTTGTTATACAGAATGACCCGAAAGCTCTCTGTCATCGCCGGACAGACTGGTGCGGTCTCGGGCACTGAAGCTTGCCGTGGCTGTGTGAGGACACGCGAGGAGCACAGAGGTACAGGAAGCAGACGCCTGCTGACGGCAGCGAAAACCTCAAGTCGGGCTAACCGCGGGAGAAAAGATTCGCTAGCCTAATTTCTCTCTGGCAATCTCCAGCTTATTTTGCTAGGCCCCTCCGTCTTCGTGGTATCATTTTCCCATGCTCTCATGTTCCCTGAACCCCCGCCCACTCGCAGTACTGGGGCTGTGGACCACACAAAGCCTCCAGCCACCCAAAACAGTTTGCCTTTAGACCAACAGTTGGAATACCTCACGATATTTAAGACTCTGGTTTAAGGAACTAAGATCTGAGATTGGTTTAGTATAGCCGATCACCCTCCTTCCCTTCGTCTCTCCCTTCCGCCTTTCCCTTGTCCCTCCCTCCTTCCTTCTATATGTGCTGATAGAGAAAAATGTTTTAAATGCAAAGCAAAAACTGTCTATGACAGGGAGCTAATAAGAACCTTTTTTTGTTACACACCAGGCACAGGAACTATCAAATGCCAGTGAGTTCAGCTAACCAAGCTGTATTTTCTTTCCAAGTCAGATTACCAGAACTCTCATGATCCCAACACACTCACAAGTTAGGCTGGAATGTTCTCACTTCCCGTGCTTGCCCCCCCGAAGGGAAGAAAGCTCCATGGGGCTTCACAATGAACCGTAAATGTGTGAGCTGGATGTGGCTACTCCGGGGGACCCTGGAGAGACTGCTGTCACATGCATCCATCTTTTGTAGTGATAGCTACGTAGTACTGACCCATACAGATGGGAAACAGTCATTCTGTAGGCACTGTTTCCAGGTCTGATGTCTGTGCAAGTTACTCTGGGCTAAGACTGAAAGAAATAACAAAACCCAATCCTAGTCCCTCTGCGATGCTGAAAAGCAGGGGACTCAGGAGTCCTTTCACTGTATCGGTGAGGCACAGAATTTCAGGGTGGATCACTGATAGCCTGGTCGGTCTCCTGGGTACCAGCTTTGCTAGTGACTCAGGAGCATCGATCCCTTTCTGCTGCTCAGTACACGGATTAGCTCATTCATTTGCTGAAGAACCGAGGTGTGGGCAGTCTGAGACACAAGCAGGTTTTGCAATCTTTGGTATTGAGTTTAAATAGTAGTGTTTATAACCAGATAATCTTTTTGGTTCGGGGTGGCGGTAGAGTGGTCTTTTATTAAACTTGCGTTTTAATCAATGCAGCTGTGTGTATGGACAAGGGGGTGGGTGGGAACCACCAAAACAAGACAAAACAGTGAGGGATGGTCTCCAAGGTGTTCTAACTACACCCCAGTTCCCTTAGCATCTGCCCCCACCCACCCAGGAGGGTACAGGATTTCAGATGAGTGTCTCTGTCTGCTGTTGTCTCCATGGACTGATTGACAGAAGAGCAATCAGTTAGTTAGTGTGTGTGTTTCTGATATTCAAATATATGGTAAGCATTTTCCAAACAGCGCGGCCCTTAACTCGAGGCTTCTACACTGTCTGACCCCCTGAGCCAGGGACCTGCTCCAAAGCTGGAGGAAGAGCAGACTCTTGGGGTTCACTGTCGGGTGGTATGTTTATCCTCAGCATCATACGCTTGCGATTGTGTGTTTTGTTAAGACCAGCTCTAGAATCTAATGTCCCATGCTTTGTTCTCAGAAAGCTAAAAACCAAGTTGGGCAGTGGTGGTGCACACCTTTAATCCCAGCACTAGGGAGGTAAAGGCAGGTGGATCTCTGTGAGTTCAAGGCCAGCCTGTTATACAGAGGGAGTTTGAAGACAGCCAGCGCTATACAAAGAAACCCTGTCTTGAAAAAAACCAAACAGGGGTCTGGGAGGGGGGAGTGGAAGTAGGGAGAAAAAGAAAACTAGAAACCAGTCATAAAGGGCCTCACTTTCTACAGTTTCTGTGTGTGCGCGTCATTTTGCTCTCTCGGCTGTTTCTGTGTGTGGGTTTGGAGTGACGCAGAAGCCTGCGTTCACGCCTCCCGCACCATCCAAGGAGCCGACGTCTGCCATGCGATAATCCCCACGCCGGTGCACACGGACAGCCTAACGGTCGTTTGTCATCGTCTTCCCTCTAGAGTGCCTACCGCATGTTTACAAACAACACGTGTCTGAAGCACATGATCACCAAAGTCCGGCGGGACACCCACCACTTCGAACGCTATCAGCATAACCGGGACCTCGTGGGATTCCTCAACATGTTTGCCAACAAGCAGCTGGAGCTACCGAGGGGCTGGGAGATGAAGCATGACCATCAGGGCAAGGTAACCTGAGCGAGCTACCCTAGTGAGCCGTTGAGTGGCTGCAGCTGCTCTTGGGGTTTCCCTCGACCTTTGCGGGGGACAAACATCCCGTCTCCTCGTTCAGCGCAAACCTGCCCAGGCAGCTTGTTGCTGCAAGAGGCATGGGTTTGGTGTCCATGTTTCTTTCCTTGGACCTTCCTCTGTCTGTGTTCTCTTACCGTTTTCCACTGACTATAGAAAAGAATCCTGACAATGCCTACCGTCCAATGTGGTGTGACTTGTGTTGTAAACAGGAGACTAAGGCATGGTCGCGTGGATTAGTGAGTGTATGAGGAATCAGTGAGCCATCGTGCAAGACGCTGGCCGAGCCTGAGCCTCAGTTACAGCTCAGAGCCCTGGCCTGGCTTCACCTTGAACAACTCCCTAGTTTATGACGAGAAGCACATAAAGACCAGAGTGGTGATGTCTTCCTGGGCAGACGGTGAACCAGAAAGCCCAGTTTTAATCGGGACGTTGGACGTGACTAACGAGTCCCCGTGAGATAGTTGCTTTTGTTCGAAGGTATCCCCCTAGTGAACATTTTATTTTTATGGGACGCTTGCTTGACGCCCCCTGTGAACCGTGCATTGTTTAAGGTCTTGATCTCACGTCACAGTGAAGCACCTTAAACGTGAGAAATTCCGGAGCCAGAATGGCTCAGCAGCCTGCCTGGCATCACCAAAGAGGCTATGGCTACACTGTGCTGGGCCCAGATCATCTGGTTCCCCGAACCCTGCTCTTGACTGCGATATTGTAGTTTCTAGATTTTGTATAATGAACCTTGGTTTCTCTTCCTATACAAAGTATTAGTGTATAACACTTACAAAAAGGACTAAAATGGCATGCTATTTAGAGTACGTAACAATTAGAGTCATTTTTTTGCAAAGCCAGGCTTTATTGAGCACCCATACCAAGCAGAGAAGCCCTTCACTTCAGAGGCGTGCCCTTTGAAGAAAAGAGACAGGCAAGAGGCAAGTAAATAAACTGTGTGCCCAGAGGTGATTACTACCACACTGTAGGCTGAAGCAGAGGCCAGAGTCTGTGGAAAGATGGGAGCAGGTGGCATTCTGTACAGGTGTTTGGGGAAGCATGAAGGACCTGAGGTGTGAACTCGCGCACAGCGGAAGAGCATTCAAGACAAATGGCGCCGGTAAAGATTGCGATACAAGCTGCTTTCCTGGAAGGGACCTCTACGACCTCAGATTCCACTCCCAGCCATCTTTCCCCAGAGCCCTGTGTAGTCAAAACATTTTGTTTTAGTGAGAGGAAGAACTCAGACTCATGGGAACTACTGACTTGATTCCTACAGGGCTGACTGACAAGTTCTCTCGTTCCCGAACATGGGTTTAGTAGAGTCAAGCATGCGTTCAGAGGAGATCAAGGCAATGATTCGCGATTATGGCCCTGGACCACAGGTCCGGTGGCAGTGAGTCAGCAGCACGACAGACTGACTGGGAAGACAGAAGCAGGGACACCAGGGAGGACGTGGCATCGCTGCAGCTAAGTCTGCATCAATCGATTGAAACGACACCCAGCCACTACTTAGGCTGACCAGGACCCCATAATTAGGGCCGCGGGTGAAGGCTTACACCTGTAATCTCATCCCTTACAAGGCTGAGCAGGATTGGCAGGACTTAGTGGCCAGCCTGGGCTACACAGTCCGCTCAAGACAAGCCTAGGCTACATAGCAAGGCCCTGTCTCCAAAAACAGAATGTCACATTTAATGAGCGACAGGCTTGGGTGTTCAATGTTCCTTTCCCCTGAGTCGCACTGGTGAGCAGGTGGATGGCTGTCCTCTTAAATTATTGTGCCGGTAGCAAAGACTTGTTGGGGGAGATGCTCATCTGCCTGATAATATGGTTATTAATGTGCCCTAGCTTCCGGAGCAGAAGATCCTCCCATGAGGTTTCTTCTGTGTGTCCGGGTCACGCCCTTTTCTCCCAGTGCACTCAAGGAGAAATGTCTCAAATCAGCATCAGCGAATGAAGGAGACATCCCCTGTGGCTCTCTATAATCATCTTCCCTCTGAACGAAACGAGACGCTTCCGGGCCCTCTCCCTCTGCCCACCCCTCCCATCGGCTCTCTCATGAGATATAGCTCTTTCCATGGGCCCCATCTTTTCCCCCCTTTATCTTTTATTTTATGTGTCTGGTTATTTCTCCTGCCGTGAGCGCTGTACACCGTGTGCATGAAGTGCCCTTCGAAGCCAGAAGAGGGCCTCAGAGGGTCTCTGGGATTGGGCATGTCAGAGGGTTGTGAACTTCCGTGTGGGTACTGGGAATTGAACCTGGGTCCTCTGGAAGAGCGGCCGTTGCTCTGCTCTTTGCCACCGGGCAGTCTCTCAGGCCTTTCTCCTGAGCTCTTTTCATGAATCCATAGCTTGTCTTGGATGACTTCCATTCCGTGCGTGTGATGTGTGCTGCAGGTGTTTTTAATCTTGGAAGAGATTTTCTTTTGGGGGTGGATAATTTTTAATTAGATGACTGTAGATTCCACAAATCTACAAATCCAGCTACTCTGGGAGTTGTAAGGTAAAAACTGGTTTTTAAGACACACAGACGAACAGTGTGGCGTAGAACGTTTCATTTAAGGTTGACAGGGCTGGAGAGGTGTCACAGGGATTAAGAGCTCTTATTGCTCTTGCAGAAGACCTAGGTTTGGTTCCCGGAACCCACATGGAAATTTATAACGCCCATCACCCCAGTTCCAGGGAAATCCAACACTCTTTTCGTCCCTCCTGATGCGCCAGACACATGCAAGGAACACATACACACATGCAGATAAAACACTCATATATGTAAAGGAAAGTAAATGAATCAATCGACAGTTTTAAAGATAAATAATCAAAGAGTAAGAATATCGCATGAAATTTTGCACTTGGCCAGGGGAGAACGTAGAGAAGTTGCACCCCTCGGCTCCTGCTGGAAGAAGCAGAAAATGATCCATCAACTTTGGAACCAGCCTGGGGGTTTCTGAAACTCATAAGCAAGCAGCTGTCATGTAACCTGCCAATTTTATATATACACCCAAGAGAAACACACGTCCCACATAAAAGCACCCATTGGAACGTTCAGAGCTGTATTGCTTATAATCCAGAAGTTGGAAATAAGTCAAATATGTATCAGTGATTAAATAAAATGTGGTGGATTTGTCCAATGGATCATTACTTGATACTATAAAAGAATGAAATCAACACCATGCCCCAACATATATGAGCATCGAAAATGCTTGCTATGGGAAAGAAACTAGCCCAGAGGTTACATATTGTGACATGCCCCAAAGAGGCACAGCAGAGAGGCAGAAGGTAGACTATTGGCTTCCTAGAATGGGTATAAGATTTCATTTTGGAGAAAAATTATGCTAAAATTAGATAGTGGCCACACTTACGCGTCCCTGTATCTACATTAACAGAGCAAAACAGATACACTAAGTGAATGAATTGTGTGATATCTGAATTCATTGTTAGCAAAACTAGTTTTAAAATGAATAGATTCCGTTAAAGGGTGACAATCCCTATTTTAAAGCGCTTAGATTGTGTAGGTTTTGGCTTCCTTGACCTCTAAGGTTAGGTTACATGGTTCTAAACTGTGACTTAATATCAACTATGTAGTGATCTTGTTTGTTTTTTTAGGTACTTTAGTAAAATATAGAGTGCGTGGTTTACACACAACAGAAATTCATTCCTCACAATTCCAGAGGCTGAGATGTTCTGGATCAAGGTGCTGGCAGAACTTGTGTGTTCGGGGAGGGTCTGTATTCTTATAAGTGGCTAGAGTCACAAGGTAGCTCTCTGGGGGCTTCTTTGAGCAAGCGCTGATGCCGTTCTTGAGGTCCCTCTGTCATTACTGATCCTATTTGTGGGAGGCCCACTCCCGTATGACCTAATCACCTCCCAAGGATGCTTCCCGTTCCAGCACTTGGCTGGAAGTGCGGGTGGGATGCAGGAGAGCACAGATAAACTATAATGCTCATGCTTGTCTTCCTGATCCGAATTTCATTTGGAGTGAGGTTTCGTTCCAAACCCCATTATAGTATTTATTTTCGTTGTACTTTATTCTGTTATGTCCTTGATTACTTTTTAATTCCGTAACTTTGAAGCTGACAATTAATCCAGGTTTAGTTTTATACACAATAGATTCCACACAAGACTATGTGACCAATTTCTGCATACATGTATTGAATTCAGGACCCAGGATTTCCCCCAGGACACAAATGTACATGTATTCCCTCCCCACCCCCACTCTGAGCATCAACCCAGGGCCTTGCCCATGTTGGGCAAACTGTGGCTGAGTTCTATGATACCTGTCTCTGCTTATAGTTCTTTCTCATTTTTTGTTTGTTTGTTTGTTTGTTTTCAAGACAAGGTTTCTCTGCAGCTTTGGAGCCAGTCCTGGAACCAGCTCTTGTAGACCAGGCTGGCCTCAAACTCACAGAGATCCGCCTGCCTTTGTCTCCCCGAGTGCTGGGATTAAAGGCGTGCACCAGACAAGGTCTCCAAAGGTTGCTCAAGCTGGCCTTGAACTCTCCCTTAGTCCAGTTAGGCCTTGACTTTGAGATCTTCCTTCTTTAGCCTCCCAGGCCCTGGATCTCTAAGAGTGTGCCCTGTTCCCCAGTGCAAAGATCTCATTTTGAAGGAATCACAAACAAAGAAAAAGAACTATTATTAAAACATTTTTCTTCTTGTAAGAAGAGTTTTTCAACTTTGGCACACTCAAGAATATTAAAATCAAGGGCAATTTGAGATCTGAGTAGCAATGCTGATAAAAGTTTCATTATTTATATGAGAAATGTTCATCAAATACTATTAAAATGTGACTTATTTCAAATATCTCTGGTTCTTGACTGAGTTTAGTAATTAGTAAGAGCTCACAGCAATTAAACAGTTAGGAAATAAAAATGCACTTTTGTAGGGAGAACACTGGTTTTAAATACCTTAACTTTTTTTCCTCTGTCTTTTATTTTGTTCTGTTTTGGGGTTGCAGTGGTTAATTTAATGGATTTGAAAAAAAATATGCTGAATTGGGAAGCTTCTTGGATCTGCAGCTTCTTGGCATGACCTCTGTGAGCCTGTTTTTGTTTTTTTTTTTTCCATGTGAACGTTTGTACCCACGCTCTCCTGCTCCCAGAGCTGCGGCTAACACCAAACCCTACTACTAGGTAGATGGTAAGGCTCACACTCACTCAACAGTTGAAATATTAGCCACTGTTTTTAAAGGACCCCTTGCCTAATTTTTAAGTGGTAAATGATATCAAAAGTCAAAAAACCCACAGGGAGATCAGGTGTATTAGATTCAGTTCCGAGAAAGATCACAATGACCTCCATTATCTTATCTGATTAATGTTGACTGATAAGTTCTGTTGTCTGAATAAATACAAATTAGTAGATATAGAACAAATATAGGCAAAATGAGAGTTGTTGTCTTTCTGGGCTGCCCCAACTGGGGTGAAGTAATAGAACAAGCTTGGGCTTCGTGGGTGTTTCTGAGTAAAAGGCTCAGATTTTAGACTCTGGAAGGAATCGCCCGAATCAGGAATGGATTTTCCCTTTCTTTCTTCTTAAGTTATCCTCATGACTTGCGTTGGGACTTTAAAAACATATTATTTTTCAGAGTCTACGGCAATCCCTCTGTTTTCCTGGAAAAATGTGTTGATTTGGATAACCCCATTTTTAGTCTTCCACGGTCATGTGGTCGTAAATAAGAGAGAGGAAAATGTTAGGAGCGACCGCCTGTCTGGAGGTGGGCGGGGCTCGGGCAGGGGCTCTGTGTTTTGCTGTGTTTACATGCCTGGTTCCTTCATAGACATTCCCGGTTTGGCAAAATATTAACTGGAAACAGTCCCAAGCTTCTTTAGCTTAGATTTGTTGAGGCTGTGGTTGATATTTCTTCATAAGTACGGATGGCTTTTCCTTTGCTTAAAATAATAGAAGTTTAAAAAAAAAAAGACAAGAAAAAAGCAAATTGTGTAAAGAACGAGATGTATTTTGTTTGGCCTTGCTAAAATACCGCTTGGCTCCAGCCATCCCGTATTTCTTGACTCCGACTGTGCCCTGAAGCCGGGAAAGGGGAGGATGGTTTTCAAATGAGATGTGAGTTTGTGTGTTTGCATTCCGCTCCGCTTCTGCCTTGTTAGTCTTAGTGGGCCCAGCACTAGGAAGCTTGAGTGAATTTCCTTAATGAAACTTCACAGTAGGGAAGGGTGTTGTTTGGGAAATGCTCTGAGAGCTGCTAATTTGAACAGGACTAACTTCTTCCGATGACTGTTTTCTTAAATCAAGTTTCAGACAATGGCGTGCTAGATAGATACCCATGAGTAATGGCAGGCTGTTCAGAAGCTGTGGTGTGAAAGTGACCCAATTTTTTTCTTTTTTTTAAAAAGGACCAGGTCAGCTTCATTGCTCATTTGAACTAGTTAGCGTTCCCTGTGGAAAGTGATCCACTTTTCTGATATAATTGATGTGTGTCACCAATGGAACTAGCCAGCCAGCCGACAAATTGCACTGTGATTTTTCATGCTTCATCTGGGGTTTCTTGCTCCTGGTGGTGCTGGCGATGAAACCCAAACCCAGTTTACTTTAAAGTAGCCTACATTGTCACACGTTGGCCGTGACCTGAGTCACCCCCTTTTACACAGCAAAATCCTGGGAGACCCATCCAAGGTCACACAAAGGACCCTGAGCCCAAACACACAGAGCCATTGCTCGTGGGTGCTGTACCCTGTTAGTGCCCTACATCTGTGATGCTCCTGGAGATTTTCAAGACCCTTCCTCTCAAGTGCTTGCGACTGGAAACACTTATGTAAACAGTGCGCACATTCCACTGACTCTGGAACGGGGACCCCTCGTGACATGACGTGCACACAGCCCTCCCCGCCCACGGCCAGGCCTCCGACCTCTTAGTGGTGGGAGTTACTGCGCAGGTCACGTGGACGATGCGGCTGCGCCTCTTCAGCTCGCATCAGTAGAGAAGCCACGTGCTGTGGGTGAGTGGCTGTGGTTCCCAACGCCGGTCAAGGCATCCTTCAGTGCTTTTCCAAAGCCAAGTTTGGGACGAGGTGTGGAAGAAGCGAGAAGAACACAGTAGGATCTTGAGAGCGCCGTCGACGGGGAAGAGCGATAGGGACAGAGAGCGAGGCGTGTGATCTTTGGGCTGTGGCGCCGTAGCCTAATTTGTAGAAACGATTGCTACTTCCTGACATTTTGAATAATGTCCCAGCTTTGTAAGTTCCCAAGTGTATCCCTGAAATCCACAACTGTGACGCAACTGGGTTAATAGTGACCGATAACCAGATGTCATTATTTATCAAATAATGAAAATCCTTTGCTGAGATGCTGGCTCCAGTTTGACATTTAGCGGGGTCACGGTTGGTGTGACCAGCTGGGGTTGGCTTCTCTGGACTGTGATATAACACCTATCCAGAGTTTACTTGGGAGAGTGTATTCATTCACATGAGGAAGTTCAGAGGTGAGCCAGCTGGATTGATCAGGAGGTTCCTGAAGTTACAAGACACCCCCCAACACACACTCCTCCAGTTCTCTCCTTTTGCTTATCCATTTCCGTTGCCTTAGTATGCTGGCTGTTGAAAGTTCCCGCACCCCACAAGCCTCTCCACCGACGCAGCAATCCGGCTCAGACCAAATCAAACCAAATTAGAAAAAAGTCCGAGTTTAATGGATAAAAACACTCCCGGATGATTTTCGCCCCCCACCCCCACCCCCAGAGAAGAGATGGGAAGGAGAGACAAGGAAAACATGTCTGTTTTATGGGGAGCAGTTTAAATATTCTGTGGGAGTGATCTTGAGCAACTCTGGGGAAGAGGGTCATCATTTGGCGGTTGTTCTGAAATGCGGCAGGGTTTGAAGAGAGTTGGGGAGCCGGCTTGGGGTAGAGCTACCACTGGAACAATCTAGACTCTTTGGGTGTACAGATGCCAGGGGTTGGGGTGGAGCTTCTTCCAGAACAGCTGTTACCTTCCTTACTTTAGGGAGCAGGATAGAGGATGAACAGAAGGACCCCCTGTGCCCCTAATAAGGAGACTTGCTTGCTGCAAGTGGAATATTCCACTTAGTCATGACCCCTCACATGAGAAGGGTCAGGGAGAATTCCTTTCACTGATTCTCTATGGTCCTTGCGGTTTGTTTTTCCACCCTCGTGTGTGGACTGTAGCAAGAAACTTTGGAATGTTTAGGGAAAGGGATAAGAATTGAAAACTATTTTTCATGATAATAGCAGTCATTCATATTTGAAAGGTCATAGAAATGGTGTTTAAAAATGGGTATGAATCTTCTCTTTTGCTTTTCTTTAACATGGATGTAATGTCGTGCCATGTCATAATTTAACAGGGGAAAAAATAATAATAAACGGAACCTTAAACTTAGAGGCAGTTTGCCCAGAATTACATTCGGAGTGAGTGGCGGGGTGGAGCTCAGAAATGGACATGTCTTTTTCTGGGTCCCAAGCATGCGGTGATTACTTTGTCACCTACTTTGAATGTTTTAGTCTGAGAGTTTGTTCATATCTATAACTTGAGTTTCAAAACTTTGTCTTCCAAGATCTCCTGAGTAAATTGGGAGCATGGGGACCTTTGGGGAGGGTTGAGGGGGGAAGGGAAAGGCAGGGAGAGGAGCAGAGAAAAATGTAGAGCTCAATAAAAATCAATAAAAAAGAAAAAGTCAAAATAAATAAATAAAAATAAAAAACCTTAACCCTGCTTTAAAAAAAAACAAAAAACTTTGTCTTCTATTTAGTTCTCTCCTTCTTTGGTTTCTCAGACCTTATGTTTTATATACCCCTTTCATTTCTTTTTAATCCTTCTACATCTTTAGCTATTGTTGTGTTTTTCATAGATTTTAATTCTTGCCTAGTTAGATGGGAGCTGACCCTTCACGTGGGTTGGGAGTCTGTTTGGAGCACTTTGGGCGCCTTCCTTTTCCCAGGTCAGCCCTGAAAGGGATTGAGGATGGCAGAGTGAGTCAGAACAGTCTCTTCCCTCGGGGCGTTTACATAATTCCTTAGAGAATGGGTTTGAAACAAGCCTGTTAACATCAAATTAGGTTCTGACACTGTATGCAAATCCACACTGACCTACATGCAGACACCCATTTGTGCTTGTAATTGCCAGTGCATCATGGTGCCTCTGACTGCCACCCATCCTTGAAAGCATTCCTAAGGTACTACATAATTAGGCCATACTATTTAACCACTTTTTATATTTTCTCTTAGGTAACATGGTTTATATTATTATGTTTATAGTGAAATCTCCTTGACACTAATTTATACAAAAAAAGAGACTTGATAATATCTGCTGGTTTTTGTTTTTGTTTTTGTTTTTTTTGGAGGGGGTGGTTTTTCAAGACAGTGTTTCTCTGTGTAGCTTTGGAGCCTCTTCTGGAAGTCTCTGTGTAGACCAGGCTGACCTCGAACTCACGGAGATCCGCCTGCCTCTGCCTCCCAAGTGCTGGGATTAAAGGCGGCGCCACCACCGCCCAACAATAATACCTGCTTTTTAAAGGCAGGAGTTAAATAAACATGCTTGTTTGTAGAAATGATTGCTATGTTGTGACATTTCGAATAATGTCAGGAATAATGAACAGGTGTGTTAGAAACCTAAATAAAACGAAGGCCGGCGTGAAATTTGAGGCCAGAACCTGTCCGGAAGAGGCTGTGAGGGTCTGTCACTCACGTACTTCTCACACAGTGCTGAGAACAAGGATGCTCCCTCTCTCTCTCTCTCTCTCTCTCTCTCTCTCTCTCTCTCTCTCAGCTCGGGGAAGACGCACTCAGTGTGTGTACTTAGAAATCCCATAGTGTGCTGAGGGGCCGGGAACATTCTTGTTCTGTCATTGTGCTGCTTTATTTAAGAAGGTAAAAAAGGAAAAAAAATCAAATACTTTGCTTTTTTAGGATCTGTGAAAACTACTCCAAGTTTTGGGGAGCACCTTAGAGACATTGGGTAGCCGTCAGAAGCTTTGTTTTAGAGTCGTGAAGTCATCTAAGTGCTCAGGAGGAAGAGTCTTCTAAAAGGTGTGAGGCATAAAGGCACCTAGGAGATATGAACTACGGAGGAACCACTGGTGTGGTTCTGATGTAGGATGAGCTCCCGGAATAGTGGAGTGTGCTCAGAGGCCAGGAGGGGACAGAGAGAGGACTGGCCTCCGGGAAACCGGCAGAGTCTAGTAGCTGCTTTGGAAAGGGAAGGAGAGAGTCATTGATGGTGAAGTTTCGGATGCTTAGACTTTTGTAGTAACCAGGTGCGTGGGGGCCCCCAAGAGCACCAATTAGAAGAGTCCAGATGCCCTTCCCACTCATTGTTATGGTGGCTGCTTTGTTTGGATGCAGGACCTCCCTGTGTATCCCAGGGTGGCCTCCACTTAGGGATGCTTTTGTTTCCGCAGTCAGTGCTGGGATGACAGGCCTGTGCCACCACACCCAGCTCCAGATATCCACCCCGTGGCCTCCTTCTAAGGTCACCTCTTTGATGACCTAGAGTATTTTCTAAAACTTCATGTCATGTTCCTCCCTCCTATCTTCACTCTGGATCCACGCTAGAAGTGCCTTTCCCTAGTCCAACCTGTCTTGATGGAAGGGCTGCAAATTGTGAGAAAACGAGACCCAGATGACCACCCAAGAGTGCGTCGTTTCCCGACCGCGCCATGCCCTAGGTCTGCTGAGACATACGTGCGTGCGTGTGCCGCGTGTTGGCCGCTCCGCTGACGCAATGGGTTGTATCCTAGGCGTTTTTTGTCGACCACAACTCCCGGACCACCACGTTCATCGACCCTCGGCTCCCACTTCAGAGCAGCAGACCCACGAGCGCGCTGGTCCATCGGCAACACCTGACCAGGCAACGCAGCCACAGCGCTGGCGAGGTGAGTGTGGCCCTGAGGGACTGGCCAGGTGATTGGCGATGGTAGCCGCTAGGATGCTGATACGGTCCTGTGTGAAATTGTGTTGCCTTTTCTGTTGTTTGCTTGTTTCGTTTTCTGTTTTTTTTTTCTTTTTGTTTACCTTGGTTTGGTTTTATTTAATTTAGTTTAAGTGTATCATTTAGAGGCTTCGAAAGTTCCGGAATGTTGACAAGGTTTCTCTGAAAATACCTCTAAGCTAAACTGCAAATTTAGTAGTTGGGGGCCTGTGATGAACGACTGACGAATGAAGTTTCCTGTTTAACCCAGACGGAATTGGTACTGATAAGTGCACACAGAAGACAATAATCCCTTTGCACACCCAGTCAAATAAGAAAACAATGAACTTTTAGCGGGGGCTAAAACTGCCTTACCTGCAGGGAAGAATTCCTTGAGTGAGGTTTACTGGATGCCATTAAAATATCCGGATATCCAAGGGTGAATCCACAGGGCCGTGGAATCCTTGGCTGGTCTTGTCTAAAATTAAGGTGTATTTGACAGAAGTTGTTTATGTGCTGCCTGCACAGAGAAAACGGCCTGAACTGAGAATGACCGGACAGCCCACTGAGTTCTGCTTTGCCAGTTTGCAGTGCTCTGTGGTCACCACATGAGGGCTCCCCAGCACCCTAGCCCCAAACACGTAAAAATCCCTTCTTGTTTCATTTTTCTTTCAACGACTGGAATGCATGAAAGGACTGTTTGTGGGCGAAGTGTCCCCTCCTTAACGGAGCTTACGGTTTGCTTGTGCACTTGTGGCTCGCTGTGTCCCGCTTCAAGAGAGACCCTTAGACAAATGGAATTAAGATTTCTTTTCCTGCCTGCCGTTCCTAAACGCGTATCCTATTTCCAATATTATACTGTCGGCCAAATGTTCTGAGGGCTTTCTTGTAATAAAAAATTATGAATGCAATAAATAACTGGCTTCAGTTCGTCAAGAGTCCACCCGTGGAATTTCCCCTCATGCTGTTCACACTGCTTTAATGCATCACGTGGGCCCTGTTTATAGAAGAATATACACGAGAAGCTCATATAAAAATGATGTATAAGTCTAACGCGGGGTGAGGTATGCATGAAAATATTTATGCTTTATGAGTAGCCCATAAATCTTTATCATGCTTTCCTGTAAACCGTGAGTGGAGATCACTACCAATGTTTATCTCACCAAATACAACCGAACTCTCACCCTTGGACCTTGCCTAGGTTTATATACATGATTAGGACCCTGCCTAGCTTTCTCACGTAGACAGTCCGCTTTAACCATTTGCTCTACGGTGGCTTCAGAAGCTGAAGGTGGCCGTTCTGTCTAGCCAGGGTGATGTTTTTGAGAAAATATACGAGAGATTAATAGTGCTACTTCCCCTTTCTTTTAGCACCCGGGCTTCAGAACTTTGAATGACTTTCAAAGTCTAGGAGTATCCAGTCCGTGGGACAGAGCCCATCGTATATTAGCAACTAAATGAAAATCTCCCTTCTGTTGATGGGAACTGAACAGTGAAGCAGAAGAACCCAGCAGGCAGCCACATTATCATCCAACCTTTCACAGAGGCAGTTCTTCCAGGGAAGCTGGAGGCGTTGCCTGTATTTCTTGGAGGAGTTGACCACTGTCTTGTGGCCTGGTTTTAAGAAGCGAAGACTTCGCCACCTTTGGCTGTTCTAGGAAATGTTGACGCACGGCAGCACACTGGCAGGAGGGAGATTACACAGACTGGTGTCTTGAAAAGCCAAGTGCTCTGTCTGAAGATGTGTAGCTGATAACCGAATCTTCTCAGAGTGCCTAGCTGCATTCCTCGAAGCCAGTAACTCGGAAGGAGCAGGCTGAGGAAACTTGCAGTTTCGGCGTGGGTCCGCGCTGTGACCATGCGAGCCTCATTCAGCAGAGTCTGTAGTCGGTAGAAGGGCTGCTATTGCAGCTGTGGATGAACGCCTGCAGCCGTGCAGAAACATTGTGGTTGACGGTGTAAAGAACACAAGTAATTAGGGCCTATTTCCCACATTCTTAGTACGGAGAGCAAGTTTAAAGTGATACTTGAGATGAATGAAAATAAGAGGGAAAAGGTCCTTGATAAACTTTTTTTGTTTTTGCTTGTTTGGTTTTTTGTTTGTTTGTTTGTTTGTTTTTTTCAAGACAGGGTTTCTCTGTAGCTTTGGAGCCTGTCCTAAAACTTGCTCTTGTAGACCAGACTGGCCTTGAACTCACAGATATCCACCTGCCTCTGCCTCCCGAGTGCTAGGATTAAAGGCGTGTGCCACCACCACCCAGCCTTGATAAACTTTTAAGGGGCCCACGAGGATACCAGGGCAGGGGGTATAACACTCTTGCTGCACAAACTAGTGGCCTGACTTTGATCCCGGGAACCCATGAAAGAGTAGAAAGCGAGAACTCACTCCACAGACTTTCCCTCTGACCTCCACATGGACACCATGGCACCCTGAACACCGTCCACCATAACAAATCACATGACATTGTTTTTAATAGCTGGGGAAGAAAGCTCCGTTTTAATAGCTCATTTAGGTAATAATGTGGACTTTTTTTTTATTGTTTCCAGCTTTATGGGGGCATAGGAAATAAATAGCAAATGGCTAATAATGACAACTGATTTTGAAATATCCCCAAGCCCCAGGGGATCTCAGAGAAGATTATGTTCAACCTCACCTTGAAGAGAAGGGAAGGTTTCACGGAGGAGGAGGAGGAGGAGGCTGTTTGAACTTTACTTTGAGGAATGAGAGCCTTCCTGAAGGATGGGGGCGGGGCAGGGGAGGTGGAGGGCTGTAGAGATGGCCTCAACAGGTACCCAGCTGATGTAATATGATAAAATGGCCGTGAAGATTTCAGTGCAAGAGGGTAGGAGCGCCATCTGAAAAGTGTCAGTGTACCAACCCAGTGTCACCTCCTGTCCTCTCCTTAAAAGACTTTTGGAATATGCGAGAAGATGCTAGAAGCTGAAGCAAGGTTAGAATTTCCTGGCACAAGCACAGATGCGTGGACTGGTTATCTATGTGTAGGGTTTTCGAAGCCTATAAGAGGCACAGCGACTAATCCAGGGATTAAAAAAAAAAAAAGGAAACCATATTTAGATCATGCACACCTGCTCCTGTTGGCCGTCTGGTGTGGGAGGCTCAAACCTGAAAGAGCTGTTACACCAGGCCCTCTAATGAGCTTATAAAATTGCTTCTGAGGAGATAATGTCCTAATGCACAACCCCGCAGGAAGATTGCTGCCGCTCAGCTCCTCCTCCGCGGAGGCAGGGAATTCCCTCAGCTACCTAGGTAAAAAAAAAAAAAAAAAAAAAACAAGAAAGAAAGAAGGAATATCCAGGTGCAGAGGTGCAGCCCGATACATCTTGTGTCACCCAGCTCTTCCCTTTGACCATATTGTGGCAGGTTGGGGTTCTGGCCGTGCAGACAATCCTGACCAACAAGTCTTCAATTTTGCCTCTGCAGCCTTGGTAAAGGCAAGCAGATTGAACTCCTGAGCCATGCATGTTCACTGGCCCGGCTCCTGTCACTGACGGACCTGTCTCACTCACCGGCATGAAGCCTTAAGAACAGACCTTTCAAGGATCTGGCGTCAGCGCCTTGGCTGGCACCTGTCCTGATCAATTGGTTATTTGCCCCCGAGTGTTTGGAAGAACTCGGTTTGAGATGCCAATGCAAAGCCCCGGAGCTCTTGGTGCAGATAGAAATATTGTTTATCTTCGCAGGTAGGCGAAGACTCTCGGCATGCAGGACCACCCGTTCTCCCCAGACCGTCCAGCACATTCAATACCGTCAGCAGGCCGCAGTACCAGGACATGGTTCCAGTGGGTATGTCAGCTCTTTCTGCAAATCTTTATCCGAGTTATCCTGTTACTGTATAGAGTGCATACCATGCCCACGGGTGCCTCCTGCCAGCTTCCCATTCCTCCCCGTGTCAGAAAAACTACTTCATTGTCCTAAAGCCACTTATGACCATACCCTAGTCCCTTGATTCTCAGAGAGCTTCTGCCTTATAAAATCCCATATTCCTGCTTAGCAAGTATTGGGTTGCTGAAGGTAAGAAACACTAATGAAATAATATGCAATCATTGTAAAGTAAGCTTCCGAACAAACGTATAATTAGAATATATCGCATCCTAGGATAGAATTTAAGGGGTGTGTGAATCCGTGGTAGCCTCATTCACCAACCAAGCAAGGCTACCACGTTTTTAGGGGCTTCTATAGCAAACAGAAAGCAACAAAGCCTCCAGAATAGTAAACTGAAATCAACGGATGTGGGCTTCCAGGTCTGAAAACCGTTTTGAACTGTTATTAAAACAGTGAAGCTACAGTGTAGTCCTGGTCTCCAACCTGGAGCCCCAGAGGCATGCAGAGAGGACAGACTGCAGAGAGGTGGCTAAATTCCCTTCCCACCTTAAAGCAAAACAGCTTTCTCTTTGTCTGTTTTTACATCAAAGAACAAACATACTTACCTGGCAGGGGAGATGCCATGCTCATGAAGGTGGTTCTCCCAGGGCGAGGCACCCCTGGTGTGCTCCAGATGAGCTGACCCTGGGATTTCCCCAAGTGTGAGAAACTTGACCGCATAGCTTGTGGTGGGGGGTAGGGGTTTGTTTCTCTACCCTAGAAACAAACAAACAAAAACCCTTCTGCCACAAAATACAGTGTACTACCCATGACTTAAAGATAACCACCAGATAAGATTTCTGGGGTTGATGTCTGTCCACATTTATAGTATCATTATTAATATATAATTATTAATAACTACTATATGTGTAACTTTCATGAGCTTCAAAATTATTGCATAAGAAGTATCTCGTCTCTGATCTTGAATGGAATATAAAACGATTCCATTGCAAAAATGTCCTCAGTTCATACATATATCATGAAATGTTAACTTAGGGATCTTTGGTGTTGACATTAGAATTCAGTCTTCACAGATAGCACTTAAAAACTTTTAAAACATTTAGCTAATATATGCTAACAATATGTATGTGCAGACAGTATGACATTTTAGACACAGCTGCCTATAGAATTGATGGGCTCTCTGTTGTCTGTGAATTCAGACACTCTCTCCTTGGTTCTCTGAATTATATTTGTTACCTATTCCTGATTATTAGTAAACCAAGCAGAAGAATCTTAAGTCTGCAGATTCATTTTCCTGACAGAAGGGGTAAGAATGGAATGCCTAATAAATTTTTTTTTAACCATTTTGGCGTTTCTGTAGCCATGGTAACTAGGTTGTAGATTGTTTAAAAATATCTGTCTGCCAGCAGTTGGTGATGGTCTCGCAGTTGCTTGGTGTGTTTGTTTGTTTATTCGTGTTTGGCGTTTATTTCCACGTAGAGTTAGAGAATGGCTTGTCCTTAGCACTGTGGCTGTAGCTGTCACTGTTACCGGTGACTATTGTTTTGGGGGGTGAGCGGGTCTCTGGTTCGACCTCTCTGCCTAGCCACTATTCAACCAGAAGACGATTTCCCGCTTCTTATGGCTGTCCTTTCTGTGAGGTTGTCTGCTGCTGGCGTTTCGTTGATGGTGGTAGTTTTGGTTTGGTTTGGTTGTTAGGCAGTCATACAATGTAGCCCAGGTTGGCCCCAAACTCAGTCCTCCTGCTTCAGTCTCCCAAGTGCTGGGATTATAGGCCTGTACCTCCATGCCTGGCTTTCAGGTTGATTTTGGTAAATTTAAAATTATGACCATCTAGAATCTTGTTAGTGAATTAATCTTGTCATTTGAAAGTATTTTTGGCTCATGAGATATATTGAAAAAGAATAGCAAGTAGCAAGTGTAAGCCTAAGAATCGTGTGACAGCTTAGTCAAAGTTGGAAAGTAAGCATCTATGCCCCACTGGCAGAATAGCTCCAAACTGAGACCTTGGGTGAAATGGATGTTAGCAATAAAACGTAGTTTTTAAAGTCTGAATTTATATGAATTTAGATTTTTTTTAAGAATCATTGTTTCTTTTTACATTTTTCTTCCAGCCTACAATGACAAAATCGTTGCGTTTTTGCGTCAACCCAACATCTTTGAAATTCTACAAGAGCGTCAACCCGATCTTACCAGAAACCACTCACTCAGGTAACCAGGGTATCGGGATTTGTTTCAAGGGGCATTAACACCCATATCAAGTTGTAGTGGCATTGTGGGTCTTCTGGGGGAGGAGAGAAGTAACTTTCCTTCTGACATTGTTTACAAGGGTTATATATGAATATGCTGTCGTCAATACCAGCTCGTTTTTGTCCCAGTTTCTCTCCTAAGTACAAGAGTTGAGTAAGATTGGCTAAATAGGCTAGAATCTCCCTTACAGAAGGAACATTAAAAGGAGACAAAGGTGTCCAACCAAGCTACATCCCAGCTTGCAAATGGTGGCACTGTCGTTTTAACTGTGGCTTGAATCAACAAGAGCAGTCTTCTATTGAGTTGAGATTTATGAAGTCCCAGACTTGACATTCCATTTGTTCCTTGAGGAGAACATAGCAGAGCCCACGGAGAGAATCTGGTTTCCCTGTGTGAGCCCTCCATACACCAATGTCTGGTTCCAGTCTCCCTATCCCTTCCTAAACTTGTGCTCCCCTTCCCCACAGACTTGGCTTCTTCTTGGCTTGTCAAGCTGGGGCTTTCTTTTAAAACTCCCCGCCTTTGAAACCTTGCAGCTCCACAGTGGCTCTTAGGTTCGGGATATCGGACAGTGTTTCTGCGTCCCAGTGGGCTGTGTGTCACCAGGGGTAGCAGAAGGGAAATCTTATACTCGGCGCCCACTTGATTTACACGTTACCTTTTATGGTAGAGATGCATTTGCCGATGATATAGCATCACATATAGTATATCATATCATATACGTGATATTTGCCGTGTATAGCAGTGCTTCTCAAAGCTGACCCATCTTGTTTTCACCCAAATAACATAGGAGCTTTAAAAAATGCAAAATGCCGGGCCTCACTTCCGACATACACGGTCAGACAGTCAGTCTGTCTGTCTATCTAACTAAATGCCTCTATCGATCTATCTATCTATCTATCTGTCTGTCTGTCTGTCTGTCTGTCCGTCCGTCCATCTGTCCATCTGTCCATCTATCTGTCTCTCCTCTTCCTTCCTTACCCTCTCCAGAAATGCCATCCAAGAAGCATGGGTCAAGTTCAGGCAGTGTTTGTTTTGAGCCTCTCCATGCAGTTGTCCAGCACGGCCCGGTGTAATAGCCTGAGCAGACACTAATTTGGTAGTTAATCGTGTGATGTCCGGAATTGTTCTTTGCATTCCTGACTCAGCGACTTTCTTGCTCTGATTTGATTTTTCAAGTTCTCATTTCTCAGTTAGGTCCTTAGATCCTCTCTGATAGGGATCGTGTCTAGCTCACCCGTCCCATGAGGTCTGTCCCTTGCTGCTCAGACATCTAAAAGCGCCTTCTATACCGTGAATAAATTGCCAATATTATTATGCAGCCCTTATCCCCAGAAACTTCGTGTTTCTGAAGATGAGAAATTAGGCAAAATTTTAAAGCATGCAAATGATGGCTATGTTAGAATCCTAGTTCACACTGTGGGCTCCCAAAGTGGAGTCCCAGAGCCTTCTTCACCTAAGCAGGCTGTTCTTGACCACCGAAAAAAATTATTAAGACAATACAACTCTGGATTTTGAATGTCTCTTCCTTTTGGTGTCTCCTCGGCAATCCAGGGTCCCCTAGAGATGAATAAAACTGCAGAAGTGAGTTAGCCAGTTCAACCTTCTATTCGAATTAAGAATCCTGGGGATTCTGGACCTCCTCCGTGCAAAACTACTTCTTCCTGCCTTGTTAATCGTGAGGGAAAGACCGTTCTAGTTTCTCTCAGTTTTACTTCCTGTACACACCTACACATGGCAGGGGGGAGGTCTTCTAATGAACCCCATCCCCCACAAAACAGACTCAGAGTGTGAATGCTTAAGTTTTGTGCTTTTCCTCTGCATGCTAGCTGATTATTTAAAGCAATTAGCATATCTTTCCGGCTCCATCCCAGGGGAGCTGCGTGATAATTGACCTGAACAGAGCACCTGACTTACCACAGGCCTGTAACGGCTTAGAACGTTAGCAAACGTATTAAAGGGACGGTGGGAGGCTCCAGCTGTTAACATCCAACTTTGGCCTTGTTTTGTTTTCTTTCTGCTTTTTATTGCTAAGCCGATGGAGGATTTTAACTTTCCCCGTGGCCGTCAGGGTCCCCAGTTAACCAGAGTTCTGCGTGTAGAGCTCACATGGCAATCTCTCACGGAGAAATGACTTCATATTTTCTTTGAGCTGTTTCCATCTATGCATGATTTGAGCCTCGGCAGATTGTGGCCATGGGAAGCATCAGTAAGCATGACCGGCCAAATGAAGCAGGAACTTGAGTCGATGAGATAATGTTGCTTCCCCTACCCGGTGTGGGTCACTCCGGGCTATCGTTTGCTTAGCCTGACAACTTAAAGGAGAAGTCCATGTCTCTGAGAGAACATTCTGTTTCCTAGAGCTAAAAAAACCTGCGTTGTCAGGAACGTTCCCACAAATATAGGGGGTGGAGTCTAAATTGTGATTTTCTTTTAAATCTCAGCTTTAAGTGATATTTTTGATAGATTGTGTTAGTCAGCTGTTGTTATAACAAGATACCTGAGATAACTGATTTATAAAGAAAAAAAAATTACGTTGCTTTTAGTGTTTCTAGTCCTCGATCTGGTAGACCTGTTGTCTTTGGTCCTCTGACTGGCAGGCCGGCATCACCAGATGGGAACAGCGGAAGGCTAAATGCTGGCCTCGCAGCAAGGAAGCTGAGAGCAAGCTTTCGGAGCCAGGGTCCCTCAGTCCCCATGGGGAGGACAATCCTGATGGCTGGTGAGCCTCCCTCAGGACATCTGGACGTCCACAGCAATTCCAATAGCACCGCCCTAAAAGCTGAGCTAGGCTTCTGGATCTTGATGTCATGCGGAATAGACCCTGCGGGTCATCTGTGTTCACACGTGACTTTGAGTGGTCTGTTCCTGCCCGGCCAGGGACTCCTGACACCAAGGAAGAAGTCCCGTGTCTTCCTCCTCACTGATAGTACAGCAACTTGGCAGAAGCACAAGGCTTCCTTGTCCCCTGAGGAAGGGACAGCACAGGGGGACAGAAGTGGTCTCTTGGCCTTGTGCGTCTCTTGCGTTGCTTCTGCTTCCTCCTAAACCAGAGCAGAGCGAGCAATTGGTTCGGCTTTATTCACCACCACTTTTCGTGAGATTTCCACGTTTCTCTTTTCATAGAGAATGCTCGTGCTTGTTCGTGTACAGAATGGCGTTTGCTGTCAACTGCTGGTCTGAAACCCCGGTTTCCTCTCTAGCCTATCATAGGGCCAGCATGGTGCCAACTTGTCCCTTCAAATCCTTAGTCCTAGAAGGGGTTTATTTCTCCAGTTAAGAAATGAATGTCCAGAGTGGGAGGCGACTCAGCAATTAAGACTGTACTGCTCTCTCAGAGGACCCACATGTGCTTTCCAGTACCCATTGTTAGGAATATTTCCTAAAACGAGCCTTCCGCCAGCACCAAGAAATCCAATCAGACCAGATAAGCCAAATTAAAATGCCGATGTTTAATAAATGTTGCACTCTCGGGTGGCCGGGAGTGCGTGGCAAAGGAAGGTGGGGGAGTCATCCACACAAACCCAAAAACCAAGTGTTCTTCTTTCCTGCACAAGCCTAAATAGCCTGGGGGAGTGGTCCTGACCTTCCCTGGGGAGGGGTCACCGCTTGGCAGGCTGGGAGTTGGAGTCCAAGCCAGGGCAACTGCCAGGCCAGGGGCTTCCAATCATCCCAGACTTCTTGGATATAGAGGTGTTAGAGGGCTGGGGTGATGCCCCCAGCTTAATATTACACCCCCCATGCTGGGTGGCTCACAACCACCTGTAACTCCAGCTCCAGGGCGTCTGATGACCTCTTCTGACTCCAGGGGAAGCTGAACTCACACATGCACCTGCCAGTCTCCACATACCTTTACATAACTAAAAATAAGGTAATTAACAACAACAAAAAAAAAACCCAAATTTGCGTCCACTTCCGTCCAAGGGGAAGTCCCTATTGGACTGCTAAACTGTACTCCTCCTTTTCATTGGAGGGTAATGATAGTACCAAGATACTAGGGGATGTGAAGACAAGAGCCGAAATGAGCAATTCGAGTACAGTTTCAAAATACAAATATCTTCCTTTAAAACATCTTTTATACTATTTCGAGGGAATATAACATACAATGCCATCCATTTTTTAGTTCTAGCATTTGTATAGTACTCTATTATGAGCAAGGATCATAAATTTCCTTCTTTGGTGCCTCTTAGGCCCAGCCAGGAAGTCTGGTCCCTACCAACACTGTCCTTCCAGGCGACACCAAGCTGCAGGGTGACAGTTCCTCACAGGCTTCTTATAGAGAGTTCATTGCCGTGAGAACGTGATCTCTGATGCTTTCTTTCATTCTGTGTCCATGAATCCATTTCGTATCGTAAGTTACTAATAAAGAAATGACTTAGAGGTCCCAAGAAATTCTGAACCACAAGACGCGAGCAGACAGGAGCCCCAGGTCACTTCTCAAGATTCAAACATAACTATGGACCTTTTCTGCTTCTTTCTATCATAGTTTTTGGAGAAACCTGAAGGTTTCTGTAGTCCAATTGTGCTCTGATTATATTTTTAAGATTACGTTTGCCTTGAAACTACAGAAAAACATAGGATTTCGTAGAGTTTGAAAGTCAAAGTTTCCAAAAGCTAACTTGAAGTAAAGCCATCTAGGTGCTCATAATAGCTAGCCTATTTCTCATCCGGCTTGATTGCAAATGAATTTTTCCACATTAAAACGGGGCTAGAAATATTAACCTCAGCTATCATCTGTGCTCCTTGGTCTAAACTACATGAATTTGCATCTGAGGATCCCGAGGTGTACTCTTACCCCAGCACGCATACTCTTACCTCTGCCGGCCTGGCTCTGCCTTCCAATCTCCCTTGACTAGCTTACCGCTCACTCGGCTGTGAAAACCAACATAGCGATGGACTCAATTTCAAAAACAGAAACTCTACATGGGGACTATTATTTTCCTGCCGATCATTTATATAGGGATAACCATTGAGTTTTTAAAAACACCTCATTAAGATACTTATAGACATGTATTAATGGTCATTAGAAACTTTGGGTAAGAAGATTCTCATCTCTCACTAGGAGACTAGAAATGCTGGCTCTTGGGAAGTAGTATGTGTCTTACGAATTCACATTTGTGGCTAGACAGACTTTTGAATTCTGACTCTACAGTTCACCACCTAGGGTGACTTTAAATAACGCATCCTTCGGCGAGTAAATGAGTAAAGATTATGAAGCACTTGATAGTGCACGCAAAGCAAAGCTGCCGTAAATGAAGGTAGGTGTCTGTCATTTAGGTCTTGATTGCCTCACAGAGATGGAGCTTAAGATAATTTGTCCTAAGGCCTTCAGATTTTCAAGGCCACTAGCTTTGAGACTGATCATGTGTATTAAAGGAGCCATGTAATTCTGTGTATGTGATTGCACTGCAGCCAGGGCCTCTTTGGGTCATGATTAACTTCTGTGAAGGATGGCTTGCCCGTGTGATTCTCACCACTTCCTATCTCTGGAGTCTTTATATACGTACAATGAAATTAACCTGGGAGAGAGAGAGAGAGAGAGAGAGAGAGAGAGAGAGAGAGAGAGAGAGAGAGAGAGAGCGCCCATCAAAATCCAGAAATTTCTAAGGGCTAAAGTTTCACTTTATATTTGCTATTCATGTCTTATTTGAATATACATGCTGGTTCCTATGTGTGTAGTAGGCTTTTGATTATACCTATGTCTCGTTTTTGCATTTGGGGGGTATGTTTATTTTAAAGCCCAAGTACAGAGAGTTATAATTTCAATTTATGAATATATTTTCAATTAAAACACTTCTCACCAAATTTATAACAAGGTATGCTATAATTCATATCAGTATAAAATTCCTCGTAAATTCTGGTATTCATAGGTATCGATTCTTTAGAATCGTGGCCTTGGCTATGAAACCCCTTCAGAAAGATGTATTGTAGCTAGACGTTTTAGCACCTCATGGTTAAACTCCTTTTACAGAGTCCAAAATTGTTTTGCTGTACTGAAGTTCTTCTTATCTATAGAGACTACGTTCTAAGAGCCATGTGTTTGCCTGGTAGCTCCCATGGAACAGAACTCTATATACCATGATATATACTTAAGATTTGGTCCAGAAAGGATGTAACCGTTCCAAAATAAAATAGAAGAGGTATAATAACACGCTATAATAAAAGTTATTTCAAACATGAATTTGTTTTTCTCTGGGAACTTTCCATTTAATATTTTTGAGTTATGGTTGATCAGAAATCCAAATACAAGCCATGGGACTAGAGAAGCAGCTCAGTGGTTGGGCACACTCGCTCCTCTTTCAGAGGATCGGCGTTTGATCCCCAACATCCACATTTGATGGCTCATAACTACCTGTAAGTCCAGCCCCAGGGATTCCAATGCCCCTGACCTCCTCCATGGTCACTGGGATTCACATCCACATACATGTAATTAAAACTAAGAAATAAACGTTTTTAAAGCCACAGGCCTTGTTATGTTGGTTCTTACATCATGCAGGACGGAAGGGAGGGAGCAAGGAAGGAAAGAAGGAAGAGAGAGAGAGGAAGGAGGGTGGAAGGGGCCATAGAGAAAACCCTTCATATGAGCCATATGATACTCATAGCATGACTCTGACTTTATGGAGAGGTCAGTGTCTAACCTACTATTCCTTATTGCGTCTTCACTACAAATCCGTGGAATGAGCGAACACTGTGATTTCAGTAGGTTGCCAACAGCAGCACAGCAGAAAGAGCGGCTCTCCAGACGCCTAGCTTGACCCTGTTTCCAATAGAGCCTTGTATTGGGAAAAGCACAAATAATTTTGCGGCCCATCTAATAACAGGCTTGAGAGTTTAAAGTCTTTGGAGGGCCGACAATAACATAAGCTCCAGGCTAAGTATTTGCAGTTTAAATATGCTTGTTTTAAGGTGAAGAAGCGGAGTTAAGCCTGTCTTAGTCCTTGGCCTGTAGATGATATAGTTGATTTATATCCACCTATAAGATATCTTCAACATGTGACCAACTCATGTCATCTCTGTGTGTCCGGAAGAGTCCCATTCTAAACCCAGCCTACAAGGCGGCAAGTCGGAAGAAAAGGAGCCTTTCTGTTGTGGGCCGTCTGTCAAGGCAGACTGTCTTGGAATAGCCACAATGTCAATCGCTAATGCTAATTTCCCTCTGGTGGGTATGTATGTAGCCTTAGGGGACTCAAGCGCCTGTCTAAAATTGTCCCAGGCAGTTTGGAGAGCATAAGTGTTTGCCACTGCGTTACGGCGTGACTGTGCAGGAACCCAAGTACGGGGAGCTCCTCGTCACGTGCCCTTCTTTAACTGCAAGAATGGAGAGAGGATTGGTTTCAATGAGATTGTTTTCTCTGGGAATTCCAGCCTTAAGACATTGCTCCTTGTCCTCAAATGACCTCCCTCCTGCGAGAGTCCCTCTTTGGAGGCAAATCTGTGCCCTGGGAGGAAGTGGTTACACACTGGGTGTGAGGGGCAGCACAGGCAGGCCACTTTTCCTCTTGAATGCCTTTTCACTGTTCTCGGTGGATTCCAGTTCAGCCATGAACCTGAGGTCGGCGTCCTGATTCTGCTTTCCCGCCACAGCAGAAAGTGATGGCAGTATTGTTCATGACCAACATGGAGTGTGAGTGTCAGAACTCAGTTATTTTGGCATTGGCTGATCCTGTGCCTTTATTTTGGCATTGGCTGATCATGTGCCTGATTTTTTGCCAGGCTTTCCTCTGCATAAACACTGTGAAGCATGTAGCCAGAGGACATAGGGAGAAAGACCTTTGTCCCCAAGAGACTCATATCTCGAAAGGAATTTATAATCTTCGTTATAAACCACTAAGAGTGAATAGGATCCTTTCTTCCTCCCTTCCCCCTTTCTTGTTTTATTTTTTTTGGGGGGGGGGTGACTTTTTGACAAGAGTTTTTCTGTGTAGCCCTGACTGTCCTGGAACTCACTCTATAGACCAGGCTGGCCTTGAACTCACTGAGATCCACGCGCCTCTGCCTCCTGAGTGCTGGGATTAAAAATTAGTGACACCATACCTGGCAAAGGGGTGTTTGTTTGCTTGTTTTGGTTTTGGTTTGGTTTTTGCCTTTTAGGATCCTTTCAGTTCTATACATTGGCTGAATAAATATACTAAAGTAATATTCAGACTCCTCTAATTACAGTCGAACATGTTAGTAACATGTCTCAGACTGTGTTAATTCCAGATCCTAAGCAGCTTTGTGGCAGTTCATATGAATCCAATCTCATTTTCTGAAAGGAACAGAGGAATAATAGATCACTCACATTGACTGTGGCCTCTTCTGTTCTGAAGAAACTTAAATATAAAATGCATATCAATTTCCCGTGATTATAATTTTTATGAACCATAAACCAAGAGATGTATAAACTAAGTTAAAACTGAGAAAATTATATGATATAAATTAAGTCTCTTTTTGTAAGTCCCCTGAAGGGTGTGCCTTTTCTGAATGAACTGCAATACCAGGGCGATGTGTAGAGAGGTTGGAACGAGCTCCTGTCCCATCTCTCTGCTTCCCAAACCCACTTAACATGCTGTCCTTGGGCAGAGGGTTATCCCACAGGTTGTAGACTTGTCTTTGCCAGAATGCCGAGAGGCAAGAGAATGAATACTATATCTGAGATACGTTTTCAAGAGTCAAATAATAGATGTTGAGACTGTTACCAGTAGAAAGAGACACTTGCCTTTTGTCTGCCCAGTCTTTGACTCAGTCCTGTGCTTTGGTCTCGGATGGTCTGTGACTTGCCTCCTTGGCATTATCCTGGTCACCTTGTCTCCTTCACAATAGAAAACTCACTGGTATGTACTGATTTGTTGGTTTAGCCCAGCAGTTTATTAGAACATTCCCAAACATTATAGTGAAGATGTTAGTGAATTCATCCCATGATGTGTGAATTCCATCACTTGTCTATCTGCAGGATGCTTTTGGACTTCTGTTCATAAGCTAAGACCTGCTGTCTTTCCTGCGTTACTTAGCCTAACTGTATAATATCCTTTTTAAATTCATCATCTCTTCATTTTCTCTATAGCCTGTGGCAACCTATATGACTTAGCATCCCTTGATCAGTTTCATGGAAATCAATAGTGTAGCAGAAAAGTTGTCCTTCCAGTCAGTAAGAGAATTGCGCGTGAGCAGAAAACAGCTGCTGTTGTCGTACTTGACAACAAGGCCCTGGTGATGTAATGTAGTATGGAGGCCGCTTGTTCATTTCCTGGCCGCCCAGACTCCCGAAATAACCACACAGAAACTGCATTAATTAAATCACTGCTTGGCCTATTAGCTCTAACTTCTTATTGGCTAGCTCTTACATCTTAATTTAACCCATATTTATTATTTTATATTTTGCCACAAGGCTCATGGCCTACTGGCAAGGTTCCATGGCTTCTCTCTGACTCCGCCTCCTTGCTCCCAGCATTCAGTTTAGTTTTCCCCACCTATCTCTACTCTACCCTATCACAGGCCTAGGACAGTTTCTTTATTAACCAGTGGTATTCACGGCATACAGAGGGGACTTCCACATCAGTGTAAGGGCAGATAGCCCTGGTCACTAACACTTGAAGAGTTTGTGTCTAATTGCTGAGTGCTTGTCTTGTAGCTACACGTCATGGGACATGAAGTCCCGTGGTGGCAGACGGTCATGCATGTCTTCCACACGCTTCTCTAATGTTCATGGCTTCAGTCACCAAAATGAGAAGACACTTAAAACTTGCTGCAGAACATGGGATGATGTCTGCAGATTTCTCATAGACGAGGTAGTCAGTTGAGGAACAATGGTCTATGGGACGTTGGGCAAATCGGTGATAACCAAGGAGCATTTCCTTCTGCATTCTTGGAAAGTATGTGCCATTTCTGAGACTCTGCTGAATTCTCTCTTCCTCTCTCTTGGTCCATTCTCTTAAGCATCAATAAATGAAGCTTGTTTTTGTTTTTACATAAAAAGACTTTAGAAAAGACTCTAGCTAAGTCCTAAAACAGAGTTGGGGTATAGGAACAGAGCACTTGACATAGGTTTATATACTGTTGGGAATTGCCTTTGGTTTGCTCTTACACCGTAAGCTCCTGGGTAGGCAATTTTATGGTTTTCTTTTATTTCCTTTTCTTTCTTTCTTTCTTTTTTTCTTTCTTTCTTTCTTTCTTTCTTTCCTTCCTTCCTTCCTTCTTTCTTCCTTTCTTCCTTCCTTCCTTCCTTCCTTCTTTCCTTCCTTTCTTTCTTTCTTTCTTTCTTAAAATGGCTTTTTGAGACAGGATTTCTCTGTGTAACAGCCACCCTGGTTGTCCTGGGACTAGCTCTTGTAGACCAGGCTGCCTGAACTCACAGAGATCCGCCTGTCACTGCCTCCCAAGTGCTGGGATTAAAGGCGTGCACCACCGCTGCCCAGTGTGGTTTTCTTTAACTGAATTCCAAGTCCACAGAAGACGGTGCCCAGCACAAATTAAGTGCTTGAGAAATGCTTGAAGAAAAGACGGGTGATGAACTGGTCTAAGAAAGGAGTAGAGAGCTGGGCAGTGGTGGCTCACACCTTTAATCCCATCACCCAGGAGGAAGAGGCAAGCTGATCTCTGAGTTTGAGGCCAGTCTAGTCTATAAAATGACTTCCAGGACAACCAGGGCTACACAGAGAAAACCTGTCTTGAAAAGACGAAAGGAGGGCGAGAGAGAGAAGAGAAAGAAACTCCCTAATTCAGAAGATACCGGCTGGTACCAGTTTTCCAATACAGTCTAGTGCTTTCTCCCAGAAGCAGGACCCATAGCTTGTCACCGTGACAAACATTCTGGCCTGGTAGAAAACTGGTCTCAGCCCGCCTCGCTGTGTTCTCATCTGAGAAATCAAAACCAGTTGTTTCTGTTGCTTAGTAGTTGGTGTGGAGAGAGTGAGGAGCGGTTTTCCCGCTGACGTCCTGCCTCCGGTGCCAGGCTCCTTCCTTCCCTTCTCTGTGTCTTCCCTGTGACTCAGATGAGCGAGATGATGGTCCTCTTATTCACCGGATGTCTGCAGGCCACGCTGTGGTCAGAACCTAGCATCTGTGTCATCACCTTGTCCCGTTCCAAGGAGCTCAGCTGGGGAAAGTGTGAGCCTGATTTCATCTGCCTTGCTGCCTTGTGACGGTAGACTGGGGAGATAAAGCGCATATTTGCTAGAGATAGCTCCAAGATCAAAGCATGGCTTTATCGGCCCTTACATGGGACTTCTTAGGAAGTCTTCGTTTTTCTACAAAACAATTTTTCTAATTTCGATTTTTCTTTAAAAAGAATCTAATCCCTAGATCTCTTGTAAAAGAATTCACCAGATAATAGGCCTTGATTTCCATCATGTGCTTCCAAATCTGATACTAACACTCGTGGGCTCCATCCTTCCCGGTTCTGATCTGCAAGGCGGAGCGATTTTACAGAGAACTGGGTGTCACGTGCATATCTCTTGAAAATGAATGTCCAAGTTCCATGTCTTCGTAGTCTCTTGTTGACTATACAGGACAGAAAAGAAAAGTTTCTAAAGGCAAGAAAAGTCAGGTGCCTCCGGTACTAAGAATGTAAAATAGATCTAGCCAGAGGACACTAGGGCCTGAACCCTGTCCCCTCACCCTGAATGCAACGCGGCCGAAGGGAAGACAGTTTCTACATCTTTGGGGACTCTTCATCTGAACACCCCTTACCTTCCACACCGCGCCTTTCAGCTCTGTTGAGAATCTTAATTAGGCTACTTGACTCTTAGGGACCTAAGATGCAGTAGAACTGGTGAAGCCCGGTGCTCTACAGATCAGAACCGAAGCTAGAAGAGTAAGCAGAGGTGCATCCATTTTATGCTGCGGTTCTCAGAATGCCTTGTCCTTAGCACCCAGAGCGGCTTTCACCCTCCATCAAAGGAAACGGCTTCAGGGCCATGGCTTGCACTTTTATTTTCCCCTCCTCTTATACATTGCAATGGTGTGCTCTGAAATATCACCAGATAAGTCAGAGAAAGAACAAGAAAAAGTTTGATTGGTACAACCAAAGGTGTCACCGCATGTATGTATGGTCAGATAATGAATGGGAGAAATCACATGTCAGTGTAGTGTGTGCACTGTATTAGAGCTCCCGCACAAGGCCTTGTATGTTCCAGCCAAGCACTCAACCACGGACCTGCAGCCCCACCCACAGCGTTGTGTCTGGCGTGTGAGGTCTGTTTCCATTTGCACTTTACACACACAATCTGCTTGACGAGTCTTCCTAGCTAAGAACGCGTCACTATTTAAAACAACCGTCTTCTTTTTTAACCAAGCTTACAAGCACGGGCGCTGTCTGTTTCCAAGTATGACAAGTGCTTGGCCCATGTCACTTGTGGGTTCATCTTCGGGAAAGTCGGTGGATATCCCTCCACAACACGTCTGCAATGGCAGGAGAAAAATCCGGGTGCTTGCTTTCAGAAGGGCAGGGGATCCCCCTTTAGAAGTGTTGCTTAGATTCAAACTCACAGGTGGCCTTAGCTCAGAACGGGGACCGGTTTTACCAGCTGGGAGCAGCACTGTCTATCTATAATGATGCTTAGGCAGCAGAGTGTCCGAAGCAATAGAACAACTATATTCTATAATAATAGTAATAGAATAGGGCCCTTTCATTATATGTTTTGTTTTGTCCTTTTTGTTTGTTTTCCTTGTGGTGCTAAGAATGAATTCAGGGCCTCCTGCATGCTAGGCAAAGACTATACCACCTCAATCAAGTCCCACAATGTTCTACTCAAAAGCAACGACTATGTCTGTTGTGGATTTGTATCCCCAAGGTTCCATAACACAGTGCCATTTGATAGGAACCCAAAATGCGATGGCCGTGATAGAAGACGTGGTCATCCAAAACGTTACACCCCGGAGCCTGACACATCCATTCGCACTGTTTCCTTGCCCCCACAGGGAGAAGATCCAGTTTATCCGGACTGAAGGGACCCCTGGGTTGGTTCGGCTCTCCAGCGACGCGGACCTCGTCATGCTCCTGAGGTAGGGGCCGTTGGGACTGCAGGGGACAGTCTCCCGCTTTTAGAAAATAATGTGCCAGGGTTGGCAGCCTAAAGACATCTCCTTTCTCCTCAAAGTCTAAGGAAATCATCGCGCTGAAGACTTAAGATGCAGCTTTCCGAAGGTTTCATTTCCAGTGACACCTGATAGCCACCCCGAGGCTTGCTGATTCATGTTTCGCAGCACTAGAAAAGGGGAAGGTTATAAAGACAAATCAAATGTCCCGCTCAACGAGCGGAGCCGGGGGTAGCCATATAAGCTTGTGCAGCTCGCCCCTCAATGCATAGCAGAGGTCATGTCTCTATTTCTTTCCACTTTCTTCTTCTTCTTCTTTTTCTTCTTCTTCTTCTTCTTCTTCTTCTTCTTCTTCTTCTTCTTCTTCTTCTTCTTCTTCTTCTTCTTCTTCTCCTCCTCCTCCTCCTCCTCCTCCTCCTCCTCCTCCTCCTCCTCCTCCTCCTCCTCCTTCTCCTCCTCCTCCTCAGAATGTGCTCTGCCTCCTTTGGCTAGATTTTAGGCGTAGCCTATTTACTTTACGGTTTTGAGAGTTTGGGTTGGGGAATAGTGCTTCATGGAACGGACCCGTTTTTTTGTTTTCTTTCATGGTGGTTAAATCGAGTTTGGTTTTAAATTGTAGAGGTCTTGGCGAGGGCAGCTGTCAAAACTTCCTCATGATTGGCATCGTCCCCCAAGCAGAGGCGAATCACAGCTAAAGCCAAGTTTGTAGGACCCACTGGTTGGAAGCTGCCCTGGAGGCCTCCCTAGGATCAAGGGCAGCTATGAGGAGCTGGCCACTCAGGCAATGTTCTTTATCCCTGAGTGCTAAAGGCCGCCAGGAGTTGGGATTTTCATTTGTTTGTGTGGTTTGGTTTTGACTTGGGTTTTTCGTTGGGTTTTTTTTCCCCCCATTTATTTTGACCCTGACTCTGATTCTCTCGCACCTAGTATTTGTTCCCATCTTTCTTACTAGTTCTTTGCTGCTGTTGAAGGAAGATTCCCATGGGACAATCACTTCCCCAAAGTGTTTCTCCTCCCTTGACTCTGAAGACTCTTGGGGACAGGGTGTCGCTTCTCGATCTAGCCGGAGACCCTTCTAACCAAGCCGTACTGAACTAGTTCTGAAAATCGTCCAGCCCCCCAGATAGTCAGACTGTCTCTGAGAAGGTCAGCAACAGGAGAGACAGACAAGGAAGCAAGCAACTTAAGACAATACAGGCTTTAATTTGGGAGAAAGACCCTCTAGCGGGAATCCCTAAGAGTGGGAAGCCATTGCACACAAGCTGGGCTCAGTTACAGGGCGGAAGGGGAAACGGGCAAGGAGGTTGAAAAGTTTCCCTTGGCCTGAAATCATCCCTTACTAGGAGTGAACTTAGGTGAGTAGTGAGTAAAGGAATGTCAGGTGATGGATAAACATCACAGCCGCCATTAGCACGGGTCTGCAGGGGGGCAGGGGCAGGAATTAAGAAAATACCTCTGGAATTCGGATTACCATGTTCTCACTGACACCAAACCAAAAGCTTTTCAAAATGGTGTGACCACGGCTCACCGTTTTATTCTCCATCTCTCTTTAGTTAAGTAATCTTTAGGTCGTGTGGTCTTAACTATTTTAGTTAATTATAGTAAAATATTTGTACATTGTTGAAGATGTCTACACGAATTTCTTATATACTGCCTGGTTGAATTGGAAGTTTTAAAAAATCTCACGAGTAAAGAGCAAGACTACATCGTATTTTTTTTAATTTTATGGTTTATTTAACTTTATTTTATGTGCATTGGTGTGAATGTGTCAGATCCCCTGCAACTGGATCTTCAGACAGTTGTGAGCTACCATGTGGGTGCTGGGAATTGAACCCGGGTCCTCTGGAAGAACAGTCAGTGCTCTTAACCACTGAGCCATATCTCCAGCCCCTACTACATCATGTTTTGCTTGAGAAAATAAGCACGTTCACTGAAACTAAACGGCCTTTGAAGAAGTTGGAGAATTTGCTCACACATAATTCTATAGTTTGGACATGTTATGCACTCAATTCTAGATCATTTCATTTGAGTTATCGAATGTATTTATTAATAGTATACACTGGTACAATATACTATTTTTAATTGCCTAATAAATAATATTCTCTACTTATTGGAAATGTGGGGTTTTAGTTCTTTGCACACGAAAGAGTATACTTGCTGCATACTTACTGGGTGTGTCTGTGTCTCGTTGGGGTTTTACTTCTTAGAGGGAAGGATCAGTCCTGGCACAAATGTACTTGATTATCAGTAAGTCACAGTGTGAGACTGTGTTGCGTTGGCACAATATTCAAATCAAATTGAACCTATTTTAAGGTATTTTTCTGTGACTATTATAAAATATTGTAAAAATTTAAACACCTTTGTTGAATTTGCTATTGATTATTCATTTCCTATATTCAATTATTATTATTATTATCATATATTAGTTATTCCAGCGACTAATTTCATTAACAATGTTCCATTATCAGAATTCACATAGGAAGTAGTAGGTGAATTTGAACATACAAAAATTTTCAAGTTGTATAACAAAAGCTGTCCCAAGTAAAGGCGTGAAAAACGTAGCAAGCGGAAAGGGTGATTTTGGAACAGATAACAAGCAGGTGAAGGATAACTTTCATTTAGCAGATCTCTGTGAGTTCGAGACCAGCCTGGTCTACAAACGCTAGTTCCAGGACAGGCTCCAGAGCTACAGAGAAACCCTGTCTCGAAAAACCAAAAAAAAAAAAAAAAAAAAAAAAAAAAAAAGATGGCATCTCACAGGGTTTGAAGAGTGTGGTTCATACAGGTGTGGGAAGGTGCAGGTGACCAAAAGCTGAAGTTTTGTACAATGAGCCACTGTTTGACATGACATTTGTAGACCCCCAAAAAGTCTGATGATGCCCAGGGAGGCTGAGGCACTCTCGCGTTACCTGGCTTGAGGAGACCGAAGTTTCTGCTGAGACAACGTCTCTGGCACACAAATTGGCAACATCTTGTACAATTAAAGATGCTAAAAACATTTTTGTATTTTTAAGAATTATGTATCTATTTTTACATGTCTGAGAAATTTTGCTTGTGTGGTGTGTGTGTGCGTGTGCGCGCGCACCTTGTATGTGTATACTGTCTGCAGAGGCTGGGAGACAGCACCATTGGTTATTAAAAGCAAGCAGTCAGGGTGTCTTAGTTAGGGTTTCTATTCTTAGGAAGAGACACCATGACTATGCCAACGCTTTTGAAGGAAAAGCATTTAATTGGGGTGGCTTACCTTTTCAGAGGTTCGGTTCATTGTTATCATGAGGCAGCATGGTGGCATGCAGGCAGACATGGTGCTGGGGTGGGATACATTTTGATCTGTGGGCAACAGGAAGTAATCTGAGACACTGGGCAGCTTCTTGAGCCCAGGAGACTTGGATGCCTGCTCCCACAGAGACACACTTCCTCCAACAAGGCCACACCTACTTCAACAAAGTCACATCCCACTCCCTGTGAGCTTATGGGGGGCAATTATACTCAAACTACCACATGGGAAAAGGGTAAATATTTTTCAAAAAAATTAGGGATAAATAAGCTAGTATGTTTATTGAATGGCCTAAGACACAGCCAGCAAAAGAGATATCCTAGACTCGTACGTATCCACACAGATATCAGACTACAATAATATTGTTGATTGAGGGAGGTGGGTAAAACTCAAGCATAGGAAAGACAGAGGACATTTAAAATGCATACAGCAAAATTATGTTTTACCTGTGTATGGCTGTTTCTAGGTGTGAAACTGTGGAAGGAAATTACCTGCTAAATCAAGGAAAGCAAGAGGCTCCACAGGGTCCTTCCTCTTCCTCCCCGTGGATGCGGTTTCCTCGGCCTCTTTAGCTAATGTCTGTCTTCTATTTCGTGTCTTTCCCCAGCTTGTTTGAGGAAGAGATAATGTCCTATGTGCCTCCACATGCCTTACTCCACCCCAGCTACTGTCAGTCCCCGCGAGGCTCCCCTGTGTCATCTCCCCAGAACTCACCAGGTGAGTCTGCCTACAGCACGTGGGAATTCTCTGAGGAGCACAAGCAGGGGTTGCTCCGCCTGCCTACAGGTACACACTGCGTGGCATTTGCTGCCTTTTTAAGGAACTGGCTTCCTTGTGAGTTCGTTGGTAAATGTTAGTGTAACGTAAGATGCGTTCTTGGAAGACTTTCTTGGAACCCAAGCCTGCAAATAATGACGCCTTTGGCTTAGGCTTATCCCCAGCTTGCTCTTGTAACTCAAATTAACATGCTTCTAGTAATCTGTGTTCTGCCACGTGGCTTTTACCTTTTCTCAGGACAGCAAGTCCCACTTCCTCTGAGTCTGGTTAGCGGATCTTCACAGTGTGCACAAATATTCTGCAGCAGTATAATACATCCTGCTGTAGAATTTGCTTTTCATTTTGCCGTCTAATGCCTAATGTGTCTTGGAAAATACTAGGCACAAAATACTGGTTGAGCTCTTTTGACTTAAAAAAAAAAAAGTTTGGTTGAGGCCAGGTGGTGGTGGCGCACACCTTTAATCCCAGCACTCAGGAGGCAGCGGCAGAGGCAAACTCTGTGAGTTTGAGGCCAGCCTGGTCTACAAGAGCTAGTTCCAGGACAGACTCCAAAGCTACAGAGAAACTCTGTCTCGAGAAAACAAAAACAAAAACAAGCAAAAAAAAAAAAAAAAAACGTTTGGGTTGAGGGTACAGTTTTGATAGACAACGAAGACCAATGTCTCCACTCTCAAGAAATAATACAGAATTTAAATTATTTGCTATAATGGACTTGGACATTTTCCTCCTGTTGTATGAGATGGTGTGGGGGAGATGAATGGACAGATGGAATGTTCTGATAAGTGAAAATGTATCTGAACTCTGTTGGTAAGAGACGGATCTGAATTAAGGGGTCGTAAACGGCTGGGTGAGCAGATGATAGACGTGGAACTTGGCAGAAGTGAATTTTTAGGGAAGGCGGCCACCATGTTGACAGATTATCAACTGTATCTTTAGCGTAGGCACTGTTGCTCAGACGTCTGTAGAATTGAAAGCGATTTCAGTCGAAGTCCAGACTTCAGGTGTGCCCGAAAGCTACGGCGCTCTTTCATGTGTGACACGTGTTCTCACACGGCGCTCCAATAGGAAAGCTGCCGTCTAATTGAACGCCGCGAACAGGAAAAGCCCTATTAACTCATCCACGTAATGCAGATTTATTGAGCATCCAACTCTGAGCCAAGCACCGAGCCAGACCATGGTGGTTTAGAGATGCATGGCGTGGTCTCTGCTTCTGAAGGGCTCATGGTGAGGTAGTGAGTCAGCAGCGGAGACTCTGAAGCCCAGTGGGCGATGCTGTCGTGGTGAGGCATCTGGGAACACAGGTGTGGGAACAGTTGTCCAGGGAAGATTAAGGTGTCAGGTGTGGGGCAGCTTTGAAGGACGGGTGAGTGACTAGAAATTTGCCAGGCAGGGCTGAGAATTTCACTGGGCGATAGTATACTTGCTTAGCTCTGGGATTGGTCCCTCGCACTGGCTGTGTGGAAGGGGTGGGCAGGGAAACAAAAATCTGGAGAACTAGAAGTTTCCCAGATGAACCAAAGACAGAGGGACGTTCTGGCTAGACGGGTGAGCTCGCGCTGAGCATGGACAGGGTGATGCTGAGAAGAAAGAGCAGCCGTGGGAGGCAGTTCTCAAGATTCACGCTGGAAATCCAGGCCAGATTGGGGTCCAAAGCCAGGCCACTGGGATGGATGGTACATGAAAGAACTCCACCGTCTGACACTCCAGCTAGGGGTAAAGGTGTAGGGGGGACGTCAGGATTCACGGCTGGCCTCAGTGAGTTCTTTTATCAATGGAGAGCCTTTGGGACGGTGTGTCTCCTGCCAGAACTTTGAGTTTCCTTTTGTAATAAAAATGGATATAGTTATAATCACCTCACTTTTTTTTTTTGGTGGCAGCACCGCAAATATCCAGTAAACATTAATATTTTTTCTTTCTTTCTGAAAATATGTACACCAGTACGCTTTGTCCCTCCATGGGCCATTCATTACTGGCACATATGAGTCCATGTTTTCTTGACTTGCTAGCTTGGCTGTTTTCGGCGTCGAATCATCTGGAGAGGTCTTCGTCTTCAATAAGATGCTTGGTAAAGCTGTCAGCGGACTGTCTATTGTGTCTTGTTGTTTTATGATGAAGCAAGTGGAGCCGTGTGGGATTCATTCACGGCAGCTACATCTCCATTTTTCTAGGCCTTTTCCAAGGTTCTTCTTCCCTAGGAAAAACGTAGACCTCTGCCCCCCGAGTCTGTCCTCTGAGCCCTCACACAGGCACGCTCTTTGAGTCCGCCTGAGTGTCCTCTCGTCCTGCGCAGACATTCCACATGGTGACAGACCGCATGTCTTCTTTGAGCATCCCAGATGCACCCAAATAATTGGTGGCAGTAATCGAGTGTGTTCTGGAAACTCGGGGTTAAACATTTTCCAGTGACATGTGTAATCCGGCCATATCTAAATTGCTAGCGGTGTTTGCGGTGGTTTTAATTTGCAGGAAAAAAATCGTCTCCATATTCTCGGCAGCTCTGTCCCAGCGGGCTTGGTTTGATGTTGAGATGGGACGCACTGCCTGATAGGAGTGGAGGCAACCGTAAGTGACGTCCGATGAGCAGAGCCAGGCCTCACTAACCTCGTTCCCCTGTGGAGGAATCTCTGTTTCTGAGAGTGGCTTCTGCTCCTACCAGGCCCTTTGCTGGCTGTGGAAAAAAATCAACATTTCAAAAATAACTTTTTAAGTGGCCTGGTCCCATTCATGTGACTAGAATTTCGCCCGTGTTAGTGGTTTGAGAATGGGATTGTGAAAATTATGACAATAATAAATTTTAACACTCTTCGCTCTGAGTGCCCAGGAACCTGGTAATCTTTCCATATTTTTCCTCATCCCGAGCACATTTGCATGTCTTTTCGAGAGGGGCTTTGGAAACTCTGACTCACTGCTTGCTGCAGCTGTGAGAGTGTTCACCTAAAACTCGTCAAAATTTTGGAATGCGAAGGCTTATTTTTCTAGGGCCATTATAACGCCAGTCCAACCTCAGCTGCGTCCGAAGGAAAGGATCTCTGCAAACACCGTCTGGTTTGCTGTGCCCAATAGGAAACCAGCAAGTTTGCCTAGGGGCACATCTCTAGGAATGTAAATGCAATGGCACCTGATTTGTCTACCATTTTGGAGATTTACTTTCTGGTCTGCATTTTCCAGGAGGCTAAAACTAGGTGTCAATGGCACGAGAATTTATTTAGCACCACATTTATTGAGATTCTTCATGTGTATTATTTTTCTTCTTGTTTTCATATTTGTGGCACACGGAGGTGCTACACGGTGTGCGTTAAGGGGTCATTGGGTCTGAATGTGGTTCACGACTGTGGTGGCTTCACCGGAACTGAAGCAGTTGGAGCAACAAGCATTGTGAGGTCACTGGACTCACGGCCTTGAGGAGCCTCCTGGGTCTTCATCAGGGTTGCCTCAATGGAATAGATCATGAGAGGGTTTATTTTCCCCCAAAGGAAATAAATTTCTTCTCATGAATTTTTGAATATTACTGGCCATGGATGTTACCTTCTCCTCTTGGAGACATTTCTGTCTGTTCCTCCCTAACCCATTGTTGACCAAGTTTCCTGTCCCACCTGGTCCCGCAGTTGTTCAGTTCCAAAGAATCACACAGAGGTCTATCTTAGTTATAAACTGATTGGCCTATTAGCTCAGGCTTCTTATTAACTCTTATAACTTCATATTAGCCCATAATTCTTGTCTGTGTTAGCCATGTGGCTTGGTACCTTTTTTTGGCGAGGCAGTCAGATCTTGGCTTGCTCTGTGTCTGG
Organism: Myodes glareolus; assembly: GCF_982192425.1. Classification (NCBI taxonomy): domain Eukaryota; kingdom Metazoa; phylum Chordata; class Mammalia; order Rodentia; family Cricetidae; genus Myodes; species Myodes glareolus. Next base: position 39,457,294 of record NC_142052.1, on the reverse strand, counting down.
CTTCCTCTATGTCTGGGTGATGACTGCAAACTGAATCTTGCCTCTTCCCAGAATTTTCCTGTTCTCAATGCCCCGCCTATACTTCCTGCCTGGCAACTGGCCAATCAGCATTTTATTAAACAAGTACAAGAAACAAATCTTTACAGGGTACAACCATTGTCCCACAGCAACCCTCCTCAGTCTCTTCCCCCTCTGCTCAGTACTGTTATAATACGACTATTATTTTTATCATTTTTTTATTCTTTGGAGGTTTTATACATTCATATAGTATATATTGATAAATAACCACCAGTACTATCTTCTGACTGTCCCTCCTACCCTCACCCACCTCCCTCTGAGTTTCATGTCCTCTTTTTATTCTGTGTTATTAATAACCCCCTGAATCCAGTTAGTGTAGATAGTTCATTTTTTATTAATCTTCATTGTCCTCACCCCTGGTACTGCCAGGATAGGGTGTCTATTATTGGCGTACCCTTCAGCGGTCCCTTTTTAATATGTTACTTCTTGGCCAAGCTTAAAAAACCACAGTTCTCAATCTGTTTCCAGTAAATGGTAGGAGCCAAGCCTAATGGCCGAGATCCACAATCCCAGCTACTTGAGAGGCAAGTTAAAGTTCTGCCTCCCAAGTGAGTTCTAGGGTAACCTGGGCAACTTAGTGAGATCTTGTCAAAATAAAAACAGAAAAGTAAGCTGAGTGTACAGCTAGGTGATAGATTACTCGTCTGACAACTGCATGAAACCCCACATTTAATCCCCAGAATCCTCCCCCAAAAAGAAAAAAAAAAAGGAAAATTAAGTAGTATGTATAGGAATATCTACAGATCTAAGGCTTTTGCTACTCTTGAAAAATAGGCACTAGATATGAGGACTTACATATTATGTTTCATCTAAACTATGCCCAGGGTGCTCCCCCTCTAAGAACATTCCACTGTGCTCCAGATAAGGCTGTCTGGGCATCGTTGTGATGCTCATTGGCTTGTTCTGTGCTACTAATGGGGAATTGTGGTGACATATTTGTACACTGTGTGAAGACTTGATTGGTGAAATCAAAAGCTGAATGGCCAATAGCTAGGTAGGAGAGGATAAGTGAACTTCCTGGGAGAGAGAGGAAGAGGAGGAGGAATCTAGGCCCAGAATTCACCAGCAGATGAACAAGTCGGACATACTGTTCACAATGGCAGATCTTAGATGACTAGAAACAGGCTAATTATATTATAAGGACTAGTTGGGGCCAAGCCTACACTAAAGGCCAAGCTTTCATTATTAATAAGAAGTCCTCATGTCATTATTTGGGGGCTGGTGATCCAAAGGTAGTTCAACAAGAAAGCTTGCTATAAAGGGATTGAGGGAAAAGTGTGTGTGTGTGTGTGTGTGTGTGTGTGTGTGTGTGTGTGTGTGTGTGAAAGAAACCAAGGAAGAAGTGAGCCTCTAAGATGTGCTAGGACCGAAGCCTAGAGTTCTGTAGTCAAGGTTCAACTCCGTTCAGAGAAGAGCATAAATTCAACCGGATTCCAGGATCTAGACGCAGAAAGCCACAGACTTCTCCAGAATTGGATGCCGACATTTTTCTAGTGTCATCTGAGATAGTCTGTCAGATAGAGTTTTATAGTTGGTAACTATGCGGTGTTGGACGGAAAACATACAGAGAGGGTACGAGAGTTCTTCAGATCTACCTAGCAGTGACGGAGAAAAACAGCCGCAAAAGCCGTTACTAAAAACACATGTTCCCGCACATATTTAACATAGTACTCATCATCCACGAAGTCCGTTCTCCACGGAATCACTTGCTAGAAGCAACCAGCCTTTTCCCATGCAGTTCCCTTTGGTAAGACTATGAAAGAGCTGAGAGAAAGGGCCTTCGGGTGCAGTTGTGGTTACCATACGTTTCTCTCAGCTCAGCCTTCCAAGAACATTTTTTTGGTTTCTAGAACCAAAATAACCGCATTCTTTCCCGGGAAGCTCTTGGCAGTTGAGCCTGATTTGTATTAATTATATGACAGCTGGTTTGGGGAACGGTGGCTCATATCTAGAATCCCAGATTGGGGAAGGGGGGAGGCAGGACGATTTGGTGTTTTTCAAGTCCCAGGCCAACCTGGGCTATATAGCAAGACCTTGCTACCCTACTTCTCAAAATACTTTCACCATGAGCAGACAGTTTTGTAAGTTATGTTAAATAATATAGTCAGTAAAATTTCTATTTTTCTTTTTGCATTTACTCTAATAACACTATCCTTTCCAAAAACAAAATTAACCCCTAAGAACTAATGTGGATAATATTTGCTCAAAACTATAGATGGTCAGGATTCTATTCATACTTTACAATGAGGAACGCAGCCTTACGGCCACCCCTGAAGTAACTCCCATGAAGCTCTAGTCTGTTTCCAACTTATAAGACTTAGTGCCCTGAGTCTGGCATCCATATTAGAGCCAGATTAACCTGGAATTATATATCTCTTCCATTATTAATTTTGTTGAAAAATCGTCCATGATCCATGACTTCTGTACTGAAGAACGACATCCTACCACTTAGACTCAGTGGCACGTCCACGCGGGGTCCTGTCCTTGTCTGTGTCACATTGTCTGCCTCCAGTCTGTTTCTCCTGGGTCCCTCAGACAGGTCTTCCCTGGACTTCCTAGCTCATCTCCTGGCTCACAAGACAATCCGTACTCTACTACTAACCTTTCACATCCTGCTTCAGACCCCTCTAAAAAGTCCCCACCTCCTGCTCGTGTGTGTTCCCCATCTCTGTTAATAAGTTTCTTAACTACAGGTTCTGAGCTCTGTGTGGTGGTGCATGCCTGTAATCCCAGCACTCATGCCCGGTTACAGAGTGAGTTTGTTCGTTTGGTTGGTTGGTTGGTTGGTTGGTTTGGTTTTATTGAGACAGGGTTTCTCTGTAGCTTTGGAGCCTGTCCTGGAACTAGCTCTTGTAGACCAGGCTAGCCTCAAAATCACGGAGATCCACCTGCCTCTGTCTCCCAAGTGCGGGGATTAAAGGCATGCGCCACCACCACCCGGCTACAGAGGGAGTTTGAAGCCAGCCTGGGCTACATGAGACTTGAAAACAAATATAGAAATTGACAAAGGCCAACAGAGCTTGCTGTTCGCTGTCATTTTAAGTGAATTATATGAGATTGTTTTTATAACAGAACTATTAGCAAAGGGATGCTCACCTTGAACCATCACTGTTACCTGGCTCTCTATGGTTAAGTCCCTGAGCTAGATTGTAAATGGAGGCGGAACTAACTTTTCATTTACCAGTATGGAGAGTGACGGGATGCGTGGTGGGACTTTCCAGGGCCTAGCTCAAGTTATACAGGCATAGTAATTACTTCTTAAAGTCGTCAGCCAAACGAATGATCTTTCTTTTCGAGGCTATAAAGAGTTTTCATTCAGTCTTTGAGCTTTATTTCCTGTTTCCCATCGACGACTCCTGTTGACACAAATTTGTTGTGGCTACTTTCTGGGCTTCTGGGCGACAGTGTAGAGCTCCTTGCAACTTTCTTGGGTTTCCTGAGTGGCCGAATGATGCGTCGTCTTGACCTCCATCCACCCAGCAGCAGCCCTGTGCTTCCACGGCTCCCGTCCGTCCGTTTGTGGAGCACACAGGCAGCCGCTGCCCGGTGTGAGCTACTGGACACCGCCCACACGTCTCACGGCTTTCTGTTGAGTGTGCTTTCTGTAAGCGATTCTTCGGCTTGGCTGCATTTTGGAATCATCTGGAGAGCTGTAGAAAACACAGAGGCCTGGATCCTGCCCCCACAGATTCTGATGTAGTGGTTTGGGGAGTGGCTTGCACTTTGGAATTTTTTAAAGTTCCCTCAGAGACTCTGACATGCACTCAAGAGCGAGTGTTGAGGATTCTCTTTTCTTTCCTGGATTTTGTAAGGTTGAGTTTATTTGTTTTCTTTATGACTTAGCTCTTAGCTCTTTGAAGGAAAGGTTTCTAACTCTGCAGACAGGCCTGCAGACTGGTCAGGAGCCAGCCTTGTGACTATCCCTCCCCGAAGCTCCAACATGTTTGCCTATGTGTTGAGGATGTATGTCCTAGCATGAACAGCCAGCACACAGAGGACTTCTTATGCTCGACACTGCACAGGGTCATGCATGCACCAACCTATCTCGTCCACAGGGATTAACTTATCTCTCGCGCAAACTCAGGAGCTCTCCTGTCCAGGGTCTGTGGAGAGTATCCGTGACTGTCGCATCCAACTCAACATTCACAAAGCGTCCTGTGTCCCTGACTACAAACATCACCCCGCCAGACACACTGCTTTTAGCATCCAAGAGACCTCGTCACATCCCAGATTCCTGTTCCTGGTGCAGGAGTTGGGCAGGAAGCTGCTTCCTCATTTTCTTCTGTCAGAGTGATGATGGAGACCTTATTGGCCCCTTCAGAGACTCTGTGTGAGGATTTCTCAAGACTCCCCCTGTGGAAAGTACCACAACATCCCCATTGGACAGCGGGTGCTTGTCTGACAACTATCATCATCATTAAGAAACGGTGTTACCATCAGAGCTTCCCCCCCCCCCCCCCCCGCTTTTCTACTGGTGCTAATTTGTATTTCGCATGCGCAGGGTTCCTCTGAGTCACCCGCACTCCTGACTAGTTCTTATCCCCTCAGGCCTCAGTTGCTGTATAAATGCCCAGCTGCTTCTCCGCCCTTCCATCCGTCCGTCCGTCCTCCTTCCTCTTTCCCACCCTACATCTGCCCTCCGCCCTCCGCTGAGAATTTCTCTAGCCAAGTCCCACTTTGGCATTCTTCCCTTTCCTTTCCTCAACAGTCTATGAAGGAGCCCCGCCCCCTACTCCCTAACGCCAGCGGCAGGATTTTTAAATCTCTCTTCTAACTGACTTCAGCCCTTGTCTCTCCAGGTTGCCCGCCATACTCCAGGTTGTGGAGTGTCCGCCGTAGCATCTGAACACACATTCAGTATTTAGCCCCGTTCTTCCTGCTGCGAACAAGAATAAAATTCAGTTTCTTTTCTAGTCACGAGTTTAGTGGGATTGAATCTTCTCCTTGTTGTGACCAAATACCAGACGTTAAGGAACTTAAGACAGGGCAGGTTTATTCGGGCTTATAGTGAGAGGGGATACATTCCTCTGTGTCGAGGTGGCAGGGGCAGGTGGTGGCTGTTTTTATTGATTGCATCCTCAATCAAAAGCAGAGATGAATCTCAGGTACGAAGCCCTCTTCTTTCTCCGCTGCTAGACCCCAGCCCCTGGAATGCTGACACTCACATTTAGGGTGGGTCCCCCCACCTCAATTAACCAGAGCTAGAAATTCCACCGCCACCTCCGGCATGCCCAGAGGTTTGTCTCCATGGTGATTCTAGATCCTATCCTCTTGGCAATTAACCACTTAGGCTCCAATTAAGCTCCTCCCTGAGGTCTTTTTCCACTGTGATCCCTACACACACACACACACACACACACACACACACACACACACACACACACACACACAAAACTTCTCTGTGACATTACCATTATCTCCTGTACCACCGGTCTCAAAGGCAAACACTAGGTGGTCGGATAGCCTGTACCACTGAGCGGATGCAAAGAAGTGGAGTCTGAGGAAGCAGCCTCCTCAAGGAGGCTCGAGCCAGTTGTAACATTTCTCATACCTTTCAAGAGAAAAACATGTGTTTCTTTTACTTGAAATTGCCTAATTTTTAAATGCTGGCAATGAATCTAGTCATCTGGTCTTTCTTTTTTTTTAATGTAGGGGGCGAACAAAGTAGACATTTGAGACTATAGTTTTATCCCCAGGGCTATAGTTTTATCTCCTCTCTTTTAGGGTTTGTATCCCTTCTAGTTTGAGACTTCATTATTTAATATGTTTTATTTCTGTCTTCTCAACCAGGACATCCATTGTTAACTATAACGCAAGACTAGCAGTCATAAATAACCATCCTAGCTAACTCATTTGTTAAAGAAATTTCTGCTAAGCAGGTTGGCTCAGACCTGTAATTGAAGCCTATAATTGAGGCACAGGCAGGAGGATGGAAAATTCAAGGCCAATCTAGGCAAGCTTCTGTCTCAACAGAACAAATAACAACACATGAAAAGAACATCTCATGGAACTCGAATGCTGTGTAAGGAGCGAGATAGTAATTTGCTTTCTGCTTCCTTTCATTGAGTTGGGAAATACTTCATGGAAGCAGCGGTGTTTGTGTCAAGTGTCTGTGCCTGAGTCCCCTGGTCATCGCCAGTCCAGCATCCCAACATGTCACCTAATCCCCTGGGACACACGGATTTTTCTGTCGAAAGAGGGAGAAACCGTGTTATGTTTACACCTTATTAATAATACTTTATTCATAATGAATGGTGTACTTTTAATCTATAGCTATTGACAGTACTCGACACATTGGAAATACAGCCAGTGCTAATACTGCTTATTCTTTATGCAGCTCCAAGATCTACATTCCTCCCACAATTCTGTTTTTCGATTAATCTTTTATCCTACAATATAAAATAAATGCAATTGTATTTCTAAGATTGTTCTTAAATATAATGCATATCTAAAAACACTTTCACCGGGCTCCGTGCGACTTCCTTTAGAGTTTCCATGATATGGCTTCTTCTACAAGCAAAGATATTCTGTCCTGACTAGTTATCCTTAGACATGAATAACTCTTTGACTCATTCTGGTTTGGATGGAAAAGGGGAACATATCTGAGAAACAGTGAGCTTATTTGGCTGTTTAAACAGGACCTTTATTCTCAGTCGAAAAAACGAGAATTTCCCCTAAGATCTTCCTTAGGCTATGCTAAGGCCTTTGCCGTTGGAGGGGGTGGAGGAGGGGTAATGCTTCGGTTTTCTTTGCTAACTTGTGGCAGTCTTTCGTGGTGTTGGGACGATGCTGGCACAGGGCATGGATCCAGGTTGTCCTTCTTTGGTTGCTACAGGTACTCAGCGTGCCAATGCCCGGGCTCCAGCCCCATACAAGAGAGATTTTGAAGCCAAACTGAGGAACTTTTACAGGAAGTTAGAAACAAAAGGATATGGACAAGGCCCGGGGAAATTAAAGTAAGTAGAAATGACGCAAACCACGTGGTTTATAGATGCATAGGTCGGAGCAGTTGTGAGTTTGAAAAATTGGGCGTCACATGAGTCTATTTTGGTGGGCATAATTATTTCAGAAATTGTAAATTATACTCTAATGATGCAAAATGTTCAGGAATTAAACACTAGTAAGCTTATGATTTTCAATCAAGCTAGGCCTATGTAAACCCATAGGCAAAATTCAAAATTGATGACTTTTTCTCTCTCTCTCTCTCTCTGCTGGCCTGATATTCATGAGATGTGTCATTATCACTATGTTTTATGCCACGTGTTACTAGTTCCGGGCCAACATGAGCACAGGATAATGACCAGCCCTATTTCGTTCTGTGAAACAAACAGAACCTGTCATGGACGCTGTGCCTGCCTCTTTAGCCACCTCCCTTGCTTGTCCAGAAATCTTCTCATCCCCGTGCGTACCTCTCTCCCGTCTTCCTACCTCTGTGTCCCCACTTGAGCTCACTGTCCCACCCTGTGAGAAGAGAGGGGAGGGACGGTCACCTTGTACCCTGAGTGCCCAGTGGGGGAACAGCCCCCATGCTCGCTGCCCCAGGCACAGGGATGTCGGCTTGGTCAGTTCCGCTTTCACGGACCTCCAAACACGTCGGCCTAACCCCGACTCCATATCTCTCTGAACTGCCTCTCTTGTGTTTGAATTACCAAGATCTTCCTAAGTTCAGGCTCCCTGCCATGTCCTCGCTGCTCTTGACATTAAGGGTGCGTCGATCGCTGCAGAAGATGGCTTCCCTTGTCGTCATCACTGGAGATTGTCACAAGCGTCACCCGTTTTTCTCTACCCCTTAGGGAGTCTCAAGAGTCACTAAATATTTAAAATCAAGTATAAGTATAATTGTAAACGCTTTTGCTTGACAGCACGCACACACACGCACACACACACACACACACACACACACACACACACACACACCCTCCTGGTTCTCACTGGGCATGAGTAATTGAATTCCATGCTTAGGGGGCATGCCAACCTTAAAGAATTACCTCATAGTGCTGTTTTTTCTTTAGTAAGAGATCTCTGTCTCTCCCTCTCTCCCTCTCCCTTTACTACCCCCCCCCGTGTGTGTGTGTGTGTGTGTGTGTGTGTGTGTGTGTGTGTGTGTGTAATGACCACTTCCTTTCTGAGATCCATGTCTTGGCCATTCAGAAAGGAGTCATGGATTTTTTTTTTTACAGGTCCCGGGGTTTACCCATGAGTCTCTCAAGTAGCTTTTGCTCTTGCTGTGAAAGGGTTAAAGCCAGATGGGTACTCAAGTGCAGGTGGCAAGGGCATTAAAGCAGCTTCCCTCCTCACCTAGTCGATTGTGGCAAACAGAGATCATCCAGCAAGAAAGATAAGGCACGGGAAGCAATCTCTTAATGCCCTGTTCCTATTGCCTCTCCGCGGACAGGTTAATTATCCGACGGGACCACTTGCTGGAAGATGCTTTCAACCAGATCATGGGCTACTCCAGAAAAGACCTGCAGAGGAATAAGCTGTACGTCACCTTCGTTGGGGAAGAAGGGTAAGTAGAACAGAGAAGTGGTCTCTGCAACCCAGGCTGTGGCTACAGAGCGGATGTTTCTCCGCATCTGTGGTTCCCAGAACAGGAAGTTCTTCTGGCAGGAAGTGTTGGTCTCACATGCTTAAACATTTTTGTCCTTTTTTCCCCCCTCCACTTCCCCTGGTTTTTAAATCATTTGACATAGACGTTTGTTGTGTTTTTTTTTTAATTAAAATAACTATTACCTGTAATTCATTGTTTCAGTTAGAAGGTCAGTATGGTTGTTTTTCTTTTATCTATCCATCTTTTGAAGGGGAAAAGTGGAACTTTGACGGGGAGGGAACAGGAACTATGGTTGACATCTTGTTTTCCACCCCGGTGCATTGCGTAGGGTGTGTGTCACCTGTTAAATAAGCCCCCTAGTTCAGAACGATCCTGCCGCTCTGCCCGGAAGTGCCCACAGCAACAGCACCAATGCCTTTGCCCTGTTTCCCCCACCCCCAGTTCTCTTCCCGTGGGAGGGCAACACACCTCCCCGTCGAACCAGCTACTGTAAACAAACCATGCAACCTGACTCCTCCGTGAGTGTGCTCATCTAGATAAGGGTTGGGAAACAAAGGCCTGGGGCTCCCACACTTGAGTCCGCTGCACCCCAGGTAGACATAGCCTTTGTTAATGGGTTGCCTTAGACTGAAGCGTGCCTCCCTCCCAGGCCCCTCCTTCTTCCCACCTCAGGACCTAGTGCTTGCTCTGTAGCTTGTAGCTACTAGACACGTTCTAAAAAGGCCATGCCCAGCCTTAATACACGGGGAGGTGCCGGGTCTCACTGCAACTTGATATGCCTTATTTTATTGATACTCACGGGAGACCTGCCCTTTCCTGGATAGAGACTTGGAAGAGGTGGGGATTGGAAGGTGGGGTGGGGGTGGGAATTGGGAAGGGAGGGTGGGGCTGGGGAGCCTGCCACCAGGAGGAGGTAAAATAAATAGATGAATAGTTTTTAAAATGCCACCCAGTCATCCAAGCTCCGGTTGTGTTTGACACTGTCGGCACAGGTGTTTGTTTGTTGAGCAGCACTGAGGCGCTTGGAGCCTGGCAGATAAGCTACACCAGCTCTCTCGGGTATATCCCTAGCCCTTGTCTAGATTTTATTTTGAGAGAGGGTCTTAACAAAATGCTCAAGCCGGCCATGAGCCTAGCCCATAGCCCAGTGAGATCTCGACCATTGTACTTTTTCTGTCCCCACCGCCTTGTCACTGAGCTTTCCAGACCTGTGCTACCAAGCCCAGTCGTGCAGATCACATTAAGAACACTGCTCTGAGTCTTACCCGATAGTGAAGAAGGTTAAGGAACCATAGTAGTGATAGCCAACAGCTTCCCTCCTCCCCCAGCCCGGTATGTGTATGTGGTAAATGGCGGTTCAAAGCGCGTCATGACTGAACCTGACCGTGGAACTAGAGAACAGCAAAACGAAGCCCCAAGCCCAAACCTCAAGTCTTTCTCCTGATACCCTTGGACCAGACTGGGATTTAAGAAACATTCCTTGTCTTTCGTCTGCCCGTGTTCCGTTTTTTTCCCCGCCTTGGAATGCATTTTAGAATCCCAGATAGTGACTGAACACATGAAGTTCGGGCTTCGGCCTACCTGAGACTTCAGCCTTCCGTGACTAATGTTGCGAGTGTACTTGGAACCTGTGTTAGTCTGTTTAAAGACGCAGGTGCACGGTTGAAGACGGAGGCAAGTGTTGTTATTCTCCTCCCTGGTATGCAAGAGATGCCAAGCATTTCCTCACAGGATGAGTCTGGTTTGGACGAGAGGATTTTCTTCTCCCCGAACTCCAGCTGCCTTCTTTTATTATTAAACCACAGACTTTTTTTTTTCTGGACACATGATCTTGCTATGTGGCTCAGATTGGCCTTGAATGTTCAAGCAGAAATGGCCTCCGCCTCCAAAGAGCTGGGCACCGGGTCCACAGATGTCCATCAGCACTTCTGGCTTGGGCCACAGTTTGTCGAGATCTCAGGCAAACACTTCAGAAGCCCTAGCGGATGCGTTTGGATAGAACAGATGTTTGTCAGGTGTGATCATCCCGAGTGGTCCCTCACCATGTTCTGAATCGATGATATCCGTTCCAAGCACGGCTAGATTCCTTTCTGTTTGATGATCACTGGTGATCAAGTGCTTCCTGCCCCTGTCACTTGTCTACTTCCTATGACACCAGAGAGAGGACGCTTTGGGAGTAGTCTCAGTTGTCAACAGCAATCCCTTAATCTGCTCCTTCTCTGCATGGTATTGACATTGAGTTTCTGGACTCAGGCTCTATCATGAAAGTATCCTTTAGATAGGATGTAAAGATACAGGTCCCGTATTTCAGTTAGGGTACTGAGAATACATTGGCTGGCTTTGAATAATGAAAACAGTTCTGAAAAACACAGAAAGCTCAAAACTACATGAAAGTTAAAAAAATGAAAAGACTTTTCAAAGAGTGACTATCACATTAAAACATATTTCTCTCTGGGTTATAAAAAATGTTCACATTTTCCCATTGTATTTTGGAAATGGAACTTTTCTGTTTCTCCAGATTCAGTGCTGTCAAATTATTTATTTTTTTTTTAAGTTCTTTGAGTTTAAGCCTATTTTTTTGGCATTTAAAATAATGTCTGTTGTTTCAGACATTGGTTTCTAGTTTTTCTTCAGTGCCAAGTGTTGAGTCCAGGCCCGGGACAAGAAGTGTATACAAGATGGAGCCCGAAGTGCCTCCCAGTGCCTTCCATAAAGTAGGGAAGTTTGTCAACAGCTCAGGAGCCAACAGAGTCCCCAGTGGCCAAAGTGGGAATAATTTCAGCCACAAAGTGAATAAATAAGGAATATCGAACTGTCATTCCAAGTGATCGAATATATGATCACATGCGGAAATAGATGGGAGAAAGGAGAATCTCTCCCAGTATCTCAGGAGAATTTCACAAGTGTGACTTGGATAGTGACTGTTTCCCAAATACCACAGGAAGAATAAGGGGGCTGAGAAGCGAGTTGGCTTTGTTGAAGCAAGCCTGGCAAGCATTATCTCAGCCGTTAAGTCTTGTTGACAGTGTGTCCATCACATGAGAACAGCACTTTACCCAAACCCATAATCACAGTTCATCTACAGGAAAAACACGGGACAATTCCTAGTTGAGGGACATGATAAGAATATCTCACCAGTGTTCTCGGAAATCATGGAGGACATTGAACAAACGGAAGAACTTGAAAGATCGCTGGAGTCAAGAAGAGACTTGATTAAATGTAACGCTACTTCCCAGGTGACATTGCAGAGTAGCAGTGGAAAGTGAATGGACTCTGAATAAAGTAGGCATTGTGTTCATAGTTACATATCCGCATTGGTTCCTGAATACGACCGTTTATGACAGTCCCTGAACCAGGCTTTGTGAAAGAGTTTATTTCCAGGGAAATGGAGCCCCGAGTCACAGATCTGCCTGCCCAGCTTTCGAGGTCCTAGTAGGCTGAGAGACAGGGTGGCCTGAAGTGTGGAGAAAGGTTAAGTGAAAACAGGGTCCATTCCCTGCGCAACCACCCTCTTCACAGGCCCCAGGCTGAGGAAAAGCTTACCATCCATGTAATCCAAAATTATCAAATAAGGCACACTGCTGAGGTCCAAGTGAACCGGTGGTAGCTTCAGCTAGCTTGAGATACACAAACATGGCTTCAAGTTCCTGAAAAACAACTTAGGCAACCATTGCCTCAGGGGCAGTGTCTGTCAGCAGAGAGGATGATGGGAGCATATGGACTAGCTGTCTGGCTAGTCGGTGATAGTTCTGGTGAAGCTCGAGGCCTTATCTAGAGTTCCCATCAGATGTATTGATGAGGAATGTTCTATACTGAGTAGAGATATTCATAATGGCTATGCAAGAACACGTTGCCCTGTCTTTTCTTATAATTCAAAAAATTCTAAAATAATAGGTTTAGCCAATGAAAACATTTGGTCAGGATTTGGAGAGGTTTAGCCAATGTTTCTTTTTTGAGTTTTCTGGTTGCCTTACTGTTAGAGGCTGAGTTCCCTGGGATTATTTTCAGTATAGGCCTCTGTCATCAGAGTTAATTTTTGAGAAGTCTAAATTAATACTAATATTGGCATTCAAAGAGTATTATTTTGTGTCAACTTTATGTTAGCCATGAGGGAACAATACTTTGCAGTTTTTGTGGATACTATCTCAATGATATTTCTAATCTGACATCAGTCAGTCTGGCTTTGCCAACGCATAAAGGGTAGTGAATTTGCTTTTAATAAATTAATAAAAACCGTATGTACCTGTCTTCCAAAAAGGCATGGATTAGCGACTTCCCAGAACCAATAGCTATGCCTCGTGCTGTATGTTTACATATAGCTGAAACACAGTGTATAGATTGTTCCAGAAGTAATGAGTCTCTAGGATAATACAGATGCTATTTGATGTAGAATTAATCCCAGATTACTGGAAATGCCTGTTTTCAGTTTCAAAAACACAGAAATCCTCCTCGGGCCTATAAATGTGGATGCATTCGAATAAAAATAAGTTTCTTTTTTCCCTGAAGCGATTCTTTGTGCTAGCCTTGGCTTCGTACAGAACGTAGATGGATTCTAAGCGCTGTCTCGTGGTATAGTCAGGGAGCTGCGTTCCAGGCACTGAATCTCTACCGAGATTAGCATGGCTACGGTGTCTCAAAGTTAGGGCAGGGGAGGACCTCTGTGGCAGAATTACCAAAAGCAGTCACCCTGCTCAAAGGTGAGGAGAAATGGTTTGTCGCCCATTTCTGAGGAGCTCTAGTCTGCCTGGGAGTTGCTTATGAAATGGAGGAAACCAGAAGCAGTGGATATACTATATATTCTTCTTCGGTGTATTGTTTTTGCTAATTTAAAGTCCTAGCAACCAAAGCTCATGTGGTATCAGAGTTCAGGTAGAATCTGATAAGGCGTTCAGGCCATGACCTAAGACCTAGTACTCCCAGCTGAAGAAATAATGTCCTAGACAGTTCTGATGCTGGCTCTGCGATTGGGCCGCCTCTTGTCTGCCTCGCGACAACTCTGACAATAAAGGGCACCTTTATTGAAGAGAGAACGAGTTCATTATGTACAACGTGCTGTCAGGACGACATCAGTCATCGGTCTTGCCAGCCGCACGTAGACTGGGAAGGAGCATTTGCAAATGGTTTTCCTTTGGGGACCTGTGTGGTGTATCTTTCTGTATTCCCCTGGGATGGGGACATTACAAATAGCCATGAGATGGGAATGGCTTGAGATGGTCTTCTTGGCCCCTTGCGGTTTGTAAATTAACCAGTAGCCCTTGCATACAACCAAACTGGGGTCTGTGCTGTCCAGCTGTAGGGTGAACTCGCGGATTGCCGCTTGCTCTCTTCAAAGGGGTACCCCCATCGTTCGAACCATCCTAACCTGCCAAAGGAGGATGCTCTGGAGTCGCACCCTGGCTAGGTACCACCAAGCGCAACCTTCTCCTATGAGACTTCCGCCCTCTGCTCCAGTCCTTGTTAAGTGGCTCAAGAGCTGATGCTTCGCTGTTCTCAGTCTCTGTGGCCGAATCAGAAGGTACCTACCCAGGCCGCGTGCGCCTGAGCAAACTTTTGAGAAAAGAGAGTGTGACCTCCCGAGGCTACTTCTCAGTTTGTTTCCATCGGGGCGCTTTTGGCTTGGATTATTTTTAGTTGAAATAGAAAGAACGGGAGAATCAAATTAACTATTTTAACACCTGTCAAAAGCTGCTAACAACGCCTGCGGTGTGCCAGGCCAGCAGCGTGATGCTGGGAGAAATGCTTCCTCAGCAGGCAGGGCCCGGGACACCGTGGTCACCCTCCTGACATCTCTGCTTACTCAGAGATGCCCTCAAATGCAGCTGTTATGTGGCTAACATGCCCGTTGTCTGGAGTTTCTGTACTTCCTTGCCAAGCCTTTAGCCGTGGAACCAACCTAACCGGCAAAACAGGAATGTAGCAAACGATCCCCGTGGTATGAGTCACGTTAACTATTTATATGGAAGAGGAGTTAGTTGGAGGAGCTGCATGCCCACATGCCCTGCTGGGACATGTTTCATTGAGTTTGCTAGATAGTGAGAGAAATCGCAGCCCACAGCGGACTCGCCCCTAAATACACGGTTCTGCATTTGGAGTTACAACCAAATTAAAGTAGTAGGCCTCTCTTGCCTTTGGAGTGACTCTATTCCTGGCTCAAGAAAAAAAAAAAAAGGAAGATTAAAAAGTAAAGTTTCCCAGTTAACATGCATTTCCTACTAATGAGCTGACAGTTTTCTTCCCTTCTGAGGTGAGTTTTGCTTTTCAACCTAACGCCTCAGAGAAGATGTGTTTGTCTTCAGCCGCAAGAGGAACCAGTCAATAAGGTCACTGTTGTCTTAACAACCTTTACCATGTTAGAAGATACTACACCGTGGCCTTCCTCAGCCAGCTCACTTGTGTGGCGGTAGTTTCGGGTTGAATCGTCTCTTAGGGATTGGCTCTGCTCGCTCTTGGCATTGAACTCATGTCCCACCGCCCCGTGGCAAACTGGCTCACAGTCATTCACTGCCAAATGCCAGGCAACGATATAAGGGCTGCTGGTTTTCTTTGGAGAGGATCAGGGAGCTGCCGTAGCAATTCAGCAATGTGCGTTGAGCTCCTACAGAATATCATTCTGCAAACGTGAGTGTCTTCGTTAGGGTTACTATTTCGGTGAAGAAACACCATAACCAAAACAACAACAACAGCAAAACAAACAAACAAAAAAGTTGGAGAGGAAAAGGGTTTATCTGGCTTATGCCTCCACATCACAGTTGATCATTGCAGAAATCAAGACAGGAATTCAAACAGGACAGGAAGCTGGAGGCAGGAGCTGATGCAGAGGTTATAGAGGGGTGCTGTCTACTGGCTTGCTCCCCAGTGCCTGCTCAGCCTGATTGCCTGTAGAGCCCTGAACCACCTGCCCAGAGCTGATCCCACCCACAATGGGCTGTGCCCTCCCCTCTCCATCACTAATTAGGAAAATGCCTTACAGGCTTGCCTACAGCGCGATCTTTCGGAGGCATTTTCTTAAAATTGAGCTTC
Organism: Myodes glareolus; assembly: GCF_982192425.1. NCBI lineage: Eukaryota > Metazoa > Chordata > Mammalia > Rodentia > Cricetidae > Myodes > Myodes glareolus. The sequence continues at coordinate 39,441,645 of NC_142052.1, read as the reverse complement.
CCTCCTCTCAGATGGCTTTAGCTTGTGTGGGACTGACGTAAACTATCCGGCGCAAAGAGTAAGACAAGCTCACCTGCTCCCAGTGAGGTCTAAGTCTTATGTACAGGGGAAGCGGACACACAGGGGTCATTAGAATGTACTCTGGTAAGTGCAGTATTATTGAAATGTTTGTAGTTAAATCTTAGGACCACCCTTTAATTTTTAATGGAAAATCCACAGTAGAGTCAGGTTTGCTTATACCAGTCATCTCAAAGAAAGCAGGCTCGCTCTACTGTTGGTCTGTTATTTCAGCTCTCTGTGACCCTGGTGTCCTTCAGGCCTCTACAAGGCGAAAAGCCCAGCAGAGGAGTGCCCACAGCCAGTCAGTGTTTATGTCTCCTCGGAGAGCCTCCCTAAAGATTTATAGTAAGCTAGATGTTTTAAGAATGCGTTTCCCTCCTCCCTGTTTTTGTAACAGCAGCAGTTGGCAAAACGTGTCTCTAAAGAGACAGATAGTAAACATCTGTAGACTTTGCCCATTGTACATTCTCTGTGGCACGTACACCTCAGCATCTTATCAGGGCACAACGGCAGGCTACACGCACGTCAACGCGGTCGGTACATTTCAGTATAGCTTCGTTTACAAACCTGGACTTCGGCAGTCCTGCCCTTAGGACATAGTTAGCCAAGCCCTGCTCTAGAAGCAATATTGTTTTAATCTTGATAGACAGTTAAAACATACTGAAGGGGAAGGGCATGTGGAATAACTTTAAAGTTGAAATAGGGACACCTGTTCAGGGTCCGAGACCCAGCACGTCTTTACAATGCTCCCGTGATCCAGCTCACTGGGTTTCTCTGGCCTCTGTCTTCTCTATTAAAAAAAAAAATGAGGAAATTTAACAAAATTGATGTCTTTGACAATGGATGCCCTAGCTCTATTTCTGTTTCTGTGATAAACACCATGATGAAAAGCAACTTAGGGAGGCAATGATTGACTTCAGCCAATAAATTACAGTCTGTCATGCAAGGAACCCAGGGCAGGAACTCGAGGCAGGGGCTGAAATGGAAACCGTAGAGGAACACTGCTTACTTTCTCGCTTCAAGTCTCACGTTCAACTCTCATACACTGCCTGGACCACCTGCCCGGAGGTGGCCTTGCGGGCTTCAGTGGACTGGGCCTTCCCACATCCATGAAGAGCTAAGAAAATACCACGTAGGCATGCCTGCAGGCCAGTTTGAGGGAGGCACGGTTCTTCAGCTGAGGTAAAGGAAAAGAAGTGACTTCCCCAGGTGGGGTGCCGTCAACCTGCTTGAGGGAAGGAAAGTGTCCAGACTTCCTTAGCTCCTTCGCCACACCTCAGGCTTGGGGTCGATTCCAGGAGACCAGGAAATCCCCACCTGTGCGGTGAGAGAAGGTTGAAGGAGGTGATCCGCCCCGGGGAGAAAGAAGACATGGGTACTGGAGATCAAGGCGTCCAAATATGGCGTCCTGTCAGGAGTAGCTCCTTCAAGACCTAGATTAACGCTTAGGCTGGAACGGGCGTCTCAGTCTTTGTTGGGAGGTTGTGGTCAAAGAACATTCAAACGGAAGAAAGCTGCTGCTGCTGCTGCTGCTGCTGCTGCTGCTGCTGCTGCTGCTGCTGCTGCTGCTGCTGCTGCTGACCTTCCTAGAATACGAGGAAGTCACGAAAAGGTTGCATGATGGGAGCAATCTGAGTTCCTGGGTACCTGTGAGTAACCTCATTGAGGCCTGAAGATGGCCTCCCTCACCTAGTCTGGAGTCACAAGTTGACTTCATGATCAGCAGTTACAGTGACAGGGCCACCATGCCACTGTAGGAAGCCTGACCGGCCCGCACAGTGGCCGGGTACCTAGCCTTTCCCACCCAGTAGGTTCCCCGCAGGTTCCCTGTGGGTATGAATTGAGGCGCTTGACGTCTTCACCCATGCGGTTCTGGACAGTTTTAACTGGCGCTTAGGCTTCCTCTCATGTAGACGAGGAACAAGTTGAACCAGCACATGGAAATATCGTAAATATTGCGTAAGACGGTGTGGAGTGAGAAAAAGTCAGAGTTGATGAATTGAAAATGGACATGAAATGAATAATGGCATCTACAGTCAGAGAAGACAGAAATGGGAAGTTCATATGTGAACAGTTGAAGTCCACACTGTGCAGATTCAGTTATACTCTCACCACAGGAAGAGGCCATTTTTATTTTGGTTACATTTTTATTTTTCCCAATCTTCTGCGTATAACAGGATTATTTTCTAGGTTATAAAATTCCATCACTGGAAAAGGGTCAGATGATTCCACTTTTATTAAAATAATAATAATAATAATAATAATAATAATAATGGAGGCCAGGTGAGATGGTATATGCCTTTCTTCCCAGCATCCAGAGGCAGAAGGAGATGGCTCTCTGGGAGTTTGGTGTTTGAGATCTACATAGTGAGTTCCAACCCAGCCAAGGCTACCTAGTAGCTCATCATAGCCTGTCTGGTGAGCTACCAGCCAGGGAGAGAGCCTGTCTCAAAAAGGTGGGTGTCACCTGAAGATTTGTCACCTGGCCTCTCCACACACACACACACACACACACACGCACGCACGCACGCACACACAGCAATAATACCCAAATAACAAGATCTGGAAAGAAATAGTGGTGGTGGGCAGGAGGAAGCAAATGAAAGTCTTTGGGGCTGCTGGCTCCCTCCCTCGCTCCCGTTGCTAAATCTGCATGTCATTTTTTTTTATCAAAACACTGATATATTTTATATTTTTCATTTGAAACTTAGCATATCAAGTTGCTTTCTATTTCCTGCTTCTCTTTGCTGCACCCTTCCCACGTGGGCATTGTCGGCCACTTGTCACTCCCCCCACCACATCCCTCTGACCCTGACACTATTGCAAGTTAAGTGGAGTTCCCAGTGTAGTTTGGGCGCTGAAGGTCCAGGCTGTCCAAGTACCGTCCAACTACCAAGTCCAAGTTAGAAAACTCTCCGCACCTTCCTTTCCTTGTCTGGGATTCTCTGCGATGTTTTATAATTTATACTTTCTGTTTGTATCCTCTCGTTCCGTGTTTTTTCTCCGATATCCTTGAGGAGACTTCTTTTTCTTCCCCCATTTAGAAGATTTCCAGAAATACCCGAGGCCTTCATTTGCTCTAAGTGGTGTAACTGCTTCTGTCTGTATGAATGAAACATTCCCATGACACTCCCTTCCCTGTGGTCTTGCTTTAGACGTTTAAAACTTTATGTGTGTGTGTGTGTGTGTGTGTGTGTGTGTGTGTGTTTGTATAAGCAAGGAGTGCATTGCCTATTGTGTGCCTTGTCAACTGGGTAGCTAAGGTTTTGGATATGTGCTATATAGATGATTAGTTTGTTATTTTGGGTCAAGAATACTGAGAACAGAATGTTTTCATTTTTGTTTGCAGAGTCCTAATATGTAGACACTGTAATGAATATTCCCTAGAAAGCTAAACACAGAAGAAAATATGCCTAATACCTAGAAAGAGTAGAGACTGATTATTCTTGATGTGATTTTATTTTTTATTTTTTATTTTTATTTTACAGGTTGGACTATAGCGGGCCTTCCAGAGAGTTTTTCTTCTTGGTATCCAGAGAACTCTTTAACCCCTATTACGGCTTATTTGAATATTCAGCCAATGACACATACACCGTACAAATAAGTCCTATGTCTGCTTTTGTAGACAATCACCATGAATGGTAAGGGTTTTGTAAGGTGACAGTTATCCTCAGTTAATTTTCTGGGATGCGAGCTCCCCCTCCCCCTCCAAAAGAAGCCACATTTCTTTAGAAACTTCTCCCTCCTGGATAAAAATTACATTATCAGTTATAGATCTCATTTGGCGTTTATTTTTGTTCTCAAACAAGATTACATGGGCCATTCCCCCAGCCCATAATTGATTATATTGTGTAAGATCAACTTTAAGTGAATTGAATAGAATTCAAAAGCTTTATAGCAATGGGAAAATGTTATAGGGGATTCGTTTCTTAGCAAGACCCCAAGTCCGGTGGTTCTCAGCCTCCCTCATGCTGCGACCCCTAAACACAGTTCCTCGTGTTGTGGTGACCCCAACTGTGAAATTATGTCTTTGATGCTTCATAACTATATCTTTGCTACTGTTATGAATCATAATGTAAACATCTGATATGCAATCCCAAAGGAGTCATGACCCACAGGTTGAGAACCACTCTGCCCAGGTTCCTTTGGTAGAGGCCAAGAAACTTATCTAACAGCCTGAGCAAATCTGGCCTTGGGGGAGGGGAAGTGGATGTGCTGGGGCGTGTGTGTGTATGTGTGTGTGTGTGTGTGTGTGTGTGTGTGTGTGAGAGAGAGAGAATGTGAACATGTGAGTGAGAGAATTGTGAGTGTGTGTGTGTATGAGAGTGTGTGTGAGTGTGTGTGTGAGAGTGAATGTGAGCATGTGTGTGAGAATTGTGAGTGTGTGTGTATGAGAGTGTGTGAGTGTGTGTGTGTGAGAGAGAGGGAGTGAATGTGAGCATGTGTGTGTGAGAGAATTGTGAGTATGTGTGTGTATGAGAGTGTGTGTGAGTGTGTGTGTGTGAGAGAGAGAGAGAGAGAGTGAATGTGAGCATGTGTGTGTGAGAGAATTGTGAGTGTGTGTGTGTATGAGAGTGTGTGAGAGAGAGAGAGAGTATGTATGTATGAGTGTGTGTTTGTGTGTGTGTGTTTGTGTGTGTGTGTGAGAGAGAGAGAGAATGTGAGCATGTATGTGTGAGAGAGTGTGTATGAGTGTGTGTTGTGTGTGTGAGAGAGAGAAAGAGTATGTGTGTGAATGTGTGCATGTGTGTATGAGAGAGTATGTGTGAGTATGTGTGTATGAGAGTGTGTGTGTGAGTGTGTGCCTGTGTGAGCACATGAGCGAGCACACGTGCGTGGAGGGCGCCCCGGGGGAGCTGCAGATGAAGCGCAGGAATAGGAAGTCCATGCAGCACCCGCTCACACACCAGCGTATTCCAGCCACTTCGAGTCTGGAAGCAGATATTGCTTAATTTTTCTTAATTTATCACACTAAACCAAGGCAAACAATTTCAAGATTCCCATCTGGAGGTACTTATTCTGAAAAATCCCAAATTACACTCTTTCCAAATGGCCTTACATCTTTTTCAAATCCCTGCATTTGTAGACTTTAAATATTTACATAACCCCTATTAACTTGTTCCCGGTCGTTTTTTCGCTGAGAGTAACAAAGCAAGGGCACAGTGGAAAGGACTCTGAGTCACGAGGTTACTGATGGGTGAAAGGCATTAACTCTGAGGACTTGCTCCTCAAATTCATTTCTTGTTTAGTTACAAATTTGGAGGCCTCCTAACTCTGGCTGTTACAGCTGTGCTCACATAAGTGGAGATAAAGAGAGGCACAAGCTGTTGGCCGCGGACCTCAAAAAGCCTTCCCTACTGAAATGACAGACGCAGCAGTACTCTGGTAGGCATCAGGCTTGGAGGAGCTGGAAACGGAGACACTTGTGATGGAGGAGACGATCGTGTGCCTCAGACAGAAAACCCAGCCTTAACAGATCTGCATAATAAAGTTTCCAAGTTGATTCAGAAGAGCATTCAATTTTAACATTTTGGAGAACGGAATGTCTCATGAGGAAAGCCCCTCCCCCCCCCCAAATGTCTGTATGAATGCTTCATGGGTGTTGGTGTTTACCGTCAGGAGTGAGGCTTGACAGAGAGTGGGGATGGATGGGAACCTCCTCAACCTGAATAAGGGCTTCTCCTCAAAAGGGAATGACTCCTAGTTTGCATTAGAGAAATCAACTAATATCTATGCGCATAAAATGAAGATGACATTTTCTCTTAATCTTTATCACTATCTCTTGGGATGGTTTGGGGGAAATTTCACTGAAAAGCTAAGGGGAATTCATACTGTCAAATGTGGGGTAACTTGGAGTAAGGGTAAGGTATCCCTAAATACTAGAGGAACAGATCCCCCCCACAAGTAAACCCTGGCCAAGACACACTCTACAGTGCCCAGAACCTCTCTCACAGAGCTGGCAGGCAGGTAAATCTTGGACAAACAGAGAGTTGAGATTCATGCTAGGAAGTAAACACAGCTGAGACTCTGAGTCCTGTTCAGCTGTCTCGTGTTTCTCCCTCCCAGGTTCCGGTTCAGTGGGAGGATCCTCGGCCTTGCGCTAATCCACCAGTATCTGCTGGACGCCTTCTTCACGCGACCCTTCTACAAGGCTCTTCTCAGAATGTAAGTGTATGTCTGTGCCTGCATCGTCGGCCTGTAAAGCTCAAACGGGCTTTCCTGAAGAGGTTTCGTCAAGGACTCCGTTTATCTGCGCGCTGTCCCAAATCGGTGGCTGAATGCATAGTGTGGGTTAGAGTTAAAAAAATCAAATACGATTTCAAATGTAGCTGTTAGCTTCTGACCCCTTGTTTCTGACGCCCCACCGCGTCTGAGTTTTGGCCCCCCCCCCCCCGAATATTAGGTTCTCCTCTGTGGCAGCACGTTTCTTTAAAACACCCGTACATCAAACACAGCACTGAGATTCTTGCGGCCTCGATGCCGATTATTAATAGAATGGTGCGGATTGGTCCCCGGTGACTCACAGCCTGTGCCCTTTGTGGAGTGTGCACTGTCGTTTGCCGTGTGCCCTTCCAGCAGCTCGCGCTTGGTCACAAGTTCATTTTCTTTTGTTAATTTCAGTTTTCCTTTTGGTTTCTCTGCTAGGCGTAGCCAATGCCATTCTTTTTTTTTATTTTATTTAATTTTTTTTTTTTTTTTGAGACCTTCCTCTATCAAAACAGCAGTGTACGGGGCAAATGGACTTTTTCTTTGTTCAGATCCCAATGAAAGATAGCAGTCATTGTACAATGTAGAGTAAAAGCGCCCACATCTTCTGTATGTAGTCACTGACGAGGCCAAGCAGAAGGCAGGGGTTAGGGAGAGGAAGGTAGACTTGTTGACTCCAATTGCAAAGTGCTGAAGTACGGAACCGTGGCTGGGAGCTGTCTGGCACATCCATCCATCAAGCCCATGAGCCTCTTGTTCCCCAAAGTGAAGAAGTCTTGACCTCAAATGAAAACCAACAGAGTGTTTCTCATGAGGCTTCGGCGTGCTCAGTAGGAGGACTTTCCTCGTGGGCGACAAGGACCTGCGTCCCTGCTTTTCCCAGGCCCCTCTTGTCACCTCTGCATCTCCTTGTCTTCTCTTGTAGGCTTCCTGAAAGCCGAACCCCCTGTTCACATTTGCTCCTAAGTCATACCGTCCATGTGTGCGGTTCCGGCTTCTCTCTCTCCATGAACACGAGGGCGCTATTGATGTGTGCTTCTTATCCCTGTCTTCTTAGATCGTTTTTGCTGCTTCTGATGCTAACATTTCAACTCTGGGAAAGCAGAGCCAATCAGAAACTAAAAGTTCCCTCCGCCGCCCTTCAGGTCATCCCTGGGTCTTCCCTACCCTGACGCTTGCGACAGCGTTCCTCCAACTCTGGGGGCCTTTCTTGGGACTTGCCCTTCACCTCGGGGTTTCAGAAGCTTCCATCCCACGCCCAGCTTTTCTCTCTCTGAAGCTGACAGAAGAAAAGTCCTCCCCTTTCTTCTTCTCCTATGGACCAGTGGCTTTAGCCTTGAGTCTTGTTCTCTTGAGTTACAGGCTCCTGGGAACAGTCCTCTGAACAAGAAGTCCTACTTCTTGGGTGCTACAGGGGGACTCCAAATCTGCAGCGTTAGAGGGGAACTCATTGTGGGTGTTGAAGTGAAACTGCTTCTATGTGTCCACCAGGCGTTAATGGTCCGCACGTTCTTGGTTATTCTGGTTAAGACATCAGAAGGCTCCTTAGCAAGCAGAGCAGATACAACTCTGTAGGTTTTCAAGTTGTGTTCTTGGTGGTGCTGGGACAAAATGCTTGACCAGAGCAGTTTTCTTTGTTTCGACTTACAGTTCGAGGAATGCCAGGCATCCTGGCAGGGCAGCTGGTCACATTTCATCCTAAGTCAGGAAGCAGAGAGTGCTCAGCTCAGTTTCTCCTCCTCCTCCTCCTTCTCCTCCTCCCCTCCTCCCCTCCTCCTCTCCCTCCTCCTCCCCTCCTCCTCCACTCCTCTCCTCCCCCTTCTCCTCCTCCTCCCCCTCCTCCTCCCTCTCCTCCTCCCCCTCCTCCTCCCCCTCCTCCTTCCCCCTCCTCCCATCCTCCTCCACTCCTCTCCTCCCCCTCCTCCTCCTCTCCCTCCCCTCCCCATCCTCCTCCCCCTCCTCCTCCTCCTCCCCATCCTTCTCCCCCTCCTCCTCCTCTCCTCCTCCCCGTCCTCCTCCACTCCTCTCCTCCTCCTTCTCTCTCTCCTCCTCCTCCTTGTTCTTCTCCCCCTCCTCCTCCTCCTCCTCCTCTTTCTTCTTTTTTTCCTCCTCCTCCTCTTTCTTCTTTTTTTCCTCCTCCTACTCCTTTCTGGAGCCCCAGCCCATAGAATGGTTGGTTCTGCCCACATTTGGAAGGCATCTTCCACTACAATTGCATTAATCTAGAAAATTCCCCACAGGCATATCCAGAAGCTATCCCCTTGATGATGCTGCGCCCTGTCAGCTGACACTAGTGCCCTTCATGGTATCCTCCACTGTCTCTGTTCCCGGCCCAGGGGTTACTTTCGAAGGACACGTGGTGCTTTTTCCCACTGGAATCATGTAACCTCAGAAATCTTCTCTGTTCGTTTCACTGAAAGTTGTTGATCAGAGCAGGCAACATGGTTGAGATCTAAGCGCCTTTAAGAGTTGACTTGTGACGTGAATTCACTTGCTGTCCTTATTTTAGGTTATCTTCCTTTATGGACAGTGTGTCTGACTCCCCAACAAGATCACTTCCTTCCAAGAGCTACCGGTTCACCAAGCAGTTATTAATATGTGTGGCACACATTTGATACCTAATAAATGTCTAAAATAAACCAAACAAGACAGCCCTTGAAGTTGAGCTAGCTGAAGGGCAGGAAATTTCAAAACAAGTATAGTAAATTAGTTACTACCCCCCCTAACACATAATAGTAATCTAGCTCACAGGACTCTTGTCACTGCAAAGAGAAAAAGCCCTGGGGGAGTGAAGGACAGGAAACTCTGTGGATTTTTTTCTCTGGCTTACTATTGTGGCAATTGTGGAGTAAGAACCCTGAGAGAAAGGGAGATGCATGGATGTCAGCTACAGTATCTAGTCTTTTTAAAAAGGCAAGTGAAAAACAAAGTTAAAGTACAGTAGAGAAACCAATAAAAGATTTCAAATTGGGGAGACAGTAAGTTTTGATAGGATAGCATAGCAGAAGAGAATACTGGCGTACGTTTGCAGCCTGTAGCAGTTCCAGATCTGGCACCGGCTGTGGATGACCATGTATGTGGCCGCCATTCTTTGTGCCTCCCGGTTCTGTTTTTGGGGTAAAAGTTAGGTAAGTGGTTCCTCTGGGGTTTTATGTACCGAGGATTTAAAAAGGTATGCCACGCTTCTGTCTCACTTCAGTGGTGTGACTGCCAAGCCCTCCCTCGGCTATTCCAGGTACCGCCCCCTACTGAATGGGTTTTGTTCTTGTCACCGCCGTTCCCAGTTTCCCGCCTCGCGATTCCGGAGTTGGCCGCTAACGAGGCCTGTGTGCCTGCTTCTGTTTGTCACCCTAGCCTGTGTGACCTGAGCGACCTGGAGTACCTCGATGAGGAGTTCCACCAGAGCCTCCAGTGGATGAAAGACAATGACATCCATGACATCCTCGACCTCACGTTCACTGTGAACGAAGAAGTGTTTGGACAGGTCTGTTACAGGCTCACGGGAGGTCGCTGGCTGATGGAAAGCTAGTTCCACAGCTAAGATCAAATGCCAGTCTCCTTGTGGCTCCTTGGGCGATTGAACCCAGGACTCAACTGTACTAAGCTTGAGGGCAGAGATTATTCTAATGCCAACTACAGTTTAAGGTGTTCTCATTTATAGATTATGAGAAGGATTTATATATTATAAATAATCTTTTTACTTCCAACTCAAATGGATATGAGATATGAGACTATCTAGAGATATCTAGAGATGTGATAATATATATCACACAGAATACATTTGAAGAGTCCCTGCTATCCCTGAGTTGGATATGAAATTATTTGATTTTAATATAAAATTAAGATCCATTTAGATTTAAAAACTGTAATTGGTCGGTTTGAAACAGAATACTTTTGAAGAGTGCTTGAAAACAGAGAGCATATTGGTTTTATTTTAAATTTGATGGCAGAAAAGACTAAAAGATTCAAAAGACTAAAAGATTCCTGTCAGGAGCAACGTATTAGTTTTCCCTAGGCATTGGATCAGGAGCTACGTAGTAGTCCTATTAGGAGCTATTAGGTATTAGTTCTTGCTGGGCATTGGATCAGGAGCAATGTATTAGTTCTCCCTGGGCATTGGGCTTCACCTGGGTTCCCTGTACTCCATGTGTTTTGAAAAATGAGCTCCCAATTTAAGATTTACTCGGGCATGTTTCTGTTTTCCTTAGGCCTGTCTTTTACAACTGGCTCAGTAGGTATGGTTGATTCCAGACCTTAGATCAGCGGTTCTCAACCTGTGGGTTGTAACCTTTTGGGAGTCGAATGCCCCTTTCACAGGGTCCCCTAAGACCATCTGCATAGCAGATACTTGCATTATAATTCATAACAGTAGCAAAAGTACACTTATGAAAAATAGCAATGAAATCATTTTGTGGTTAGGGGTCCCCACAACATGGAGAACTGTGTAATAGGGTTGCGGCAGCATCAGGAAGGTTGAGAAGCACTGCCCTAGATGCTTCTCCCTGCTATGGGATGCACCTGAGGCGGAGAAGGGCTGGATGCCTGGCCTCAGCTCGTTGGTAGCAGTTCTCATCAAGCGTGCGGCTTTCTGATCAGTTCCTTTGCTTTGCAATGGCAGATTACTGAACGAGAGTTAAAACCAGGAGGAGCCAACATCCCGGTCACAGAGAAGAACAAGAAGGAGTACATCGAAAGGATGGTGAAGTGGAGGATCGAGAGGGGCGTGGTGCAGCAGACCGAGAGCCTAGTCCGTGGTTTCTACGAGGTGAGGCGGCAGTGGCAGACGGATGAGGTCCCCCAGCTCGACTGCCCGTCCCTTCTACCAGGCTTCACGTAGAGAATATTTTTCTCTTCTCTCTTGCTATGTTTACTCTTGTTCTTTTAATTCAGAAAGTCACATATGTTCCCGTATGTCTCCAAAGTACATATGTGAAGTTATAAGCTTACCATGCGTGTTAGAAGAGATCATGGAAGTGAATGGTACCCTGGTTTTGGTTGTACCATTTTAATGGCTTAATGACTCCTGATAACATGGAAGCTATGATTCTGACTCGTGTGTAGATATGCACAACCAAATCTCCCACCTGATATGTGCAATGATTGCGTGTACAGGCCAGAATTTATCATGCGTATTCCATGTAACTTTCTCTGTAAGATCACTGGATCTTTTTCAAAAGGAAAACGACAAACAGCTAGATTAACCAATGGTCAGTTGTGCAACAAAGCCCTCCTAGTCTAGAACTCACCAGACACTGCCTTGCTTAGCTTCTGAGGCCAGAGGAGACCCAGCAGGGGGTGTGGGATATGGTGATCAACTAACACAAGAATTCCCGAGGCTAATCCTACCGACTTTCAACCAATCTGCACAGTAGGACAAGTTCCGCATACTAGTGCCGAGTACAACTAACCATCGTCCTCTTGAAATTCCCTGTGCCCTGCACTTCTGATGCATCTTCCTGATGGCTGACGTGTCCCTAGGCTCCTAAGCCATGCCCGTGCCCTTTCTGTTCCGCAGGTGGTAGATGCCAGGCTGGTATCTGTCTTTGATGCGCGAGAGCTGGAGCTGGTCATCGCTGGCACCGCCGAAATAGACCTCAACGACTGGAGAAACAACACTGAATACAGAGGCGGTGAGGTTTGATTCGTGAATGTCTAGATTTAAGTTACAGGGGGTGCCTAGTTCCAGCGCGGGTCTGAGCACAGGGCAAAGGCATTTGCTTTAATCATTGGTCTGCCGCTGTTTTCCTGGAGACCTTGGGCAGGGTGGGTCCCTTCTGTACCTAGTGACTCCATTAGTCGAAAAGGGGAAGGACTGTTTACACCCCTCTGAGGATGTCATAACTCCTAATTGCTGGTGAAGAAATGTGATCATTAGAACTCCAATTAATTATTGGCTGACGTCGTTAGTGAGGCATGGGGCGGTTCTAGCCAGCTGGTCAAACCCTACCTGACTGATCTACATTTTAAACCTCCAGATGCCACACCCTTTGGGCTTCCCAACCCGCACAGGTGTGGAAGAACCAAACTCTCTGTCAGTGAGAGCTCACAGTTAAAACCCTAGCAGGAACAAGGTAGGGGGGTCTCTAAATTTGCCTGCCCATCTGCAAGACCCTTCTCAGCCGGAGCTCGATTCTGACTGGAAAGGGAACTGCTGTGAGATCATTTTAAGCGGGGGGGGGGGGGGGGGGGCTCTTCGGAAGTGGCTCTCTGTAGATCAGCATACAGCTCTGGCTAGTCATTTGGACCTTTGTGATTGGGTTTGTCCCTTCCTTATTAAAAACCTAAAGGCAGCCCAGAGTTCTGTCAAAGAATTTCAAACAAAGAAAGTATGCCTTTTCTGGGATGTGCGGTAGTGTTAGGGTTTTCTCGGAATGGTCCTGTTGAATTGAGGGTTCCACAAGTGCTCTTTCTGAAGTCAGACCGTGCAGTCAGTTTCCCCTGGCTGGACCCATGTAGCATCCCTCTATGATGTTGGTTATTATAGATGTCTTTGCTAGCTGAATTGTTTTTTTTTCTAATTAAAATGTAATTTCTCTGATATCCCACCTAACTTAAATTTTGTGGTAAATATGATTTCCTTGTTTCACGTTCCCAGGAGGTTCTAATAGAATACAGCCATCAAATTAGCCACTTTTGTATGTACACAGTCTAAGATTCTTTTACTTGTTTTATGCGAGTAAATCAAGGACCTACTTTAGTGGTAACTCTTCCAAAATGAGGCTTTAGAAGAGACCAGATAAAGGACAAGATACTGAGCTGCCATGGTTTGCCCCGGGCAGCTAATCGGCACTGCATTAAAAAAAAAAAAAAAAAAGAGTTAGGCTGTCGCTTAGCATCTGTTTCTGCAGCAGCTGTTTGTGGACAATGTCGTTCTCCTTTCAAAATAGGCTTAGCACAAACAGTGAAGGGTTAGCTCGAAAGGACGGGAAGCATCAGTGCCCCAGACGGCTAACGCAGGCACTGATCAGTCTCACTAGCAAAGTCTCTCCAAAGACTGCACCCGGCTGCCACGCCCGATCGAATGCTGTTTACCCTCCGCCGAGACTCTCTCTTCTCTAAGGGAAACAGGCATCCTTAATGAAATGGCAACCAGTAAAGTGAGACTTCCTGGTACCCTTTACAACCATGGGGCCTTGAGGATGCATTCAGATGAAGGTTAATTTCTGCTCACCTTCGTTTTGGACGTACAGCTCAGAATTAAATAAAGTAGCTTTCGTAAAACATGACTACCACTTGCTTTGAATCACTAATGTCAGCCTTCCCTTTGAGCTGGACTATCTCAACAAAGGCTGAGAAGTTAGAACACTCACAAGCACTGCTTTCACCCAGATCTGTGAGATAGTATTGGCATTTTATGTGAGAGAATATTGACATTTCCTACAAAAATATAAGGTATTTGTGACATTTCGTTAAATTCTTCTAAAGTAGGAACCAAGAGTAAAACTGAGATAATTCGTTGAAGAAATGAAAGATCTTTCTCCTGTTTATTAATAAATAGGGCAAAATCATTTGGCTTTATTTCTATGTTAATTCTTTTGGTGTTGCTGGGGATTGAACCCAAAGTCCTGCCCTTCCTAGGAAAGTGCTTTGCCATTGAGCTACATGCCCGGTCTCAACAATTTGGTTTTATTATGAACTATGCATAGGATATATGGCTTTTAGGGGTGTACTTGGAATGGAAATAGGCAGCTGCAAGAAAGTTTCTATCCTTCTTAGTAACAATTGTGTGATTGATGTGTTTCTCTTTCAGCAGGAAGTCCTGCGAGGGTCTGTTTTCTTTGTCAGTAGACCCCCTAGCTTAGTCTAGTGCTTGGCGTAGTGGTATTTAGAAGTTATTTCTTATAGAAATAGCAGAAAGAGTTAAGCATTTCTCATCATAACAATTGTATTTTTCAGAAATGGAGCTCAAATAACCCCCTTGTGGTTCTTCTCACTGCTAAATGAAAACGGAAGCCCGTTGGGTTCATGTGTGCTCTTATTTATCTCTTGATTCCCATATGATCGCATCGATAAAGTTGCTCCCTAATCTTGCACTACAAACAGCATTTAACTTGTGTGTAAGGCGTTGTGGGCCTTTGTCATGCTTCTTGGTAGTTTAAGATGGGAGAGTCAAAGTAACACGTGCTTTCGTGGTGAATTCTAGGGTACCACGACAATCACATCGTAATTCGGTGGTTCTGGGCTGCCGTAGAACGATTCAACAATGAGCAGCGACTAAGGTTGTTACAGGTAAGAGGCCATTAATTCATCAGTTTTTAACATAATTACATATTGTTGGAAGTGTGTATCCCTCATAGATACAAACCTTGTTTCTCTGGCAAAGACATTTCCGTACCCTTCTGACCGCGTGTCCACGGACTGCGTCAGCAGCCAGGTCAAAGCCCTTCTTGAGGGTCGTGTGGAAGTGCCAGTGCTGGTCTGAGGAACCCAGGATTGGCATATGCCCTCAGGACAGTTGGGGCCTTGTGGTTGACAGCCAGTGGCCTCCTGCAGTCAACACGCTTCTTGGAAAAAGAGTTGATGTTCAATACTGTAAGGAAGGACCCCGTTTGTTGATACAGTCCTTTCCCCTCACTTGACTTTCCGTAATCTCCAGAGCAAGGTCATTTCGGGGAATATGTCATTGTGTTCTGTGGCATCTGGAAAAGCTCCCATCCGGGACAATGCTGGTCAGGAACCACTCAAGTACTAGACACAAGGAAGCCTCTTAGACACTAAGGCACAGCCTTACATGTTGGCTCGTTAGTGCCTCTGGATTAAAGGACGGGAACTCAGATTTGCAGCCCACAAAATTCCTAAAAGTCATGCTGAATTGATGATGGGCTGATGCTAAGTAGGTTTAGGTTAATTAGTAGACCCATGTCGTTCATCTGTCATGGGACATGTCCCTGGCTTAAACTGCACAGAATGCTTCATCTTCTATAAATGTTTTGCATCTCATTCCCAGGTATAATCGACTGCCCTTTTCTCTGTGTGGCTGAGCAATTGTCAGACTCAGTTTTAGTTGTCCCATGTTGAAGAAACTTTGACTTCGGAAGTTCCCAGCTTGTGCCTCCCACTCGGGAGTGTGACGCAGCCATAATGGAGCTCCTGTCCATATTGAGGTTTCTGACTTCTCCTTTCTCCTCTGTTTCTGTGACTGACAGTTCGTTACAGGCACCTCGAGCATACCCTATGAAGGATTCGCTTCTCTCCGAGGGAGTAATGGCCCAAGAAGGTTCTGTGTAGAGAAATGGGGGAAAATCACCGCTCTTCCCAGGTAAGGTAGAAAATAGCCTTCTTTTCCTTCCGACACAGTGCAAGGAAACCTCAGCTTAATCTCCATTTTATAGTATATTCATATATATATATATATATATATATATATATATATATATGTTCTTATTTATACGAATGAATGAATATACGTGTGTATGGATCAATTGCTGTTCCATGTGAAGGCTGGAAAGCTTGAAAGATGAAATTCTTTAGTGGGGGGAGACAAGATACCCTGTGTAAGATACACGCATCTGTGTACCACAATATAAAACACAGCAAAGGCAGAAGATTTACTAGCTTTAGTTAGGCACCGTCTGCCCGAGTTGAAGTATCTACTGCTGTAATGAAACACCATGACCACTAGCTAGCTTTTCTTTAGCTTTGGTTCGTTGGGTGTGCAAATTTTAAGCTATTTTTATCGTGGGAAGTTTTTCTTTCTCCTTCAACTATGGCAGACACTTTTGCTAGGCCTCTTGGTTTTCATTGGCCATCGCGGTCTTGCAGGACTCGGAAGACAGTGCTTCTGGTTTTCAACAGTGATAACACTAGCAGATATGCTCTCGTGGATGGAGGAAGGTGCAGGAGGCCACAACCATAGACAGAGAATGACAGGCAGTCAAGGAGTGCTGAAAGTGGCAGAAATTGTCTTCCCCAGGGAAGAGCTCGCCAGTTCATTGTCCAGTACCAAATGGTCAGCCTTGACAACATGCCTACAAATAGCATCATATAGACGGGCATAGGTTGTATTCATGTTTTTAGGAATACACACACATACACACACACACACACACACACACACACACACACACACGCAAAGAGACCATAAATTTGAAAGAGACCTAGGACACGCACATGGCGGATTTGAAGGGTAAAAAGGGAAAGGGGACAGGACGTAATTATATTATAATCTCAAAAAATACTTAAAAATTAGAAAAAAAACAGCAACAAAACCATCGTGACCAAAAGCAAATTGGGGAGGAAAGGATTTATTTCACCGTGCAACTTATAGTCCATTACCCAAGGGGATCCAGGGCAGGAACTCAAGGCAGGAACTGGTGCAGAGGCCATGGAGGGGAGCCGCTTACGGGCTTGCTTCCCACGGCTTGTTCGTCCTGCTTGCTTATAGCCCCCAGGACCACCAACCCAGGTGTGGCACCACCACCGTGAGTTGTCCCCTTCCATACCAATCGTCGTTGTTTTTGTTGTTGTTGTTGATGATGATTTTAAATGTGCCAGAGTCTTGCCCACAGGCAGTGTGGTCAGGGCATTTCCTTAAGTGACATCTAAAATGACTCTAGCTTCTGTCACCTTGGTACAAGCTAACGGGTCCAAAGCTCTAGAATGAAGGGTGTGTTATAAACGGTTGAGAAGGACTTCCCTAGAAACACTGCAATGGGTGGGGAGGAGTCAGTCTCGTGGGGACGCTCTCCCTCTCTGGTATATATATGGTCTCTGTGCTGGTGTTCCTTTTGAATGCCCTGCAGCCGGCTCTCCACGCTGCCATACACCTCGTTGGCGTGGAAAAGCATTGCTTTAGTGAGGCTAGCAATCAGTACACAGGGCTGGCAGGTAGGGCTTGGGCAGAAAGGCATGTAGGGGGGTTAAAAGGAGACAACTCAGGGGCTTGCTTAAATGCCTCGTGTACCTGTGTGTATCACAAACCGTACGTGGCCATTCTGCAGCCCAGACTTAATTAGTATCTTGTCAATTGGATCCCCTAAATCGGGTGACCGTGACTTTCATCACTTAAAGAACTTGCTTGTTTTATTACATTTTCCTTGTGCTTGGGCAACGAGGCTCCCCACCTCCCCTTAATGCATATTTGTCTTTTAAAAACAGATTTCTTCTATCTTGATAAGGTTTTCCACTTTCTGAGAAACTTACGGATTAGCCTAGGGAACGCAGGAAGCTTCAGATCAACTGTGTGCCACATGGCTATTGAATCTTTTTCTGCGAAGCTGCTAAGGCTGATAAAATAATTATAGGTATAGCTGTCCACACTTAACCCCTGGAACCTGTTGAGCAGGGAAAGATAGTTCCTTACCACCCTCTTCCTCATCTGCCTCGTACTGGGGGCTTGCTGAAGTCTTTTGCATAAGACACGCTGCTCATTGGCCCTGCTTTTTCTGCTGGCCACCGCTATGGCTGTTGCAGCTGTGTCTGTCACCACTATCTGCAATTAGGCAGTGACACAATGAGGCACGCAGAAGGTGGGACGTTAGAACTCCCGGGTCCAGTTCTGCTTGGTCACCAACAAACTCTGGGGTCCGCGGAGCCACTGCTGTCTGCATGTCAGGGCTCAGTTGGCTTATCTGTAGACATCAGGAGGGGGTGGCGTGGTGGTTCGACTGAGAGGTAACACACAGACGGTTGCTGTAGAGTCGTGGGGGTTGTCTGCCCTGGCATGTCTACTTCCCCTTAGCAGTTCCAGAAAGTTCTCACGCTGACTCATTGTAGATGGAGTTGTTCCTCAGAGAATTGAAATGCAGGCTTAGGTAACAGCTCTGGCCATTCTTCCTCTCTTCCTGGGCAGCACCCGGTTCTACCCTGATTGTAACCTGGCGCAAATAAAGATGCGATTATCCGTCTCTGTAGAGTAGAAACAACAATGCCCAGCTCTGGGATTATTTCTAACACTTGAGTGAGATAATGTATTGGAAGGTCCTTAGGGAATGTATGCTTTCTTGTTTCTTTCTAAGCCTTTAATCCTTAACCTCTGTAGTTACTGTATTACTCAGATGAAATTCTCTCTCCCTCCCTTCCTCCCTCTCTTTCTCTTACACACACACACACACACCGAGTTCAGACAAAATCACAATACAACCTCAGCGCGTGACAGTATAGCTTTGCCGGAAGTATAATTTCCTCACTGACATCCTGGCCATTGCCCTTTGTGAGATTTTAAGTGGGCCCTGAAGTTTCAAAAGATCTGTCACGTCAGTTCCCACCTAAAGGCGTTATTTTATGTTACTGAATCTAGTCTTCTTAAGACCAAAATATATGCATGCGCTCAAGTCATTTTCCTGCCATTTCCTGGTAGATGTGAGTCACAGAGCCGGGGAGCTGGTCTGTCTCAAGTCGGTCAGCTTCAGCATGTTCTTTTCCCTCCAAGAAACTCTGTCTGTGTCTAGGGCTTCAGTTGTGATTCTGTGCGTATATACTAGATACATCAGGTGGAGGTCCTCCTTCCTAAAAGTAAATGTATTCTTAAGTCCCCTGTTCCAAGTTTGGCAATCTTCGCGTGACAGTCTATAACCTGCAGAGCTGGAAGGGTGTGAAGGGTGACAGCCAGCTGTCCTCGCTAGCCAGGGTGATGACAGAGAGCCTCTTGGTCTCTCCAGACAGGCAATTCAGTCTTTAGGCCTTCTAAGCAAGCAAGGGTTGATTAACCCTTCCTCTTTGATTTCCTAGTCTCATTTTGTGGTAGCCCTGATCACAACGTGCCCCGAGACATGTATTAAAGTATGGACGGTAACCCCTGAAGTCAGAACAAGTGGTATCCATGACTTTCCTGGCTCCTCTACAGTAGTAAAGTAACCGGCGATTTAGCTGATAAATAATCATAGAGACTTGAAACTTGCTCAGTGGTGTCTCCGTGGAGACCAGCAGCCTGAACACATTACTGCACTTCCTCCTCTTTGTGGTCGGTGGCTGGGCTAGCTTTGCATTTGCATCTCTGTAGAAGCTTCCCTGCCCCCCGGAGCTCTGATGGATTTTATGAGTGAAGAGTAAACCCACTTTACGGCATTTCCTCTTAACAGTGGGAAAAAAAAAAAAAAAAGACTGTTTCCATGCCAGCCTGCAGGGTACAGGGCCCATCTCTCCCCCATCTGGATAAGAACTCCCAAGTTCATCTGAGGTTTCTGCCAGTGGAGGTGGAGAAGAAGAGTCAGAAACTACAGTTCCGGTGGAAGGGTGGCATTTGACAAAGGAGAAAGTGTTAATTTGGGAAATTAGTTGTATCGGGAGACTATTGAAAATAAGATGTCAACCCAAAAGTTAGGAAATTAAATGTAAGTGCTCACTCGAAACAGGGGTCTCGGGGAAACCGCTTTACACACCAGACTGGGGCTGGTATTTTGTGATTTGTAAGCTCAGGCTGACCTTGAATTTGTGACCTTCTGCCTTTGCCTCACTCTCACTGTTCTGGCATCCTAGGCAAACACATACTGCCACATCCAATGGAACAGGCCTGGAAAAACACAATGGTCTCTCTCTCCTTCTCTCCCCCCTCTTTCTTCCTCTCCCCCTTCCCCTCTCTCCCCCTCCATCTCCCCCTCCCTCTCCCCCTCTTTCCCCCTCCCTTTCTCCTTCTCTCTCCCTCTTTCTCCCCCTCTCTCTCCCTCTCTCCCCCTCTTTCTTCCTCTCCCCCTTCCCCTCTCTCCCCCTCCCTCTCCCCCTCTTTCCCCCTCCCTTCCTTTCTCCTTCTCTCTCCCTCTTTCTCCCCCTCTCTCTCCCTCTCTCTCTCCTTCTCTCTCCCTCTCTCTCCCTCTCTTCCCCCTCCCTCTCTTTCTGTCTCTCTCTTCCCCCTCCCTCTCTCTCTCTCCCTCTCTCCCCTCTCCATCTCTCTCTCTCCCCCCTCTCTCAAGGAGAACCATTTTCCCCCTGTAAAATACTATTCGTTATTCTTGTTATAAAAAGAAAACTTTTTGCAGACGTGCCAAGGAACGTATTTAGGTTTTAGAGTCCACAACACATAAGTGTCAGTCAACGGTCCAGCAGCAGCAAGAGAAGTTTCCTCAGCGGTGTGGAGAATCTGTTCCCGTCATCCTTCAGATTCCCACACGCGTACGTGCATGAGGACAAAAACTTGCGCTGCATAGCCTGTTTGCAAGCTGCTTTTTGGGCATCGCACCATTAATTATGAACCTCTTTCCATGTCTTTAAATACCGCTCCACAATGTCATCAATAATGCAGCTTCTCCTCCTCCGGTGGAAGAGCATTGTTGACAGTCAAGGTGAGCTTTCAGTGAGCGAATAGGCAGACAACAGAGGAGTCCTGGCATAAAATGATCCTTTGCTCAATTAAAAAAAATTAGCCAGACAAGGATGCGCCCTGGAAATACCCTTTGGGGCCACTTCTTTTGAAGCGTCCAGCTGCTAGTGTCTGGGGTGGCTGTGAGGTTCTCATAGTTGAGTCTCTAATCCCGTGTCCCTCTTCGACGCCTCTCCACACCGCCCACCTCCTCAGTTCTGTAAAGCTGCAATAACGGACGATTCTGCCATTTAATCAACTTCTCAACATATGTAAATATGAAAGATCTTTTGGCTCGGTCTCTGGGAGGTAGACTGTGAAGCCAGGCCGGTGGTGCCTACCTGTGATTCCAGCAACCAGAGTCCAGAGGGTTCAGTACAAAGTAAAGCACTGAAGAATCTGCCAATTTTTGATGCCGCGCGTTTCCCTTGCTACCTGCAGTAGGGGATGACGTAATCCAGGCGAAACTGAGGAGCAGGCCTTGGGGCTGTTTCGTAAAGCATTCTTTAAGTGTGTCGGTGGGCAGCAGACAACGCAGCTGTGAAAGAGTCAGTCATTTCTCTCCCTCGGCTCCAAGAGCACAAACTCGGCTCATCTCTTATCAACCGCTTACTCCGTGACACACTCACCTCTCACCTGGATCGCTGCGGCAAGGAGCCAGCCAGACTCCTCCAGTCCCATCTACCCTGACATTTGTTCATCCTGCTTCTTAAGGCCACCTCTTTCCCCGGCTTACCTCCCTAAAGAAAACTCAGACTCCTTCCAAAGTACTTGAGGGCGGGAGACCTGATCAGGCCTCCAGCTCCGGCCCCAGCCCACCCGTGCCTCGGCCGCTGGCCTCTCGGCTAGTCTTCAAACCTAATAGTGCAGTTCTAGTTCGAGACCGCGTGTGGGGCCTGCTGCCCAGCGCTCCTTTCTGTTGGCTCTTTCTCATCCCCGAGAATTGGGCTGGGCTGTGACCCCATCAGAAAAGCCTATCTGACGTCTTCCCTCGGTGGTCCCGGCACGTCACTCTGGCAAAATGTGTTTCTGTCAGAAGACTTACCCTAACCCACTGATCAAGTTTAGTGGTTAGCGTATTTATTCCCTTTCCCCTTCAAGAATATAACTCAATGAGGACAAGGACCTTGTGTGAATTTAATATGGCCTTGATGTTAGTGTTGAGCTGAGCACCTGACACCCACGACTTGTTATTTATGGGATAGTTTTTGTTTTGTTTTGTTTCTGATTTTTGAGACAGGGTTTCTCTGTAGCTTTGGAGCCTGTCCTGGAACTAGCTCTTGTAGACCAGGCTAGCCTGGAACTCACAGAGATCCGCCTGCCTCTGCCTCCTGAGTGCTGAAATTAAAGGCGTGCGCCACCACCGCCTGGTGGAGGGATGGTTTGCTAACTTGACTTGATACCCATCTGAAAAGCCAGGGGCTGCTGCTGGCGCTCACATTCTGAAGCTGTAAACTCAGAATGAGACTATACACGCAACGTGAAGGCTAACACCGCAGCCAATAGGTGCAGGCGAAGACGGAACTTGCTTGGAATGCGTAGTTCGAGGCGTTTCTTCTGCTGGTAGTCTGCAGGACAGGAGTTCCCCCTGCAGTAGCGTTTGCACACCGTGCTCATAGATCAGGCATCTCCACCAAGGTGACCTCATGAGACACTGGGGTCACAGGTCTCATTCGCTAGTGTTTACTCTGAGGAAGTACTTTTGTGATGTATAAATTGATCTAATACTAAATTAATTAATTAATTAATGCTAAATTAATTAATGCTAATTAGCATTTTTGTCCACCAAATAATATGAAAAACAGATAGTTGGAGTAATAAGTACCATTGCTCTCCTCCCCTATTAGTTCATATTTAGTGACCACCTGATTGGGTATTCAACAGATTAAATAGATAATTATATTAATTAAATTAATAATTCAGCAAAAATGTCTATTCTAAACTTCCCGGCCCAAGCAGATATTAATAAGGATACTAGAGAAATTATTAACATTTTTAAAGAATTAAGAATATTAAGCTATGGCCAAGTTATAATGATGCTACCTAAGCTAAGAAAACTGGCCCTGGGTACTTTCACTGAATCCCGTCACACTGGGTGACTGGTAATTTTGGATTTCTCATGCTGATTACAGCCATGGTTCATCTTCGCTTCTTATCTAGGTCCTGTGTTCTCTTTCTTGTTTAATGGCACCTCTGCCACCTAATTGCACACCCAACCTATACTCCCTCTCATCTCTGAAGTAAATGAAAAAGGCTTTTACATGCACATACCTGCATCCCTCCGGCCCATCCTCCCTTTCTGGCCTGGTCCAGCCTTGACCCTGGTTGGTCACTTGCACTTCTCTGGTTTCCTGGCAACACCATGCTTTCTCTCTCAGGCTTCCAGCCCATCTGTTTTGAAACATCTTTCGTGTTGATCCAGAAAAGCCCTGCACGCCTACAAAGTCTTCCAGCCTTGGCATAGGCAGGATCCGCCGCAAGACCTTGCCCAACGTGGCTGGACAGACTTATAACTCATTGTATTATCACTGTGTGCTGAACCACAAATAACCCATTGGAATCTTTCGGATTAATTAGACAAAGGTGTGTCAGTCTCCGGGAGAAAATGCAGCCCAGATCTGGGACTAAGAGCCAAAGCCATATTGGGTCTCAGAGCTGCTTGCTCCAGGCAGATTCCTCAGCACAGAGCACAAGCTCTTGACCCTTTGGCTTCCGTTTGCTGAACATGGGAATTCTTTGAGGACAGAGACCAGACCTTTCTTCCTCTTCTACCTGAGCAGCTCAGTGCCTGACATGCAGACTCTGCTCAGTGGGTGTTTGTTTGGCAAGTGAAAGAACAAGGAAGGTGTCATGCAAGTTGAAGATTTACGATTTGATCAAACTTTGCATACACATGGCAAACTTTCACGGCATGGGATCTTCACGGTGGGGAGGGGGGATAATATGGGTATTTTTCTATTAGTGAGAAGATTCTAGAAATGAAAAGATTAGAGTCTTCCTGAACACCCATGGGTCCCTGAATTGGGACCTTGAAAAGCCAGAAAGGGGGTGGAGAGGCACTACTAGAACCCCCAGACACACGAATAACTCCGAGAATTATCTCCTCCAGCCACAACAGCTGATAGACCCGTAAGCACACTCACTTCCCTTGAAGCAGTGCCTGCAACACACTTGCAAATAGGTACAGTTTGGACCTGATAAATCAGTTTGGGAACACGTGCATTGCCAGAGAAGTTTTGACATTGCAAAATGATGCTTCACAGATCCTTGAGGAACTCTCCGGGGTGTTTTTTTTTTAAATATTTGTTTTTGGCTAGTGAAATTTCTTGACAGAAAAGTAGGAAGAGGAATAAGAAACCTGACACGTGACCTGTGAGGCGTCAGTGCATTTCAGATGAGAGTACTGGCACATTCTAAAACTCCCAGAACCTGCAGAAGACGGGCTGGTTTGATGCCAGTGCATTGGATTTTTGTATCACACCTGTTACTTAAAACAAGCTTCGTGATTTTCTCTTCCTCTCTTTCTCTTTTCCCCCACCTCCCTCTCCCTCCCTTTCTCCCCCTCTCTCTCACTTACTTTCTCCTATTTTAAAATCTCGATTTTCATTTCTTCTTTGTCTAGCATTTTGAGTGCTCGAACAAAAAGCAGGATGACTCTTGGGTACAGGACATGTGAGGGATGCATTAATCAGCCAAGTGGCTTGTGCAGGCATAGCTGATGCTCACTGGGTTTAGGTAACTCGCTCGCCATAAGAAGCCCAAAGGAGGGCAAGCCTGGGACCCTGTGTTTAATATCAGAAAAACATCCAGAAAACATTGAGACAGCCATTAAGTCAGACCCTAGATCTGGAGGTTGGGGAGGGGGCCTTGCTTTCTTTTGAGTGCTCTGGCTGAAGAGATTGAAGTGAGGTAAACTCATTATGACTTCAGGGTGGCTGGCTTTGGGAGATTTGAAAAAACATTCACTTACTGAGACTGAAAAGCTGGGTGCACTTTTGCTGCCAATATCAACACAGTTCAGAGGCCCTTCTGGTATTTTCTACTAGTTTTTTTTAGGACATGGAATGAACTCGAGGGGGTAGAGTATGAAAAGCCTCAGAGGATTTTTTTGTTTGTTTGCCCTTTTTTTTTTTCTTTCTTGTACTTGGCTCGTACAACAGCTGATGGTAAATATTGAGCAACTTATTTAACCACACTCTTCCTCAATTTCCTTATTAGCAATGCTGGCTTGTTTGTGTGCAGTTTTGAAATATTTGCGAGCACACAGAATGTCAGCGTGGCGATTCAATTTAGAGATTGTATTTCTAATTGACTTGATGTCTCTCCAGCGGTGGAGACCACCTACTGCAAAATCATTTGGAATAAATCTTAACATGCAGATCACCAGAACCCCCCCCCCCCCCCCCCCCCGCCAGACCAGTCAACTGAGAATCTCAGGGACAAACCCCAAACTCTCTTATGTAAATAACTCCTTGGGTAATTCTGAGGCACTACAAAATGCCCCCTGGAGGACCTCTGTTCTCCCTCTGTTGAACCTGAGATTCAGCTTGCTAGTTTGGTGGCTGAAAAATCCCCTGGTATCTCCCAGGATCTTCTGGATTGACCCAGATGTGATCGTTGTCCCCAGAGGTACTGCATCCTGTCACTGACTAGCTCCTTAAAAATTCCCCAAAGCTTCCCCCCACCCCGTAATCCTTTTCCACGGATGTTTGTGGCTATCGTGCAAAAGGCATGCAGCCTGCGGAGGACTCACAGCCCACAGTCAGGGGTTGCATGGTGCTACCAGGAGTGAAGAACGCAGCCAGTGAGCAGTAAAGTCTCAGCTGGATATTGGGCTTCCATGAGGAGGCCCCGGGGGCTGAAGTGCTATTTTTTTCGTTGGGCCACTTGCTTATCTTTGGCCTTAGGAAAACCATTCAATCCTTGCACATAGCTTCCCCATGCAGAATATAGGCTGTCTCTAGCTTCATGAGACTTTCTCCAGAGGATCTGTTTATTCAGAAGGCAAGCTAGGTTGCGGTAACTACATGTTATGCAACCAGATGTAACTTGAGAGGTAACGATGACTTTAGATTGTGCAGCCGTAAGGGTGGTTATGTCTCGTGACTGAGGAGAAGCAAAAAGAATATTATTCCGGGATGAAGTAGTAACTTAAGTGGAAAGCTAAGATAGAAGGTTTATATTGAGTTCAGGCCCAGCCTGAACTACATTATGTTCCAATCTACCCTATGCTAGAATCTCTCTCTCTCTCTCACACACACACATACACACAGCACACACACACACACTTGCATGCACACACCCATGCACAGTAGTTCAGTCCTTCCTTTCGTGTTGAGAACTGAAAACAGAACCCAGGCTTGTGGAAATCCCTGGATAAGAGGCAATAGCAATGATTCTACAGGAACTGAAAGAGCCGTATGCGATTCCTGGTCTGCCTCGCTTCAGCACTGACCCTTGACCCATGATTATATCATATGAAGTCATTGCATTCCATACATTGTGTGCTTGAGGACCTTGACACTTGGTACTAATTTCTGGTTGCTGCCAAACAAACCACGCAAACTTAGGGATTGAAAATGTCCCCGCAGCTCTTCCTGTGTCTTTGGTGCAAGGGTTCAGGCAGGGCTTAGTGAAATCTGCGCAGCCTCACAAGAGTGGAATTGGGTGTCTCCTGGGGTTTTTTTTCTCATAGGAAGACTCAGCCAGGGAAGGGTGTGCTTCCAAACTCCTTTAGGCTTCAGGCTTCATGGCAGCTTGCTTCTTCAAATCCAACAAGAGAGTCCAGTTTTTTATTATGTAACATTGAGAAAAATCAATAAGAACCCTTCAGAAAAATGAATGATTTGATACCCATTAGGATGGCTAGACTAAAGATTAAAAAATATCAGTGTGCTGGGTAGTTTTATGTCCGCTTGACATAAGCTAATATAAGCTATATCTGAGAGGAGGAAACCTCAATTAAGAAAATGCCTCTGGACTGGGACTGATGGAGCATGTGATCAAACCGGACTCTCTGAATGTGGCTGACAATGAGGGCTGACTGAGAAGCCAAGGACAATGACACTGGGTTTTAATTCTACTGCATGGGCTGGCTTTGTGGGAGCCTTGTCTGTTTGGATGCTCACCTTCCTAGACCTGGATGGAGGGGGGAGGACCTTGGGCTTCCCACAGGGCAGGGAACCCTGACTGCACTTAGGACTGGAGAGGGAATGGGGGGGGGGGGAGTGGGAGGGAATTGGGAGGAGGGGAGGAGGTGGAAATTTTTAATAAATAAAAAAAAGAAAAGAAAATGCCTCTGTAAGGTGAGGCAGTAGACAAACCTTTAGAGCATTTTCTTAATTAGTGATTGATTAGTGATAGGAAGGGCCCCATCTATTTTAATCGGTGCCGTCCCTGGCCTGGTAGTCCCGAGTTCTATAAGAAAGCAGGTCAAACAAGCCATGATGGATAAGCCAGTAAGCAGCACTCCTCCATGGCCTCTGCATCAGCTCCTGCCTCCAGGTTCCCACCCTGCTTGAGTTCCTGTCCTGGCCTCTTTTGATGATGAACAATGATGTAGAAGCTTAAGCCAAATAAACCCTTCCTTCCCCAAGTTGCTTTGGTTGTGCTGTTTTGGTTTAGCAATAGAAACCCTAGCTAAACTCGGTGGTGGCGGCACACACCTTTAATCCCAGCACTCGAGAGGCAGAGGCAGGCGGATCTCTGTGAGTTCGAGGCCAGTTTGGTGTACAGAGCGAGTTCCGGGATAGCCAGAGCTACACTGAGAAACCCTGTCTCAAAACACACACCCTAAGACAATAAATAAGATGTAGGGAATGAATGTTATGAATGTTGGTGAGAATATCAAATGGTAGGAACTCCTGTACACTGCTGGCATGAATGGAAAATGTGGAACCAGTAAGGAGCACTGGTGAGTCCTTAAAATATTAAATAATTTCATGTTCCCACAATTCCACTCCTGGATCTCTCCCCCAAAGACTGAAAGCAGAGATTTAAACAGGTGTGCATGCGTGCGTGTGTGTGTGTTCACAGCAGCTGTGTTTCTAATATCCAGAGGTGGGAAACAAACTCATGTCCATCAGTGGATATCATGGGATATGTTCAGTGGCCTTATTATTCAGCAGTAAGAATGAAGGGGATCCTGAGCCATGGTTACAAAATCCACCTTGAAAACATTACTCAAAATGAAATAAGCCAGACACGGTGAACATATATCTTAAGATTCTACGTAAAGTACACAGAGTAGTAAAAATCACAGACAGAAAACAGAAGCGTGCGTTCCAGGGGCACAGGAGGAGGACAAACGGGCTCCATTTTCTGTCTGATGGAGCCAGTTCAGAAGCGGTATGTCAGTGTTCTGGAGCTAGCGGATGGGGCCGGTTGCTGGTCCATTTGTATCCGTCTCCTCTCCGTGCCTGCCGCTGTTCTAAAAGGCCCTGACAAAAACCACGTAAGAGAGGGGAAGCTGGTCTTAGATCACATTTCACGGGGCACATCTGTCCTGGTGGCAGAAACTTGAGGTGACTGATTGTACTGCACCCACAGTCAGGGAGTAGAGCAAGGAACCCCAGTGCTCAGTCCACTTTCTCCCCCCCACCCCTTTCCTTAGTCCAGGACTTAGGACCTTAGCCGGGTGCCTTCTCAGTGAGTTTGGGCCTATTCACCTTAATTAATTCAATCTAGACAGCCCCTCCTAGGCACGCCCAGAGGCTCATCTGACCTTGCTAATCTCTGACAAACACACCCAAGTCTCCTGGGTCATTTGCCCCCCTTTCAGGTGGACAGTCAATGGTAGCCATCACATCTTGTGAGTGCCTTTGACGCCACCAAACTGAGCCCTTAAAAACATCCACGGTGGCCAGGCAGTGGTGGCACGTGCCTTGAATCCTAGCACTAGGGAGGCAGAGGCAGGTGGATCTCTGTGAGTTCAAGGCCAGCCTGGTCTACAAGAGCTAGTTCCAGTACAGACTCCAAAAGCTATAGAGAAACCCTATCTTGAAAAAAACAACCCCCCCCAAAAAAAAATCCACAGTGGTAAAAATTCACCACGATCAAAGCATTTAAAAGGAAATGTAGGGAAAGCAAAAGGTGAAGATCACAAAGTAGTGAATCCTGTAACAGTGTACACCTGTTAAACAAAGGCACGAAATTGAGAACAGTCAAGTGCCTACCATACATCAGTCACACGGGGTAATAAATACTCCCTGGCTGTCACACAAAGTCTGACATGTTATTCTGTTCAAACGATATTTCACTTCTGTATTTATCCCTCACCTCTCCAAGTGAGGGATAATGAAACCAGGTATAAATAAATTTTTGTTTTTCTTTTCTTTTCTTTTTTCTTTTTTTTTTTGAGACAGGTTTCTCTGTGCAACATTGCTGGCTATCCTGGAACTTGTTCTTGTAGACCAGGCTGGCCCCAAACTCAGAGAGATCCACCTGCCTCTACCTTCCAGATGCTGGGATTAAAGGTGTGTACCACTACCGCCCAGCCCAGTTACACACACAAACACACACACACACACACACACACACACACACACACACACACATATATAAATATATATATATATTTTTTTTAACTTCAGAGTTTCATACCAGATAAATTTTAAGCCATCCTGGGACTCTGTTTTGCCACCTTAGTAAAATCTTTACTTTGGGATCTAGATCTGAGCTCCATTATAAGGAGATAACAAAAGAATTATGATAAATACAATTCTAGGGATGCTTGGTGGGCTTTTTTTTTGGTTTCGGTCTTGGTTTTTGCTTGTTTTTAGTTTGCCTGCAAAGATTGGTGAGGTGATTTCCACCAATGTGTCCAATTTGAGATATCAGGAGTATGAAACCTGAGCCTTAATTTCAGGGTTGCTTTAACAGAGCCCCTCACAGTCTCCTTTCTATAAGTCATGTGAACGTACACACGCTTCATTATCTCTTTATTATGCCATATTTTCCACGGGTCATTGTTATCACTGGGCAATCTATTGAAGGCAATCAGGATAAAGTCCTCTGGTGACGAGGAAATGTTTCTAACAAAGCAGCTCCTATTATGTGATCCAACGCCATGTACCAACCATTCTCCGAAGTGTGCTTGCTTCTGTTGTTTGGGTGAATCTCACCCCCTTCTGATATCAATTGCCTTATTGTATTAGCCCCCCCTTTAACAGGTAAGAACTTTGAGTCTCAGAATTCTAATAAGACACTCCAAATCACACAGCTGGTACGGATGGTAAAAGGGGTACTCAACCCCAAATCTCCCCAAGACCAAGGTTAATCTTCCCCTGTTTAGTATAGCCTACAGGAATGGTACTTATATTTATATCACAAGACATAAATGATTTGTAACAATAAAATTTGCACATTGCTTTTGTACGAATATTATGGCTCCTCAAACTTCAGGTTACTTCAGGGTCTTTTGTTTTTTGTTTTGTTTTGTTTTGTTTTTGTTTTTGTTTTTCTTTCTCTCTTAAGTCTTTCTCTCTTAAGTCCCCAGCAAATTCTCGTGCATTCAGGACGGGCCATTTCCTATCCCGTGTCAGAAGTGTAGATCTGCTCCCCGATAAGATGTACTATTTGGAGACCTTTTTTTTTTTATTGTGAATCAGGTGAAAATAACAGGAAAACACACACCCCCCTTCTTGGCAAAAGAGCAGGTATTTCTAAAAAGAGCCCTGCACACAACTGTGATTTAATGGCCCTTTTTCTTGAGTTGTGACAGGTGGGAAGGCAGATTAGAGCACACAGTTCAAAGCAGTCCCAGTGTTTACTGACTTCCAAAGACAAGTCTAGCCAGGGACTTTCCCCCAAACTCTGAGCCACAGTCTGGGCTTCCGAGACGGTTTGCTGGTCTTCCCTGCCCAAGGAAATGAAAAACTGCCGAGCCACAGACTCTCGGAGGGGCACCCGGGCAACTGGCAGTGTTGGAAGGGAATCAAAGTGCATCCTTTGGCAAGGCCTTTATTCCTAACTTTGAACAGAGAGGAAGAAAAAGGACTAAACTTGGCGTTTTCATTCTCATACAACTCAGCAAGCAATACTATGCACGGAATCTATCTTCTAAAGGGCGACATGTAAAGAAAATTTCTGTGTCCAACTCCCCTAAGAAAAATGCAACTCTGAATTTTTTTTTTAAGTTAAAACATCTTCACTTTTCCAAAAATAACTGTGAAAATGGTAACAGATACATTCGAATAAGAAAGGGAAAGGCATTCTTGTGGGTGCGCACGCGCGGGCGCGTGCACGCGCACCACCGCACACGCATGCGTACATGAGCGCCTGAAGAGGCGCTTTTTTCTCAGCCCCCCCCCCCCCCCCAACTAAAGCACATCATATTTCTTCTGTTTGCAGAGCCCACACTTGTTTTAACCGCCTGGATCTCCCTCCGTACCCTTCCTTTTCCATGCTGTATGAGAAACTCTTGACCGCAGTTGAAGAGACCAGCACCTTTGGACTTGAGTGAGCTGGGAGGAGGGTGCTCGGCTCCGGGCGGACAGGCGGCGTCAGAAGCCCACCTCCTCCGGAAGAGTGGCGGAGTGGTCGTCTCAAGCCCACGCTTCCAGGAGAACAGACTGCGTGCTGCTCTTGAGGAACACAGGCTCGTGTGTTGGGGGGCTGGCTGTGAGTGCCCTTGGAAGCATTGGGGTGAGCTCGGTGTCCGTGGAACGACCCAACTGTCTTTCAATCAACAGTTCTTGACTGCCAAACCTTTCCCGCGCGTCCTGTATGTTTCAAGATAACGGTGAACCTGCACTTGATCAACTCCATGGGGGACTTTCAGCGACTCGGGAGAATCTTGGAACGCTCCTGTCGGGCATACGTCAGGCCAAACTGGCGGCACTTGGCCCAATCTCCAAATTAGTGCAAGTGAAAGAATACATAAAAAATATATATATTTCCTGAGAGTACATTTGTTTAAGCCCTAAGTTATAACCGAAATATTCGTTTCTTGCTTACGCGTGCCTGCATGGTGTACAGTATAGGTTTCGACATTCACGGAACACGAGTGAAACGAAGTCAGTATGAGGTAACTGTCAAGATTTGCCGCAAGGTGGTCCTGTAACAATGTATATGCAAGTGGTATGTGTGTCCTTACGGCTGAAGACAGACTTGCTCAGTGAATTACTAATGACAGTTCTGATGCTTTATAATGCATGAAAACAGTTTTCAAATAGCTAGCAATTAATCACAGCATATCAGGAAAATGTACACAGTGAGTTCTGTTTATTTTTTTAATAGGTTCATTATATTTCCGTTCTCTAAAATGTATATAAGGACCTAGCTACCATATTGTCCGTACCTCCTCTTCATTTTCACGTTTCATGCTTACTCGGACATCTGGCTCGTCTGTCTCCTTGTAAGCCTGCTCAAGGGAACGAAAGGGCCTTTTATTTTTATAAAGGTTAAAAAAAAATTCCCCCAGATATTTTGCACTGACCGTACCAAAGTCGAAGGGACATTACAATAAGACAGCAGCTCCATCTCTTGCTGAGTACAACAGACGTTGCTTCTAAATCAGACTTCCTCCCTAGTGCCATGGAGCCACTTGCGAGGACTGTGCATCTAAGTAATAATTTTTTAAGACTCACACTATGTGATAGTATGATATGCATTTATTTAAAAATGCATTAGATTCTCTTCCATCCATCGACCACTTTACAGGATGGCATTTATTACAGAAATTTCGTATTCCTCCCCCACCCCCCGCCACTGCTTTTTATTTGTACAGCATCATCAAACGGCAAGCTTGGTCAGGGAGCCGTCGGCAGTGGCAGAGAGGCCCACTCTCCTCGTAGGAAGAATTCCACTTTCCCTCGTCAGTGAGGACACCACCAGTTGAAACTCTCGGCACCTCTGTTTCTAAGCTGCATTTTCACTGATGCATAACTTTCTTATTAATATCAAGAAAAAGTCTTTTCTATGGTCTCTCGGAAACTGCATGACATCACTGACAAGCCTTCTTAATTTAATAAAAGGATATCCTTCATTTTAATTGCTTTCGGAACTGTCCCAGGCCATTGTTTGTTCCTTGATTTATGACATCACTAAGCAGACACACGGTGAGGTGAGGTGGAACTGAGGGCGGGAGAACCGTTGGATGAGCATTTAATCTGCCAGGCTGGAGGGAGGGGGCGTTCCAGGCATTCCCGACACATTGCTCCGAGCATCTTGTTTTATAAGTGGCGTGGACTGCTGTGGTGGAGTGTGGGTGACTTTGCATGTCACGGGCTTACATGCACAGGTCCCCATAGGTGTGTAGTAAGAGCAGTTACCCTCCTGCTAGTGAAGCTGTGTGTCCCGTTGGATCCTCAGGAGGAATGATGCTCACGTTGTGTTACTGTGTTAAAGATAAGCACAGGATGTGGGGAAACATTCCAGGAGCAAACCTTATAGGAAAGAGATGAAGACTATTTGTATACCACAATTGGGCCAGAAAAAAAAAAAAAAGAAAAGAAAAAAAACTGAACCTTTTTTGACTGGAATTATTAGTTTGTACTTATTTGCCATGAACACAAAGTACATATTTAATTTTTGCAAACCTCTTTTATTTGTTTGTGTGTTTTCATCATAAGGAAAGCAGAGCGCATTAGCATGCTCTGAGAACCACACTTGGATGCGTCAGAGCATCCCTGACAGCTGTCACAGGGGCTCATCAAGGGGAAGCTGCCTTTCCTTCCGAAGTTCATTTCTAGGCCGCGTTAGTGTTCGTTTGGTTTGAGGCGGTTTGCCACCCACCGTGTGCCCTGTCGCTAGCGGAAGATATTTGAAATAATAAAATGTACCCCTTTACTTCTAATCGAAGCTATCTTGCTGATGATAAGGCTTCTCAACCTTTTTAGATGTGCTCAGACGGTCTTAAAGAAGTCCAGTTGGCCCTGTTCTGAGAGTTGGAAAATTATCAGAATTGAAGCTAGCATATCAGAAAACCAGGATAACTTGTCTGCTGCTCTTCATGGGTAAAACAAAACGCACACAATAACAGCTTTAAAAAAAAAGTTAAACAACATCCACATAATAAATTAGATGTTATTGTACTCCACAATTAGAAATATCCATAAATGTGTTCTTCTGGAATGTGGACCCCAGTAACTTGGATCTTTGGTTTGGTTTGGAGAGATTTCTAAATGAGGCTGCTAACAACATAAAAGACAATTTTGGTACCCCATCATCATTCAAAGCACGGGCACATCGTTGGCGTTCCCTTCGTGCCAGACACTCATTTGGTGATGGAGCCCCAAGATTCTGAATCTGGCCTTCAGAAAAATGCTCATAGTCTACTAGAGAGGGCATCGAGTTTCCAAGACCATTTTAAATAAAAGACAAAGTTCTACAATTCATGAATGAAGAGAGAATAAACTATCCACCCCCAGAGTCTTGGTTATAGCTTCCTGTATGTGAAAGGGTGTAGCTAAAAGTCATTATCATGTATGTGCTGCTTCTCTTGGTAACTACAAGGGTGTCATAGAATATCAGTGCTGGTAAATCTTGAGACCCAAAATGCATTCATGTGAGGAGGGTTTCAAGTCTGTAGATGGGGCCTGAGTTGTGAAGGGGCAAGTCAAGCGTCTTTAAATTATCAAAGAAATATCATCCTAGATAGAAAAGAATAGAAAAAAAAAAAGAAATACCAAAATGAAGTCTGGATATTTCCTCCCGTCCCTGCGCTACACACACGTTCCATTTTCGGTGTAAAATATCTCAATTCCTGAGCCAAAACCACACCTGGGATCAGAGCATCTCTCTGGCGCACAACATGAATGGAAGTCAGTTTTCTAGTACATGCTGTATTAATACTTCAATGGTCACTCTGTAATAAATAAATATAAAAGATGCAATTGAACTAGAGCGGGAATACATTTTTGCAAAACCAGAGTGCAGCTCCTCCAGACATTCTCAGTACTTTAAACTCTAGTTATAAGGACTGAGGTCTGTTCACAGCCGCCCTGATGGAACCGCCCCGAAGGCGCTGGAGGGTAGGCTGCCCAGAGCTGAAGCGCTTCCCAGTGCTTGCCAGCGCATCCTCCTTGCATCCTCGCACCCTTGCATCCTCGTTTGGTCCTCAGTGCTTGCTTAGGGAGAAGGATCAAGCTCCCGCTGGGATCCCGCTCTTCCAACTTTGTGGCCGCGATCCTGTTTCATCTCGGGAAATACGAAGGCTAATGTTTGTACTGATCTTCTCGATTTTCAGATGCTTTGCTTTCCCGAATTCTCACTTTCTCAAATGCGCTTCACTTGTGGTGCTCCTGCGGAGGCCACGAAGAAAGTATATCGGTGAAGAAGGCTCTTCACAAACGCAGTGTTTACATCTCCTGCCTGTGGGAGCAACTGAAGACCAATCTGATTGTCTTTGGTGGGCTTCCTTGGGGATTATGTAGAGGCAAGAATATGGAAAAGGCACCAACCAGAGACCTGGCTTCCATTATTAATTTTTGATAAACCTGAGTCTTCAGAGGCCTGGCAGCTGGCTCCCAGGAACATGGAGGAAGGGACCACCCGCAGCTTCCGTTTTTCTTCCTGTCTTCCTGATATTTATTCAAATGACTTTTTTTTTTCTACTTTTTGCACTACTTCTCACAAGGAACATAATTTATAAAGAAGTGTCTAGAGTTTTATTCAACTTAACTTCATTCAGGAAATTCCAGGGGCAGGAAATGAGGCCGTTTTGTCATTACAAGGCATCACTAACCCCACATAAGAAGCAACATGCAGTTGAAAAATTACAGCCTGCCCCCCTCCCATGCCCCCAGTTACACTTGAGATTTGGGTCAGCTGTTGCTGAGTGGCGTCCTCAACTGGCCACCCTACGTCCATGTGACTTGACTTTAAATTAATGGGAATGGACCCCTGGCAGCAGATTCTGATCAGAAGAATCTATTTGCTTCGCAGTTAGTTTTGTTTGTAGATAATTTGCCTAGCACAGAAGCAAAGGAACCCCAGAGACTTAGAAGTTTCTGGGCTGTAACTCAAGGTCCAACCACTACCCTTCAAGGGGTGCTGTCGAGATTCAAGAGTAACGGCTGCATTTCCAGGAACTGACGTTGTGGATGTAAGGAATGTGTTTGACTCCGTGAGAGCTATCAGGGTTAGGAGTGAAGGTGCATTTAAGATGGCAGGAGAGCCAAGGGGACAGGGGGACATTGCTGCAAACATCATCAGAGCATGCTAACGGGGGTCAGGATGTGTGCCATTTCTGAGTTGAAAACAATGCCTTAGTTTAGTGAAGACACTGATGGGCCATCTACCTGGTGGGAGATACCCATATTGTGTGATTTCAGGAGGCTCGTATTTCCTGTACTGCAAAATGTCATTCAGTCCCAAAGTTTTAAGGCTAACCGTAGCTTGATCAGGAAGCTCAACAATTTGAATTCATTTTTTTTAACTTGAAAATTATTGTTACTACTATCGAACACTATTTTTGAAACAAAAGTGCTTTTTATTTCATTATGGTTCATTTGTTTTTACAGCTGACATTAACATAACTTTTGGGACATTCTCATTCTCCAATCAGCTCTCTAATGTTGATTTAAACGTTCCTATTAGTGTGGAAAGCAAGCTCCTAAGTGAGAGGTTACTGAATTACAAAAGGAGACCTAATGATGGCTTCCTACCAAAGAAGTTAAGACAGCGAATACGTTTGCTTCAGTTTTGGTGGTCAAGGTACTTTTTTCTGATTTCGTGGTCAAATAGCTCAACAGAACAGATGTCTCTAGCTGTATATGATTTTTATGTCTGGAGGCCTTGGGCAAGTGATATCTTCAAATCCAGTTTCATTTTAAGATATTACAAACCTGAGGAATATTGATAGGACTGTTTATGATTCAAAGTGAATCAGCTATTACTGGTGTAGGTGAGAAATCATCAGTAAATTCTGGTAATTATCACCTTCTGGTAAAAGGGATGGGTAATGTTTAAGAAACACCTTGGAAGGGTGAACCAGGAAACACAGAACAGAATGTTTTGTTGGGACACCAATGCCCTAAGTGATATAATTACAGCTTATTTTTCTTTATGTAATATCATAAGTAAAATATTGGGGCTGTTAGCACACTGGAAAGTGCGTAAGATTACATGTTTTTATAATAGGGGTGCAGGCATTCCAAAATAAACGAATAAAAAAAAATACATGCATCTCTCTTGCCTCTTACTGAAAGTATTAATCTAATTTTATAACAATGCTTACTTTTTAATATCAAGGCTCTGTAAAGACATTTTATTTCTAAGATTTCAGTAGAGCACAGGCGGTGTATTTTTTAAGCCTCTCTGTCTCTTCACCAGCCTCGCCCTTCCTGTCCACTGTACCATAGATCACGGTTAATCGTCACACTTCTGGGTCTGTTGATTTGATTTAAGCTTTGTATTTCTTCAGTGTAACTTTTAATAGAGAATACTAATGGGAGGTGTTTGATATTAGAATAAGATTATACAGCCCTCATTTGACCTTACAGTTACATTTTTTTTTTTAAGGCACATACTATAGGGGGTTGGTGGCCATCCTAGAAATGCTTTGTGACCGGCATTACACAAAGCTTACAACTGAACCGTGGACCAGTTGTTCATCTTCTGGGACGTCTGTATTCTTCCCCTCACCTGAGCCCCTGACTCTTGTGTTGTATTTTTTATGATTATGAAATGCTTTGACGGAAAGATATTTTAATGTGTACAATTTGTTTTATTTTCATACTGATCTCTATTTTTGTTGAAAACCATGTTACATCACGGAATCACTTACTCAAGAATAAATCTTCTTTTAAAAAATGAGTTGTGTCTTTTCTGTCCTAGCTTGGGGGAAGAATAAACCCAGAAGGACAAAATGAACGATACAGCACTTGGGGTTAGCAGTCAGTTCTGCAGATGTGTTAATTTCTCCCTTCATTGGATTCATAATCAAGAATCTATTTTGTTTATCTTTACAAGAATATTTGCTCTCAGTGGTGCACCAATGAATGTTACAGGAATTAAAACAAATCATAGGGCTTTCACTCATGCATTGAGTCTATTTGTTAGGTCATGTTGCACCTTTAACTCATAATCATATGTACACCAGCTCCCCTACTATCACCCAGATCAACTTAATCTGAGGGTCATGTATT
Source organism: Myodes glareolus (assembly GCF_982192425.1). Lineage (NCBI taxonomy): Eukaryota > Metazoa > Chordata > Mammalia > Rodentia > Cricetidae > Myodes > Myodes glareolus. Next base: position 39,404,055 of record NC_142052.1, on the reverse strand, counting down.
CATGCCTGGAAAAAACAGGTAGGAAAACTGGCTGAGCCTGAACAACAGACCAATGGAGCTTCCAAATATCTTGCTCCTGCCGATCCTAGCCGTGTGTAATTCTGGTCCAGCAATGAAAATTCATTGATTTATAAGGAGAAACGCAGCAATTCAAATGTTGGTATGATTGTTCCAAACTGCTTGATATATTAGATGGATCAAACCCGCCATGTCCACAGGTTGAATTTGACTTATATAGGTAGAGTCTGAAACCCTTGATTTAATAAATTAATCCTAGCTGGGTGGTGGTGGTGCACGCCTTTAATCCCAGCACTCAGGAGGCTGAGGCAGGTGGATCTCTGTGAGTTCGAGGCCAGCCTGGTCTACAAGAGCTAGTTCCAGGACAGGCTCCAAAACTACAGAGAAACCCTGAAGAGAGAGAGAGAAAGAGAGAGAGAGAGAGAGAGAGAGAGAGAGAATTAGTCCTTTATGCATGACTTAGTTAGTAGTTACCTAAATGAACTGTCCAAATAAAGAAAATGCTTCTAGGACATAGTAGTTAATAGGAGAGGAAGAGGAAAGAAAAAAACCGTGAATACGTGGTATGAAAGGTAACAATTTCCTGGCTAGGAAAGGGTAGCTCTATAGTACAAAGGCCAGCAGGCAGTCCTGGAGTTTGTATTTGAAAATGATGTATTATTGAAAAACCAGCTTGTGTTAGTTCATGTAAGAGAATCCCTGTCAAGATGGCATGAGTCTTGAGATATCATTAAACCCTTTCTTTGATAATCTAGATTGGGGAGTCTACTTTCTGTAGACATGAGAGGTTTAAACAGGATGGCATGATAAACTTACCTGCTCTTGCTTTGTTCTCTTAAAGTAAAGCCCAAACCCACTTCCCCGGTGACGACAGAACAGCCACTCTCTACCGCCCCCAGTACTTCACGCTGTTGTGGGGTCGTTTCTTTGGCTGGTTGGTTGGTTTTATTAGGTTTTTTATCTTTAAGCCAGAAAGCATTTCAACTCCTGGTGAAGGAATAAAGACTTTCTCCCTGTCCTTTCTTTTCCTAATCGACGAGTGGTTCCCTAATCGTGACTTTCCTTTTTCTGATAGCAGCTTCCCTACTGTTGTGTCTCCTAGTCAAAGAAAACCCTGGGATCACAAGAACAAACTGAACGGAGTGCTCCTGAGAAAGCTGTGCTTGCTGAGACGCATTCCGTTCACTTTGTTTGCTGGAGAACTTGTAAATCCTCACATAAAAAGATCTCCTCAAAGATGTTCAGACACTGGGTTTTCATTCGGGAAAAGCGAGTAGCGTTGCAGGGGCTCTTGGGAGCAGCATGCATTTCTCTCCCGATTTACCACAATGCCACAAAGTGCCACCTCATGACACGAAATGCTTAGATGGGGTGATAACTCATGCCTCATTGGTATTCAGTTGATGAGCTCACATTCTTGAGAGCAATCATGACGTAGTCAACCGTGGCCCCCCCCACCCCTACCCCCCGCTGCGTGCCCACTCAGAGTGAAATTCTAAGGTTGAGGCTGTAAAGACCTGCCTTTTCTAACTGACAGTTTTGTCCAAATTGTCAAGTCGGTTTTTCTAGAATTTGACTAACCCCAGTGGAGGACATCTTTTCACGGAAACAGAATGGAGTCTAAAGAAACCAACTGAAGTATGGTGTTGCCATCTAGTTCTGGTGAACAACGGGGGGCAATGGCAATAGCCTGTCTTGTTTGGGGAGCCTCTGGGACTTTCCTGGCCCACAGCTCATAGGGAGGTTACTTATACCCAAACTAGGACTTTCATTTAGCAACACCCACGGCTTCTCAGGGCAGCATTTCCCGTTCACGCAGGGTACCCCCATTCAAACTCTCCTTTTCAATGACAGACATTGACAAAGTCTTGGTTTCCAAATGTTTCTTCCTGTATCCTCGGTTTGGGTTTGTCAATTTTTTTTTCCTTGCTGCTACTGGAGTCGGAGGCTCAGAAATGTTCAGGACTTGGCCTCACAAGTAATCCACCTCCATAGCCAAGGAAGACATTGTTGGAGGTGTCATGGCATTAATACTGCTTTACAAGAGGTAATGAAGACCGCCTTCATCCACAATGGCCAAGCACATGGCATCTATGAGGCTGCTAAAGTCTTAGTTAACTGCCAAGCCCATCTTTTGTGCTTGCATCCAATTGTGATCAGCATATATAGCTATTATATATATATATATATGATATATATATATATATGATTGTGTTTGTATAATGGTTGAGGGCTAAGAAGCAAGAAATGAACATATAAAAAATGGCCTGTTATATATAATTATATATTATATTATAATGAAATATAATATATATAATATATATTAATTAGAGTTCCTAAGTAAGGCAGATGACAACAAGAAACGATGGGTAGGCCTCTGTAAAACTGATCAAGAGGGAAAACCACTGAACGTGGTTGGTTGTGCTTGTATAATGGTTGAGGGCTATGGCAAAGTGACAAAGAATCCCAAGCTAAGCCTATCCTCAAAGAATACTTTAGAAGCAAGAAATGAACATATATAAAAAAATGGCCCATTAAAGCAGAAAAGGAATCAGGTGCTTAATACTAAGTGTGTATCCCCAAATTTCATGCGTTGAAGCTTAATCACAAAGGCATTTAGAAGCAGGGCTTCTCAAACAGGCATGGTGGCACATACCTTTAACCCCAGTACTCAGGAGACAGAGACAAGCAGGGTTCCAAGTCAGCCTGGTCTACAGAAAAAGTTCCAGAACAGCCAGGTCTGTACGGAAAAAATCCCGTTTCAAACAAACAAAATAGAAATTATGCTTGTAAGAGTTGATGAAGCCAAGACAGTGAAATTCTCATGAATGGGCTCAGTGCCATTACAATCGGTATCCCAGAAGGCTCCTTGACTTCTGCAGTGGAAGGAAATAGCAAAAGGACACCCATGTGTGTCAAGAAGCTGGCTCTCACCACACAATGGATCTGGCTGAACGCTGATTTGGGCTTGCCAGTTTATAGGACTGTAAGACATCAAATTTCTTGTTTATGAGTACCGAGACTGTGCTGCCCTGCTATGGAAACCCAAATGGATCATGTTAACCAAAAGAGACCAACATGTTTCATATGTCTCTTTCTTCCTAAGAGCCCTCTTAGCTGCAGGATCAGGCAATTCCGGGAAGAAATGGCCAGACAATAAAAAACAAAATACTTAAAGCAAAGTAGATTTATATTGCCACTGCAGGCCTGAATAAAAACAACATAAGCCTTTTTTTTTAAATGTATCTGGGTGTTTTGCCTACATGTATCTCTATGTACCACAAGGCTGCAGTGCCTGCAGAGGCCACAAGAACACATTGGACCATCTAGAACTGGCGTTACAGATGGTTGTGGGCGCCATGTGGATGCCAGGAACCGAATGCTGGTCCTGGTCCTCTGCAAAGTCAATAAATGCTCTCAACCGCCGAGCCCTCTCTTCAGCCCCAAGTACAGGACTTTTTGATGGGTCTGGAGAATTGGGAGATGGTGATGTTTACCTAAGATGGGGCAGCTCTTGTTACTGTCCATCTTCATGGCGTGGGAACTGAAGAGAAACCCGGGAGGCGATAAAACATGAAGCAGGGGTCCAGAACCTGGCCGATCCAGAACAGCATTTCTTTGAGGAGACACGAAGGAGGATGGAGAGGAGCTATGAGTTACCATTTGGGGGCTGATTCATCCAGAATGACTGGCTTTCGGGAATAAAACTAAATGAGCCAATGAACCATCTCCTACGATGCTCCTAACTAAGCTAAGGGAGTAGTCACCAATTAGTGTTAATTTCCCATCACTTCAGCTTCAGGTGGGAAACCACGTCTCTTAGCCTTTGTGTCTTGTCACCCTTAATGCCAGAGGACCCTTCCAACAGGGAGGTGCAGCTGTGTGGCGCTATCCCTACCCCTCGCAATGACTTCTGTCTTATTTATTGTTCACTAAATTCTCCATATAACACCCCGAGTATTCGAGGCATATGTCAACCCAATAAGGTCCCATCTTTGATTTTTCTCCATTCTTTATCTGGTCCCTGTGTGCACACACTAACTTGAAGATACTGTCCGGAAAATGGTCCTTATACTATCACTGATCTTTTGGAGCCAAAATGCTTGGCTGGCTTTCGCTCACGTGTAACTAGCTCGTCTGTCACGTCACACAGATCAACGGATGTTTCGGGAGGCGTGAAGATAGCCGGCTGCCTGTGGCTCAGAGTTCCAGCAGGAGTGCCTACAGTGTGGTGGGGGGCAGAGGACACCCATGCTTTTCTAACCCGCTGTGCAGCTGAGCTGTGGCAGCGACTGTACAATTCGCTTGAGTAAATGTCTCCAGCTTGACTTCAGTACGCGCTTAGCTAAGGCCCTGATTAACACATAAAATCTTGGTGTTTCCTAGTGTCTTGAGCTGCAAAGTAAGGAATGAGAAAATTAGTAGACGATGGGGGTCTCCAAGAGGAGTCAAGGGCTCCAGAGGCCGGAGCTGGAACAATCTGAACAGCCCCTGTCCATTAACCAAGGGTTCCGCTTTTTTAATACCTTAAAAATTTATTTATACATATAAGCAAATAGACACACATATACCATTTTTCCCTACCATAGAGGTATCTGTACACGGTATCTATTGCCGCTGTTTTCACTACAGTAAAGAATTAAAATCAACCTCGCTGCTTAAAACTGTACCTGAATGGCTATGGCCCAATAGCTCACCTCCTGCATGAGGCAGCCACTGTCTTACCTGACCACTTCTGATGGCAAGGAAACCTCTTTCCTGGGGGTTTTGGTATCCCTACCAGAAGGACAGGTCCTTCCTCACCATTCTGGTCTGATACCTCTAAATGGATCCATATGCCTTGGTGTCACGACTGGAGCCTAGCATTAGCCCGTTCTATCCTTTGGGGGATGTTCTGATGCTTCAGCTTACAACACGGCCAGACATGAGAACCTCATTTTCTTCACCAAAAAACCAAGGAGTGGGATCGTGACAGCTTCATCCAAAAACCGGAAATGAACTCTTGCGTCTCCCTCTTCTGAGGACTCACCATAGCCGCTGAGACACCAAAGTGAAAGTCTCTAAAGCCAGGGCCTGCCTCCATCGGAGTGAGCAGAGGGAGGAGGAGAGGTGACGCCCACTGTGGGCAAGGATGTGGGACAGGAGCTCTGGACTGCTAAGCAGAGTGTAAGCTCACAGAGCCACTCTACAAAACTGGCGGTGTGGTCTAAACCAACACATGTAGAGATCTGACCAGCCGTCTCACTATATGCACAGAAATGAATGCTTTTACAGGCTGTCCCCAAATAAGCGCCGAAGAATGCCTGCCGCGCACCGCGCCCCCTATCTGCGCTCTATGCGCTAGAATCCAGTTCGCGAGCTTTGGGAAAGGGGCTGGAGGTTGAGGAAACACACAGAGAGACAGACAGACACACGGACCTCCAATCACTGGTACAAAGGCCCTTCTTTAGTAGCACCATGGAGGCTTAAATACCCAGCAGTCAATGGCCAACAGGTGAAAATCCCATCCTCTGATCCTCTAGGCAAGGCGCAACTTTTAGTAACTCCAATTAGAAGGCTCTAGCAGGGAAGAGCAGCTGAAGGCCAGGACTCCAATTGGTCCCAACAAATGCCTATAGCACTCGGTTAATAAAACAGGAAATAGCGAAGTGCCCATCCACAGCAGGATAAATGAAACGTGATTCGATGACGTCATCGCACTGTCCCATAGAGATGAAAACGAATCAATTAACCACGACAGCACGGGCGAATTTCACAAAGTTCAACATCAAAAGCAGAGGTTCCAGCCCAGTTCCATCGACGTCAAGTCTGAGCCAGGAGCCTGTGATGACTGAAGCCAATTAGTGGCTGCCTGGGGGGAATAGCGATTGCGGGAAGGACACCGGGGAAGCTTCACCAGTCGGAGGCTCAAAATGTCGTGTTTCTTAACCTGGGTGATGATTATGGGATATACACATCTTTAAATTTTATCAACCATATACTTAGAATATGAACACATTTTATGTTTAGTTAAAAAAGAATAATCTTCTAAAAGTAAAGAAGAAGAAGGAGGAGGAGGAGGGGAGGAAGAGGAGGAGGAGGAGGAGGAGGAGGAGAAGAAGAAGAAGAAGAAGAAGAAGAAGAAGAAGAAGAAGAAGAAGAAGAAGAAGAAGAAGAGGAAGAAGAAGAAGAAGAGGAAGAAGAAGGAAAAGAAAGAGGAGGAGGGGGGAAGGAGGAGAAGAAGAAGGAGGAGGAGGAGAAGGAGAAGAAGAAGAAGAAGAAGAAGAAGAAGAAGAAGAAGAAGAAGAAGAAGAAGAAGAAGAAGAAGAAGAAGAAAGAGGAGGAGGGGGGAAGGAGAAGAAGAAGAAGGAGGAGGAGAAGGAGAAGGAGGAGGAGGAGGAGGAGGAGGAGGAGGAGAAGAAGAAGGAGAAGAAGAAGAAGAAGAAGAAGAAGAAGAAGAAGAAGAAGAAGAAGAAGAAGAAGAAGACATGACCTTGAACACCTGACAAGTCTAATTCCACATCCTGGTGCTGTCACTTGTGTGTGCATGGGTGTGTGTTGTGTTCAGGTTCATGTGTGTGTTGGGGTGCCTGTGCACACACGTAGGTTTGCATGTGGAGGCCAGCAGGTAACAGTGAGTGGTGTTCCTCAGGTGCTGGCCACCTTTTTGGAGATAATGTCTTACACTAACCGAACACTTGCAAAGTAGACTCTGCTGGCCGGCCAGTGAGCCCCAGGGATCAGCTTGTCTCCCAAAGCACCGGGATTATTAGTGCCCACTGTTACACTGTGGCCTTTTTGTTTGGATTCTGGGGATCAAACTTGGGCCCTGGTTCTTAAACATATTAGCCAGGCTCAGTCATCTTTTGCCCAGTCCCTCTGTCATTTTTTATATGACCTCAGGCAACCTCTCGAACCCATGTCTTGGGTTTTAATTTGTAAATCGGGGCTAAGTCCTTTCTCCTTCCTGCTTTTTGTGTTGAGGCAGTGCGCATGCGTGGCGCTGTCTGGTGCTTGGGAACAACTTTGAGGATGCGACTTCCCATTTCTCTCAGTCCCAACAGGCCAGTCTCACAGTTCCTACATTTTGTCATTGGGAGCCTATCAGATGTCATCCCTGATTTTAGGGACGGGTGATTGACTTACTCTGACCTAAACTGTGATCCCTCCTGCCCTAGATTGGGTGGTGAAACCACCTACTTCCTCAGCTCCCTTCGGGAACTTCTAGAAGTGATCTGCCCATCCATCTGTCCATTCATCCACCCATCCACCCAGTGAACACATACTGAGCTGTTGTTTTCTTTCAGGTACCGTGGTGTGTGCTTGGGAAACTGCCGTGTAAAGTAGCCGTGTAAAGTGCTTATGTGGGACTCCCTTTGGGGAGTTTACAGTCTCCGAGGGAGGACAGACAATCTTGAGCTGCCCGTGTGATGACTAAGTGTGACTTTTAAAAGGTTCCATAAAGAAAAAGGAGCAGCACTGGACAGAAAAAAAAAAAAAAAAAAAAAAACCTCTCCGAGGATGCCACACCGAGGATGGGAAGGGGAGGGGGAAGATCAGAGGGAAAAGCTTCTACTGCATCCTATCATTGCCGTCCCATAAACATCCCAAATAATTACAGAGCACGCATGAAAGGCAGAGTCTCTTCCAGGGAGCATCTTCTCACGACGACGAGGGAGCGCTGGGACACCCATCCGGCTTCCCTGCCCTTTGACCCGACAGCCAGTTAAGTAGGTTCCCCTTGAGTGGTGTGAGTCTCTTGTGTAATGAGTTTGGAGTCAGGACACGGTGAGCAGGAAAACGTGAGAACACGTGACCTGCCTGTAGAGTGTACTACGCAGCGCTGAGGGTGTGAGATTGGGAGCCTGAACTGAAAAAAATCTGTGTCCATTGACTGGCTCCGTGATTCCAGACTGGTGAGTGAGCCTGAATTTCCCTAAATGAGACTACTTTAAATCTAAGCTTCAAGGACTAGTAAAATGGCACGCACGTTTCGTCTTGTGCGAGAAAGTATGGCCAACTTTTCTCACTTTGTTACTTAAGTATTATTCCTTTGTCGTTTTATTTGTCTCGTCTTAATTTGGAAATGCTGGTTCTAATGGACGAACAGACTCCATTGACTGCTGGCTCGCAATTCCGGTGTCTGCTCAATATGATTGGCTCAAAGGTAGATGGGCCCTGATCTACCGAATCCTCGCTCACTCACCACGCTCAGGTGGTCTAGGATGGGAGATGCGAGTGAGTCTGGCCTAGCCTGCAGAGACAATGTGCTCACTAAGGGACCAAGTCTTAGGACTTCCGGTTTTGCGCACAGCTGCGTGTGAGATAGCCACACGTTTCCCCCTTGCTTGCCATCTGCTGACAAATTATGCTTTCCTTCCCCCTCCCCCTGCCCGTGGATGCTGCATCATTGGACCCCCTGGTCTGATTCAGGAAAGGATGAGAGTCGGGGAAGGGAAGCGGCCCTGAAGTCTCCCCCTGGCTTACCCCTTCCTTGGGTGTAGCCCCACAGGGCATGCGCGATCATCAGCTCTAGCCCTCGCCTCGATGGGCATCTCATCTCCTCGTTCTTTTCTCGGCTGCGGGGTGGGATAATGTCAGCCTTGCTTGCGGTCATCCTAGAGTTACCAGGGCTCAGCTAAAACACTAGCCACGGAAGCTGTCCAGTAACTCTAAAGCGTGGCCATTAATCCTGATATACCCTGTGCCACATTCAGCCTGCATAGCTGGTCTAGAAGCTCTTATAGTCCCTCTGGGGCTCTGCTACTTAATGGAGATTTTTAATAGGTCAATAGGTAATGGGGAATGTTTCAAAAGAACTGTCTAATTTTGCTTGGCTAGAGCAGCCTTCTTAGAGGCTGGCTCATAGTGCTGAAATCTCGAGGTTTAGAAAAGTAAAATAATGAAGTCCTAAACAAAACAGGCCTATTCTGATCATTTCTATGGCTGAAAATATGTACGCGATTCTGCCTAGGTTAAACTGAGCAACGCTTACAGAAGTCATGGGAACAGATCAAAACCATCTTTGCCATTTCCTGTTCTTCGCAGGCAGAGAAGACAGACCCTGTGGGTGAGAGACAGGAAGAAGTAAAGGCACACGATCTTACGCCTGTGCAGCTTCAAGTACATCGAGATAAGAAGCCACACACTGCTCAGAGCGCTCGTGGTTAGTAAGATGCACCCATAATTTGAGTGTGCAAGAAGCAGGTTATCGTGGGTCATTAAAAAAAGCCTGTTCTTCAATATGTCAACCTGTTCTTGAGTTACGTTGTCTTCTATCTTTCTGTTGCGTTGGGTACTGTACCCACGCCTGTCTTGTGACGATACAGGGACATCTCCCAACCTCAGACTCAACAATCAAAGTACACAAAACGAGAAAGAAAAATCAATGTTTGCTTCCCTGGTTATGTTTTTTTTTTTTTCTGAATTATTTCAAGACTTCAGAGAATCTTTCCTCCTCCGTAGTGTTTCAGTTTCAAGCAGCGTTTCTACTTCCAAAAGAAGACGCTGTTCTCGGTCAAAATTGACTTAAACCCCTAACAATTTGAGTTAGAATGAGCTGGAAATATCTGTAGGACCTAATCAGCTGGCACACTCTTCATCCTTAATGTGTAGCAGGAAGGTAATTTGGATTTAAAAAAAAAACATTAAAATATACTTGCAAAATTACAGAAAGCAGAACCATTCCTGGCCCAAGCAGCTCAAACGAAGTGGTATTATACTATAGGCTTCACATTAAATAAATAAGAAGAAAGAAACCTAAGAGGAGCCAGGTCCTGGATCCTTTCGAGATACTTCGCTACCTTTGAACTCCAGTATGGTTCTCACGACACTCTTAAGCACTCTATAAAGTGAGATTCTCTCAGACATTTCTGTTTTGCTTGGCTCAGAAAGGCTGGAGGGACTTGAAGTGATTTCTAATGAACTAAGCATATGGCAAGGCGTCACCGGGTGCTTTCCTTAGAGCCTCCTGCTCCTTTATGGGAGCTGCGTAGCTGAGCAGTAACAGCGAAAATCTTACACTCTACTGGTTATGAGTTGGATCATGGTTCCAAAGTCTGGGTGAAAGTTCACTGCGGGAGTAGGACGCCAGCGTCTTTTTTTTTTTAACTCTGAAAATGTAAATGTTTTAATTTGCTTAAGCGGTTTTTTATTTTTGCTGGCAGATAAAGGGCTAAAGGTCAGGGTACGTTTATTTTGTTTTCTTTTTAAAAAAAATTAATGATTTCTTTATAGAATTTCAGGAAGGCCGATTGATATAAACAGGATCAAGATCTGTATACACAGTTGCCTGTAGGATCGGTCAGAGTTCTTGAGCATCTCTGATTCCGCCACTCCCAAACATGGGACTCCAAGCTGCAGTGTGTACCACGGATGCTTCTCAGAGCAAACACAGATGGGCCCTCCCGAGCCTTTGCTTCTGAGATCTGATATCTCTGCCACCCCTCCTGCCATCTCGGAGTCAGTCACAACTGATGTGGGATTCCCCTCTGTGTGCTGTAAATACGATTGGTTAATAAAGAAACTGTCTGGAGCCCCGTGATAGGGTAGAACGGAGCTCGGCGGGGAAGACCAAGCTGAATGCTGGGAGAAAGAAGGGCAGAGTTGAGGAGAAGCCATGGAGCCCCTGTGGAGCCAGATGGAACTTTAGCCCGTAAGCCACAGCCATGCAACAATACACAGATTAATAGAAATGGGTTAAATTAATGTGTAAGAGCTACCCAATAAGAAGCTAGAGCTAATGGGTCAAGCAGTGTTATTACGTCATCGCATTTCACTCAGGCGCTGGAAGCTCCCGCAGTATCCCGAGAGACAGAGAAGGAAGAGAGATCAACCCATTAGCGTCACTATGAAACCAGTTTTGACCCTGGTGTTTCTGAAAGGGTCTTGGCGTCTCTTCATAGTTCTAGAGCAGCGAGGTGGAAGATGCCCCTTGTGACAGGAGTCAGATGAGGTCTATCAAATCTGAGCACGTGGTGCGATGAAGATACCTTCATTCCTGTCGTGATTTTTCACAGAGGTGGGCAGGATTGGGTTTCCACCAAGTTACTAAAATGATCATGTTTTAAATAGGTAGCAAAACAAAGAGCTGGACGATTGGTCACTTTATTTGAGCTTTATTTCATTCTCTCCTTCAATTCAGAGATGGGTTATTCCCACCTTTAGTTTCTGATACTATAGTTTTCCTATGTGGATGCCTTAAGAAATGGTAGACAAGTTATTTTAAGCAAGCCAATAAAAAAGATATAGATTCCTAGAATTATTGCAAACGTAGGATAGAGGTCCTGCACGCTTGTGGCCAATTTCCCCCATGGCAGGGTGCACTTATCACATCTAGCGCATTAATACAAACTCGCGCTTATTAGCCACGGCACATTGCTTGTTCAGATTCACATTTTCCCACGTCAGGTTCCCACGCGGGATGTCACATTCAATTCAGTCCCCACGGCACCTCAGACTCTCCTTCCCTATGACTGAGTCTCAGACGTCCCTCAGGTTTGACGGCTTTAGCCATCACTCAGGTGTATTACAGAGTGCTCTCTGGTCAGGGCTACGGGTGTTAAGGGGGAAGCCTCGAGAGGCATGCCGTAGTCAGCAACCCAGACACGGACACAGGTTATCATCTCGACTACACAAGCGGTTCTGACTTTGAAACTTCCTGGGCTTGAACTGTTATCACTTCCCTCCACATGAATGCTGCATTGCTCTCTCTCTCTCTTCCACCGTGTCTGTCTGGAAGAAAGTCATGGACAGACAGGGACAGACTTAGCTAAGCAATGACAAGTTCTACCTTCTGCCTGGAAGATAGCGCTTCTCTATTCCTGTTTATTGATTTACTTACTCATTCGAGTTACTGTCAACCCAGGAATATGTATCTCTTACTCAGACTTGTTGCTCAAAGTCCCCAGCCTTGGTCACTCAGAGGCTCTCGCTTAGCCTGTGGACACACCCTTGAACACGCCCCACCTTGTGTGACGGCCCTTGTCTGTCTACACTTCTTTTCTAGACTCCATACTAGCTTAGGCCCATCTGTTCACCACTGTGCTCTATAGAACCAGCCACGCCCATAAGGAACTTTGGCTCTTTTGACTGAAGCATGTAAGACCTGAATACTTGTTGCTTCTTGGGCATATTATTTTTCGGCATTGCTGGCTGACGGTCCAAGGAGAGTCACGTACATTGTTGATGTGCGCATCAATGAACATTTAGAGAGGTAAGCATCTACCTACATGAAGATAACCACGAATTCACACGGATGTGTCAGATTCACTGCCACAGGGGATAGGCTAATCCCCATCTCTGTTACATTTTTATACTGTCACAATATTACTTTAGTAATGAAGCAACTTGAAAATGGTAGGTTTGAGAGAGAGCCAAAGCGTGAGGCGAGTGGGAATTCCAGGGATGCTTGTGAATTATTGGTTTGCGGTGGTGGGGACGGAACCCGGGGTCTTACACCCATTAGGCCAGCATTGCACACCAGCTCTGCTCACAGCACCAAGGAGATTAGGCACCCGAGAAGTTGTGCTTCTCTGTTAGTAGCTACAGTTAACAGAGATCTGTAACAGGAATGCCACTTGTTTGTCCCGGCTGCCCAGAACCGAAATAACCACACAGAAACTGTATTCATTAAAACACTGCTTGACCCATTAGCTCTAGCTTCTTATTGGCTAACTCATATATTAATTTAACCCATTTCTATTCATCTGTATATCGCCACGTGGTCATGGCTTACCGGCAAAGATTCAGCATGTCTGACTCTGGCGGATCCATGGTGTCCCACTTCGACTCTGCCTCCTTTCTCCTAGCAGGCCATTTAGTTTTCCCCGCCTAACTCTGTTCCCCTACAGCTCTGCTAGAGGCCCAGAGCCGTTCCTTTATTAACCAATGAAAGCAACACATAGACAGAAGGACCTCCTACCCCCGAGATCCACAGGTAAAGGCGGAGCGGCGGCAATGGGGTTGGATCCAGGATTCATGGGTAACTACTTCAGTTATGTGGGTAGAACGGACTTCTCCAGTTCATTATCTTCAAAGGAGGAAAGTGTAGCACTTTAATTCATGAGAATGTGTGAGTGGCTCGGGGAATTAACACAAGCTCCGCATTTAGAATCGCCGGGCTCATTATTTGTGAGTTGTTGTTATTTATACCGTGGGGCGAGTGTATTATTATCTCCATTTTACAGATGGAAATAGAGAGGCACAGAAATTTTCTGTCTTGCTCAAGGCCTCCCAGCTGGTAAATTAGAGAGCGGCTCTGCCATCAACTGTGACCTTTCAAGGGCTGCTGCCCAAGTCCGAGCTTGCTTCTCGTCCTACAAAAATCACGTTATGAATGGCTGCTCTCTGTGTCTCGGAGTAGACTCCACCACTGAAAAGATCTGGATAGTATTCATGTCAGTGATACCATGACCACGGTGCCGAGGGTCTCAGTGAGTAGAGGACCTTTCTCAATACTTGTGACATTGCCTTAAACCAGATGAGTCAGAGGTCCCTCCTAAAAAAAGGACTCTTAGGTGGCTCTTCCCCAGCTCTCCCCGTTGCTGCCTGTTGTATGAAAACGCAGTGAAGGAAGCTTAGGTATTCCTTTCCTGCTGAACACAACAACAATACATGCATTGGCAGAGGACGTCTCTTGGGAAAGTGAACAGATCTGCTAGGGAGGAGAGCTGGTAGGATAGTCCAGCTTCCCAAATCCAATTGATAACAATCCACTTCCCACGTTTCCTGCCTTGCTGCGCTCCTATCTGCTTGCCTAATTCCTTTATCTCACATTACCCCCTTCCCCCGAGGCTTCACCATTTATTGAGTCTAGAGATTCATTTTGAATGTGGTCCATCAACCAGGTAAATCCCGAAAGCGATCCTCCCCTCTGCCCTTTCCCTCCCCAGGGATTGACTTCACACTAGCGATCTCTCCAGGCTTTCGGATGTGTATTCGCCTTGCCCAGTCTGTCTCCGGCCTTTGACCGTCACAGGTGCCGTAAATGGACCAGACAACTAGGGTCCCTTCTCTGCAGGGAGCCTTTGGACCTTCGGAAACTCTCACCAGGTGATGGAAGCCCTGCTTGATCCGGCCAGGCATTGTCTGGCCGTCATAATCACACTGAGGTCTCACAGAGGCAGCTGCTCCTTTTATTTCCCTTTTAATAGCAAGAAAACCGAGGACTTTCCAAAGTCACAGAAGGAACCGGCAGATAACGCAGCCCGAATCGCGTCCTATAGACATCCTCATTCTTTCTCACCCTTCTTGCTGGGCCGGGGTGTTCGAGGATGGGCCGCTGGGCCGGCAGCTCCTTGCTCTGCTGCCGTTTGTCCTAAGTCTTTTGGTTTGCAAACAGAAGTCTCTGAAGCACAACCGTAAACAAAGTGTGGCCGACAGCTGGGGAATGACAGCTGCAGAGAGAGAGAGAGAGAGAGAGAGAGAGAGAGAGAGAGAGAAATGTGGCCGGATGCTCTGGGGGTGGGTGGGATGCACGCGTCGTCAAGGTGACTCCCTGAAGAGGAAACTGTGACTGACAGGCTGAGGTGAGGGGCGCTGTGAGGTTCAGTCGCCCAGCCCCCCGACCACAGTGTGAGCAGGTGCCAACGCATTTGCTTTCCTTTGCCCACGGCATTTGATCAATTGTCTAAACAAATCTGATTTCTTTGAATTTTTTTCCCCCTGAAGTGTATATCTGACATAAGAATAACAAAATATCTTAGGTTAAGAAGCAGGAGACACAGGGCCAGGCTATATGGTTTGATGAGACGGTGCTTGCACAAGGCCCCGAGTCAGAGCTTCAACACTGCAAACTACAACATAAATGAAAATAAACAAAATTACTACCTAAGCATCTGTTCAGGTGTGTGCTAACGATGAGGGTAGGCTTGCGAGCAAGCCTATAACTTCTCTTGTTCCATTTTTTTTTCTTTACTTTCTAAACCGAGGAAATTGGGCTATTAGTGATATTTGAAATTCCAAACTTTTCTGATACTATGACTTATTGAACGCTTGTAGTGTCTCTGGCACTGAATTAGGGCAATCTGAGATTTAGACCAATTAAAAGAGTACATTTCCAGATTCGTAGACCTGGGCGATAAAGTGGCCACCAGCATGCGTCAATGCAGCTCTCAAAATGTGGTGAGTGGGGCTGAACTTTCCTTTTAGTTCTCCCTACTTAAATTTAATTAAGAAATGTTTACTACGGTCATTTATTTTAAAAATTAATATATTCGAAATCACACATGTGGATCTGTTTTATCCTGTGGTAAATATTATGAGCTATAAACACATTTAGTGGTTGAACTGGAAAGGGCTATTGGATGTAAATGTAAAGACAATATAAAAAGGAAGCAAAACGTCCCAATAAAGCTGGGTGGTGGTGCTGCACGCCTTTAATCGCAGAACTCGGGAGGCAGAGACAGTTGAATGTAAGTTCGAGGTCTGCCTGGTCTACAGAGCGAGTTTCAGGACAGGCTCCAAATGCTACAGAGAAACCCTGTCTCAAAAAGCCAAAAAGAAAAAAGAATTCTAATAATTTGTTCCATGTTGAAATGCTAATACTTTAGTTATACTAAGTTAAAAAAATAGTATCAAAATTAACAGAATTTAATTTTTTTAATATGGCTATTATTAAAACCCTTAGAATTACTAATGTGTATGGTATTTCTTTCAGAAGGCCCTGCCGGTCCTCCCCTCTAAACTGTAGTGGGTGGCTGCATTGGCATAATGGCCCTAATCAGTCATGAATTGTGTCTCTCCGTTTGAGGAAGTCACCTGACTCATCCTGAGTCACCATTCTTCACCAGGAAGACTTGCCCCAATTCCTTTTGCTCACAGGGTCTAGGAGAGTCAGGAGGTTTGAATTGGTGTCTGCAGCATGAGGGGCCTTCACATTTGGGATGTGCAAAAGTGCCGTGGCTAAAAACCACTCTGATGTCTTCATCTGACACCGGAAAGTGGCATCCCTTGCCTTCAGAGAGTGAGTGTCTGGAGACCTGAGCTCCGTCCGGCGTGAGTTCCTCTGTTGGGTGGAAGTTTACGCCACACCTCTACAGAAGTGCTTGACTCCTCTTGTGTCTGGCTGCCTTCAGTCGGGCCACAAATGTCTGGACTATTGGGCTATGGATAGTTTTATGTCATCTTGATACAAGCTAGAGTCCTTCTGGGAGAGGGACACTCAATTGAGAAAATACTTACCCCAGATTGGTCTATGGTCCGTTTCCATGATGGATGATGGGTGTGAGAAGGGCCCAGATCGCCTTGGGTGGTATCACCCCTGGGCAGGTGGGCCTGGGTGCTATAACAGAGCAAGCCATGAGAGAGCAGGCTACTAAGAAGCATTCCTCAATGGCTTCTCCACCAGGTCCTGCTTCCAGGTTCCTGCCCTGACTTCTTACAGTGATGGACTATGATACGGAAGTCTAAGATGAAATAAACCCTCTCCTCCCCAGGCTGCTTCTGGTCATGGCGTTTGATCAGAGTAATAGAAAACCAATTAAGATAACAGTAAAGAGTGTTTTTGTTTTTGTTTTCCTCTTTTCACATAGATTGAACTCTAGGCCCTTAATATAGAAATACTGGTTAGGCGTTCTGGGTATCTTTTAAGGAGGACACGACAGGAATTGGAGTTTGAAGGCTTCTCTCTGCAGAACACTATCCTCCTCTCCCTCTGGAGGTATTGAACGGAGATCAGGGAGAATTCCTTTCTCTGGTCAATATGTAACGGTTGGCCTGTTTGGACCAGGGACGGTGCCTTTTCCTGGTATGGTGGACATAGTGGGCATGATCAGAGCAGGACAGTGACCATTTTGGACATGAGTACGGTTAACTAGCGTGGCCAGGAAAGACCACCTGCTCCTAGTCAGCATACGAGTTCTAAGCTGTGAGGACAACCGTGCTATTTTGCAAGGGCCTGCTCCGACAGATACCAGAGTGAGTAGCTTACCCAACAGAAACTGGCCCTTCCCAGAGTCTGGAGCGCTGGGTCAAGGTGTCAGACTGAGGGTCTTCTGAGGGGTCTCCCCTTGGCTCACGGATGGCCACCTTCTTATGGTATCTTTCCACGACTGTCCCTGGGTCTGCACTGTGAGCAAATCTCTTCTAATCGGGAGGCCAGCCATACTATATTAAGACCCTCTCACGTGACCTCATCTTACTTTGACTGCCCCTTTAAAGATAACATCTTCGAAATACAGCCCGATTTGGATGTTCATATAAGGTGCAAATGAATTGGGAGAATTCATCCAATCAGCCTATGACCACCACCACGCCTCCTGATGGTCAGTGGTGTTCAAGGGTATCAGGCCAATAAACAGGGCAGAGGCTCTGACAGCAGAATGGACCATCACACTACACGAGGATTTCCTCTTCGAATGAATAACAAGAAGAACATACATGGCTGTGAGGTCACTGTGAATTCCAGATTGTCTTCAGAGACCACAGGTGGTACGGGGCTCCCCTCAGAACAGGATATCCCTTGTTACTTGACTCACAGTACCAGAGACCAGGCAAATACAGTTGAACATAGCCGAGTGTCTTTGGAAGAGTCTGGCATCAGGGAATCAGGGACAGGGTTCTGGAACTGTAATAGGTTGGTTGGTTTGTTCTGATTTGACCTAGAATCCCCTAAGAAGTTAGTGGGAGATTGTCCACCCTGGACTGACCAGTGGAGACGCCTGTGGGGATTATCTCAATTAACTGGTGTGGGAAGACCAGGCCAGTGCGGGCAGCTCCATTCCCTAGGTAAGTAGGGAAACTGAGCTGAGCACAAGCAACCGGGGAAGTACGCATTCACATTCGTTTCTTTCTGCTCTTGATAGCAGATGCTATATAACTGGCTGTTTAAGGTTAAAAGTCCTGCCCTGACTTTTCCACAATGATGAACTGTGTCTGGATGATGAATGAAATAAACCGTATTCCTTAAGTCGCTTAGGACAGTTGTTGGGCTATTTTTGGCGCAACCGAAATGAACCTGGGAGAGCATAAAAGTAACACACAGGCCAAATCTATGCATGGTAACCATACTGGAAGCATAGAGCACAGTGCAACAAAGACTTCTGATTGCTGGAGAAGGCAGCCTGCTTACCGTTCAACATTAAACGGAATGGAAGAAGACGGCGAAGAAGCTGGTGGTGTGTGGATGGTGGCGGCAGAGAAATGCCTCCTTGGTTAAGAGCACCCATATGGTGATATCTAACTCCAGCTCCACCGGGGAGGAGGGTGCAGCACCTCCAGCCTCCCCTGACACCTGTACTCGTGTGTGCATACCCTTCACATACAAAGGATTAAAAGTAGAAGGTGTTTGTTGTTGTTATGTTGGGAATGGGCTAGGGAAATGTCTCAGTTGGTAGAAATGCTTGTCTTGCCACCACATTGCCCTCAGCGCAGATCCACATTAAAAAGCCGGACACAATGGCGCCTAAATGTGTCACCTGGAATCCCAGTGCTGGGAAAGTAGAGACAGGTGGATGGATCCCCAGAGCTCGCTGGCCTAGTCGAACTGACTGAGGGTGAGACTGTCTCGAAAGTAAGGTGGAGAGCTAGTAAGGAGGCCTCTGGCTTCTTCAGGCAGCCACACAGATGCACACAGCCCCACATAAGCACACCAAACACACACACAAACACACCCCTCCACACACTGACAAGCGTACAAGTTATACATGTGTATACACCAGAAACCACCACAAAGAACCCTCAGAGGGTACTGCCTCCCACTTTGATGCTGAGACTTTGGGAGGCAGCTGGTGGTTCCTGAAAGAAAACATAGGGACAGTTTCATTGGTTTGTGGACACCCGACAAGTCTATTTCAGTGTGTGACTTTGTTTCCATCCTAACATTAGGCTTTCCTGACCGAAAAATGCAATATTCTCAATTTGACAAAGCTTAGAGAATCAATACGCTATGCTGAGGCCCGTGTAAATAACAACAGACTTCATGAAATGGCCAGGATGCTTGAAATGTATGTGTCTTGGGATGTTTGGAAAAGCAACCGGAGGGTCTGGGGAAAGCTTGGTTAAATGTGACCGAGGAGAAGAGCTCCCCTTAAAAATGTTGCTAAGATCTTTAATAAGCAAGAGGATCTCACTTCCAGTATCTTTCCCCAATAGTTTTTCACATCTACTGAAAGAAAAAAAGATACTCTTCCACCAATTTTAGATTCTATGTGCATATACTACAAATAAGTAACCTAGGATCTTATACATATGTACACCTAATGTATCTAGCACAGAACTTTCAATTTTTTCAATGTCTTCAAAATCCTGGGGGCTGGGGCTGGAACTCAGTGATGGAGCCCTTGCTTAGCATGTGAAAGGCCCTGGTTTTTTTCTGGACTCTTAACACTGCTGAAAAAAAAAATTAAAAAATAAAAAAGTTAGCAATGCATGTTGAGCAGACAACAGGTTTTCATCCTTTCTCTTAGCTCAGTAAACTAGCAATTAGTTCGTCTTCGGCCTCTGCAACAGTGCCTAGAGCCAGTGTCTCAGGACACCCAGCTGTAGAGACCAGAATCGGGAAATCCCTGAATCGTGTTTATGGTTCCATGAACTTGTATCGAACCGGCAGCAAACAGAAATCTCTATTCGTAGGGAAGGTTCAGGCGTTAAGGAAGAGGGCGAGAAGGACTTAGAGAACAGGACTTTGGTTGTCACAGAGGCAGACAGGTCTTCGACTTCTGTCCTCTCTGGCGTCTCAGGACTCACACCTCCCGGGGCCACAATGAGGTGGAAAAGGTCTCGCCCGCCCCCGCCTACCCCCTCTGCAGTCCTAGACTGCCAGCAGCCAAGCCTGCAGGCGCCAGGCGCCCCGCCCAGGCCCCGCCCATTCCCCCGCTGCGGCCCCGCCCCTCAGCACGCGCGGCCGGCCGGCGCCCCGCCCCGCCCTCCCACGTGACGACCCCACCCTCCGCGCGCGCTCCGATTGGCTCTTGGGCGCGAGCGGGCGGAGTCTCCAGAAGTCCAGCGGGCCCCCCCAGACGCGGCTGCACTTTTCAAACCTCAACCGTGAGAAGCGCCGGTCGGCGTCCGTGCGTGCGGCGGACGTCGCCGGGAGTCGCCTCCCAGGGACCCGGCCGCCGGCGACCAGCCACTGTGAGCGGGGGAAAGAGCGCGAGGTGAGCCTAGGTAGCTGCCGCCCCGTCGGGGCGGGGGGGGGGGGCAGAGCCTGCGGCGGGCCGAGCCGTTCGTCCGAGCGCCGGCGTCGGGGGTGCGGGGCGCGGGGACATGGCGGGGAGCCTGAGGGCCGGGGCGGCCGTCCCGGAGCGTGGGCCTTGCCCGATCGCCTCCACCGCGTGTGTGTGGACGGTGGTGGTGCCTCCCCGGCTCGCGTGCTGCGGCCGCGGGACGCCTTCCCGTCGGAGCGGACGCGCTTGGCCCCGCAGCCCCGGAGGAACTCGGCGGCCATCGCGTGGGCCGCTGTCAGCCCCGGCGTGGGGGAGCCGCAGCTGTTTGCCCGGACGGTTCGGCTTTCCCGGAGGGCGGCGGGGAGAAGCCTCAGACTTCGGTCTGGACCCGTCTCCCGGCCCGGCCTTAACCGTGGGAAAAGGCGCTTCCGTCCGCTTCCCTCTTCGGGACGTGGAGGAGTGGAGACAAAGTGGCGAGGAACTCCCCGGCCGGCCGGAGGCCGGTCTCGGTGACTTGCAAGGGGGACTAGAGGCGCGCTGGCTTCAGCTCGCAAGTTGGGATGAAGGAATACTTCCGAAAGTTTAGTGATTTCGGTCACCCTCAAGCGTCAGGTCCGTGGATGACATTCACCGAGTGTTGGGCTGACGTCATGTTGACATCCGTGGCACCGATAACGCCGAGCCTCGCCGGCAGGTTTGATAGCGTGTGGACTTTTTAAAAAGTTTTTCAAGTCTAGCAGAGACCTGTGCCTTGGGCGGCAAGGTCTGCCGCGATACATAGGCGACTTGGAGGCGTGTGAAACGTGGGATTTTGAACTCCAGGAGCAGAGTTTTATGACAGAGAGATAATAAATTCACTTTCTCATCGGTACACCGTTGTAGCGTCTTTAGGGTGAGATCCCCAGAAATGGTTTTGCACAGTTTCGTAAAAATTGAATCACACTGCTTTAAAATCGTGTATATTTCAAAAAAACTGATGATCAAGTTTTAGACCCGTGTTCTTTCCCAACCCTTTTCTGATATTAATTGAATTTTCCGATTTTAATATTTAAAGTAGTGGGGTTTTTTTGAGATACACATACATTTTAGATAATTTTCTAAAATGAAGGTTTACTCTTAAAGCACATTTACCTTCATGATAGTATGTTTAATAGAGAAACAACATTTATGTAATCATTTGAAAGTCTTTTTTGTATGTGGACAGAATGGTGATGGTTTCTCTCAGATTAAGTAAAAAATTACAGTTCCAGGTCAGGGAGAAGGCTCTGCTGGAAAAGTGCTTGTCACCAAGCGAAATGTCCTGATCCCCTGGGACCTGCATGGTGGAAAGAGAGAATTTACTCTCACTGACCTCTCTACTTGCATGTAATAAAAAATCAAGAAAAAAAAGAAATTACAGTTTGGTTAAGGTAGAAGTGGTATTTTAGTAGAGACCTCATTAATCAATGTGAATAACATCTATAAAAAGTACAGACATTTAATAGCAGGCATTTTTTATTAATTTCATTTTTTAAGTTTGTACTGACAGCCAGGCAGTGGCGGTGCTCGCCTTTAATCTCAGCATTCGGAAGGCAGAGGCAGGTGGATTTCTGTGAGTTCAAGGCCAGCCTGGTCTACAGAGTGAGTTCCAGGACAACCAGGACTATTACACAGAGAAACCCTGTCTGGAAGGAAAAAAACAAAAAACAAAAACCAAACCCTATGCTAACAATGAGCAGTTTACTGGTACTTAGCAAACGTATACACTTGTTTCAACACTTTGTTCTGTAGCAATTTGTGAATTATGTAGCAGGATTTCTGTGTCAAAATCTCACAGTTTTAATTTTAGAGACTCAGTTTAAAACTCAAATCAAGGAAATCAATTACAAATGTATGCATTTTATCCTTAGATTTTCTTAAAATGTTATATATTATAATGCACTCTCCCGTTGTCTAAAATTCTTACTTCCTGCATCTTGGCATTCGCTTAGCTGTTGAGCCATATACCCGAAGTCTTGCCAGCCAGTTTGAAAGGAGTCTTGCTTTTTCAGACGGTCTCACAGTGTAGTCCAGGCTGGCTTTGACCTCAAGAGAGCCACCTGTCGTTGCCTTCCAAGTGCTGACAGTAAAGACATGCGCCACCATAGCTGCTCAGTTCTGATTGTCTGTTTATTTCTACGGGGTGTTGGGCATTGAATATGGCCTCATGGACTCCACCAACAGAGCTATGCATGCAACCATACATATCTTATATTTTCTATTCCCGACTACTAGAAAAATATAGTTTTTTTTTCTTTTGCTGGGTTCAAAGCAGAGAAATGTTCTTTTTAATCAAGTCACAAGTGTCTATTTTTATGATGTTGCTGTGATAAAAGTTGCATTTTTGAGAACATCCTTCATTAAATTACTTTCTTCTATTTATTCTTTACCTGACCATTTAATTCAGAGTTATTTTGTGCATGTAAATGAGTCCTCTTATAAATATTTATACACAATCAATGTATTTGATTGATCACCTTGCTCTTTCCAACTAGTCCAAAAGAGGACGTATTTAAGTACTCAGAAACTTGAATGGTGAAATGGCAGGTCTTTCTGATCCTTTAAGGGTTAGGTTCCATTTTACATTGTGATAGTCACTGAGCAAACAGTGCTTTGGCTGTGCTGCTAGCAAACGGTATGGTAATTTATTGTACAACAGAGACCCGCTTTTCTGCCTGATGAATGACAAGCTCCGTGTAATTGTCGGCCCACCATTATTTCCGGTTTTCAACATCTCCCATCCTACTTCACAATTATAGGATTTATTCTTCCGTGAAGGTGGGAAGAGGTGGCGGCAGGCCTTACTGTCTTGGCCAGGTGTCAGGCTGGGGTTCTTTGCCTGGACTGCAACCCTGGTGTAAACCATACCCCAGGGCTGGACTAGAGTCACTTGGCTTACTATTGTGATTTTCAGGGGATTAAATTATCGAATTATGCTTGCTGTTGAGTACTTAAAAACAAACACAACAGCACAGCGCTATCAGAATACACAGCACGTGGGAGCCATGGTCTGCCTGGGCCAGTACTGTGTTCCAGTCCCTGGCTGACTGAAGCAGATCCCTCCTCAACGTGGCAGGAAGTTGTGTTTTTATGAATGCTGGGTAAATACATCTTCAGTCTATCTTTTCCTAGACGCAGCTCAGCCTTGTTGGTGCGCATGGAGAAGAGAGGAGTTGCTCCCCTGCCATAGCCGTTCACACTTCCTTCATGCAGACCTAGATCTATCTGTCAGTCTTTGGGCAGGACAATGTGGGGCTCTCAGGGAGCGCTTAGCTAACACAGATATGGGCGTGCAAACAGGGGGTCACCTGGGCAAAAATAATTAGTAAGTACAGACTAAATGGCTTTCCAATCTTGCATTTTATCATAGGTGATAAAAATAATTGTCACATTTCTGGGTCTTGTGACGACCTCATTTTGAACTGACATTCTATAAGAGAAATCTTAATTATTTAGCCAACTGCTGAAATAATCAGAGACTGCTGAAAGCTTCAGGACTGCAATTTCAAGATCATCTCAGTTCAGCCAACCCCTTAGATGTACCTAAAAATACATTTTGCTGTGCCTTACCTATTGACTTTTAGTCAAACGTTTTTAATCCTAACTAGAGACGCCGTCTGAGTTGCATAAGCTCAAGGGAAAGGTTGCTGTCCTCAGACACGAAGTGTGCTTGCTCTCTAACGTTCAGTCTTCAAGTAGTGTGTGGAGAGGCCTCTTGCTTGAAGCATAAACAACAGGCATGGAAGTCAGCCTGTGGGTTTTAGGCAGAGCTTCCAGGGGCAGAGCATGCGTAAGAAGTAGCCATTTAAGGAAAGGTGGGGTGTATGTTTCCGGCAGAGAAGTAAAGCAGGGAAGTGGAGATCAACTAGGAAACTGAAGCATGGGAGGAAATGGAGCTAGGGTCTATTGAGCTTCTGGGGTCTTTGAGCATCACACCACGGAGGGTTTTGAGTTACAGTTCCTGGGGCTAATAAAGGATTGTATTCTGTAGTTTCTGCATTCACAGGCTCTTTTCATGTGATAACTTTGAAACGAGTATTGCAATGAATAAGTTTATCTGGAGCTGGTTAGAGGGTTCGAAGGTTGTTTATTCAATGCTCATCTTGCTGGCTTTCTCTGTCCAGCTCAGCCGAGGCACAGGCCAGACCGAACGTTTCCTTCTCTTCCTTCCTTCCTTCCTTAAGTCCCATCTGAATTCCTATTGTAATTACCGTAATGGGAGTTGGTGAAAACACTGGAAAGAGTGTGGACACCATGCATGTGCACCACACGAGTGCACGGCTGACATCTCACTGTGTCTCTGTTGTGCCTCCTGGCGCTGCGTCTGTGATTGCTTACAAACGTGAGTTCACCAAGTCCCCTATGTTTTTATTGGTATAGTCTGATAAAATAGTCAATGATTTCAAAGTGAGTAAAATAAATTGGTAATTTGAATTTAGAATGTTACATTCTTGTTTAGAATTGGTTATAAATCTATGAATTGTAGAAGAGAAGATCTCTGGATTGTTTATTAGAAATGAGAACTTGATAATTTAGGACAGACAAGGAGAGAGAGAACTGACGGGCAGCCCTCATGTGTGTTGTATGACAGGCAGCCCCCGTCTGTGAAGACTTTGTTGACCAGAGATGACTTGTGCTCCCTTATAGGCAACACCGGCTAGAGGAAAGACAGGAAAACACCTAGGCTGACGACAGCTCCTGAGGAGATTAGGAGGAGGCAAACAAGAAAGTTGTACAGATCCTTCAACAACTTCCGGTGCAGGTGGATCAGCAGTAGGTAGATGTGCCTATGGTGTGGTCTCTCGAAATGTCGTGTCCTGCGGCAGAGCTTGTATCCCAGGAGGTGGAGAGCTACGATGAAATGAGTCAGAGCAGCCAAACTCATTTGCGTATTTAAATGTATTTGGAAAACTGCCGTTGCCCAGCCCTGTTTTGGCTGCTGTTGTCACACAGGCACCTGTGCTGTACCCATCCTTTCTGGTGACCATCATGTGAGTGTTAAGGGATTTGTTAGGGTGTGCTAATACATGCCAAAGACCAGTTAGGAAAGTCCTTAAAGTGGACTGGTCAATAAGATCTGATTTAGACTACCATTGTGCATGTCACTTCCTTTTATTAAAAAAGAAACTACGTTCCCTACTTCCTCATATAACTAAACAACAGGCTTGGCCAAACTAAATTCTCACTTAGTATACTTGAATGTCACACTTGGGACTCTTGGTCTCAGTATTGGACTTTTCTCAATACCCACTCTGTCTGTAGAATTATTCTCTGAAAATTTCATACATGTATACAATGTATCTTAATCATGTCCATGCCCACCCCTCCCTCCATCTTCTCTTAGAACTGCATCACATCTTCCTCCTAACTTCGTGATCTTATTTATTTATTTATTTATTTAATCTCACTGAGGCCAGTATGTGCATGGTTGATAAATTATCAACTTGGGGAATGTTCAGTGACACACTCCTACAAGAACGGGGCTCCCCCTCTTCTAACAGGCCATCAACCCCTGATAGGGCCACAGCTAGAGGTGGGGCCATGGGGGCACCTCCCCATGCTAGAACTTTCCGGCGTGAACTTGTGCAGGTAAGCACAGCAGCCGTGAGCTGAAATGTGTAGGCCATGTCTCGCCCAAAGGAGCGCATTTCACAGCACTCGCCTGCCTCCCTGCCATGTTCCTGACTCATTGCATGTAGTGAGAGCTAGGTATATTCAAAAATGCTTAGTGTTTTTTCTACATAACGTTAAATAGCACACTGATTTTTGTTTAGATTATAGCCTGAAGTCATGCATGGTCTCTGTATGAGAACTGACCTCTGATTTGGATGATGACCACCATCAACTCTACGTAAAAGCAAAGGAAATGTTGAGAAACCTGGCCAATAATGGTTACTGAACTGATTTGTCATACGATTTGTAATCTTTTATGTCTTTCATTTCGTACTTAATGAGGTTAAAAAGTCATCTTTCAAAGTGCAACTTTGTTGAGTGTTAATATGTGGATTTTAGAGTTCCAGATTTTAGCAGTGTTTTTAAAGTTACAAATTATGCTTAATTGAACATAAATCTTTGATGCCATAAAAGGCTCGTATTACCTCTTGAAAACTGAGTGTAGAAAATGCTTATTCATAAAATGTTTATCGGTTTTAGTTTCTATGAGAGGCAAATATCCTAGAATCTAAAATTTATATAAAAAAAATAAAAACATATAAACTTGTCTCTCTGATTAATTGCCATGTTTTCTTGTTGATGAAAGGTGCTGGGAATAAAGCCCAGTCATGTCAGCGACTGAGCCCCGGCCCTTCTGTTTGTGGAAATGAGAATAAGGCCTTACCCTGACTAACTCCACGTAGAGGTTGATACTTGCGTGGATTTGTCAGAGATTAAAATGTGGCCCGTGCACTGAATGTCTGCAGCACTAGGAAAGTATGAAGAAGTTCACACCACTGTGTGTGTGTGTGTGTGTGTGTGTGTGTGAGAGAGAGAGAGAGAGAGAGAGAGAGAGAGAGAGAGAGAGGATAATAACCAGTTCAAGATCTGCCGCCTGGATTACACAGAGTTTTCTAGGCTAACCTGGACTGCATAGTGAGACCCTTCAAAACAAACAAACAAAACAACAACAAGAGAAAACCAAACCAGGCGACTTTTCCGCTGTGGCCATTTTCTGCCGGTGTTGTCGCCTGCCTTGCACGCATGTGTTTTCTTACAGGAGCACCAAAGTCTTAGTGCAGTAGTGCCCACCTTACTGGTCATTTGACCTTAGTCACAGCCTCAGACAACCTTATCTGAAAAGGCAGTTTGAGTGTGAGTTACTGGGGGTTAATATTTCACTAACAAATACAAGGAAGGTGTAGTTTGCCCTAGAATGGTAGCCGCTAGGATCCCAAACTCACTGAATCTCCATTGCGAGGCTCCTTTCCCTCCTAGAGGAGGTTTTGTTGTGTAGCCCGGCAGACCTCTTACTCCGTGTGGTCCAGGTTGGCCTCAGACTCCCAGCCCTCCTACCTGCCTTAAACCGTCAGCCTGTTTTAGCCTTCTGAGTGCAGGCCTCATAGGCGTGCGCACCACCACGCCCAACCATTGTGAGGTGTTCAGAGGGTGAGGACTTCAGGCTGTGGTTAGAGCCACTGGGAAGTGATTAGGGTTAGGTAAGGTCCTTAGGTTAGAACCCCATGGTGATGAAGCATTCTAGGGGCCTTATGAAAGGGGAGAAGAGACAGACATAGGCACACACTCCTTGTCTCTTGCCTTGTGATGCTTTGTGATGTCTCTGGATTCTCCAGCAAGAAGGCCACCATCATTTGAGGCTCCTTGGCCTTCTACTTCCAGAACTGTAAGCCAAGAATACGCACTCTTTCTATAGTACTAGCTCAGTTGTTGTATTGGCCTTCCAATGTAGCGACAAGAACTAGGCTGACACAGTCGGGAACTTAAAACTGCACGGCCTCCTAGCAGTAATGAAGATGGAATTCAGACCCGAGTGTTTGAGCTCTGGGTGTTTTCCAGTGTACAGTGTTGATGCTCTTAGACTCCCAGAGATGTTCCTCCAACTACCTAGAGGAGCTGTCCGCAGGACCGAAGGTTACAGAGAAACGGTTTGCAGATTTGAGAACTGAACGGGAAACTGTGCTCCAGCCACACTGCCTGTTTGCTGAAATACAGAAGAGAATAGTTTGCATTTGAATGAAACAAAATTAAAAAAAAAACAACCCAGTTCTGAAGCAGGAAGTGAGGCGGGGGATGTGGCGGTGGGAACGGTCTAGAGGGTTTTATAGAGAGTGCTAGCGGACTGATTCCTGGCCTTTCATTAGGCAGAGGTGACAGAGGCCACCATAATTACACAAGTCAGCTCATTTGAACCAGCAGTTCGGTAGTGAAGCTTCATAAAGCTTTAATATCAGTTAATATGGAACAGGAATTTCTCACTAGACCTGGCCACGTAAAGCACACGAAGCTGCAGACAGTCTGAGCTCAGATGTGGACTTGAACTCTGGGTTGGTGATTATCTCTGGTCAGTCCCTGGCCCAGCAAAATGACTGAGTTTTCCTGCACGGCCCACTCAGCGCTGGGCTCTGCCCAAGGAAGAACTCCTTGGGTCTAGGGGAGTTTCTCGATTTAGTTTTGAAAAGCAGCCAGTCCATGAACAAGTTCTGTTTCTGTGGTTCAGAGGGCTGTGATGTAATTCACACAATGTGAATTTGCCCCCAAGCTTGTTTGACCATATGAAGTTAACACACAGTCTTTACATTGCTGTGCGAAATTGCACAGGTGTGTGAAACCTGTCACTTAAAGAAGGGTCGTTCACAATCAAATAGTGATCACCTCGTTCCATTTTAATCATAATGATTTCTACTGTTTTCATAGCAATTTCGTTTAGAAGTGAAGTTGGTAGCTTTGTTTCTGTGCCATAGAGGAGGGGATACCAGTTTAAGCTTCTAGCATTTTCTCCGTGTGAACAGCATGGCTTCTGAAATCAGCCTGTCTGCACTGTGGTCGCGTCTTAATACTATATTTGGACTTGTGCGATGTAGTGCACATCCTGCCTGAGATAATGTCTCTCTTTCTTGGTTACATTTAAGTGACAGCCTCTCTTCCTGTCTCCCCTTCTAACAGGTAAAAGTGCGTGCCCAGAGAAGCAGAGCTGGCCGGCATCTACCATGTCTCGGAGAAGATTCGATTGCCGCAGCGTCTCCGGCCTGCTGACCACCACTCCTCAAACGCCATTGAAGACGGAAAATTTTAATAATTTCTATACACTTATGTCGAAAGAACTTGGGAGGTAAGGAGACTTTGATATGTATGCTGTCTAAATTCAAATGTTTTCTTGCTGCTATAAAGCTCACTTGGACCACTATCAGTAATTAGAAAGAAAAGCCGCCACCTCTGCTCTCTTGGGTCACAACTGTGGAGGAGCTCATATCAGCAGCCCGCCCAGCTTCAGAGCTCAGCTCTTCCTGTGTCTGTGAGTGGGAAGGGGCAGCTTAGGCTGCCAGGTCCCATCTGGGCTCTGCCATTGGGTGTCTGGGTGACTTCAGCTAAGTTAAACATATCTCTTAGTGCTGGTCTCCTCTTCCCAAGAAGAGATGCGGATCCTACGCCGATGCTCGCATTTAACTCATTTAGAATTTTCAGGGTTAAGTCACTTAATGTTTGTGAAGTACTTAATGTGGTGTTATATGCTGTGGTTTTAATACATTTGTTTCCATTTCTGGCTACTGTGTTTGTCTAAAAGAGAAATAGAGAGGTGCTTCTCCCTTATACACACACACACACACACACTTTCATAAATGAATATTTGACTCCTGTCTAATATCAATTTATATCACACAGAGCTGGTGTCCTATAAATAGAAGCTGTATGAATTCTGCCTTGGCCTAATCAGATACATCTTTCTGATGGATGGCCAAGGGTGCCCTTGACACTTAGTACTGCAGTAGTTTTGATATGCTTGAGAATTAGAAAAGCTATGCCCAGTTATTTATCTGTTGTATGTCTCCTTAGGTTTAAATTAAGCATGGCTGTGAAGGGTTAGTCATGTATATATATTCATGTTTTTTGTGTGTGGAGGTCAGTGTTTTGTTTTATGCTACAGCGATCTATAAAGTCCGTTTTTATTAATGGATAGACAATAAACTAATATGATTACTTTAGCCTGAAAATCTCCGTGTGGAACCTCAGACTTGCTGACTGTGAACTCTAATTCTTTGCTGGTATCTTTGATGTTTAGTAGAGGCTAGTAGAGGCTAGCAATGGCTTTCCACTTTTTCAGCTGTCTCACACAGCCCTGCTTTCATAACATAAAGATGACCCCCCCTTCATCACTATAGAATATTTTGCTTTCTTCTCTGCTAATCTCTACTTGACAGACACAGTTTTCTTTTTGTAGCTGCACACAGTATACATTGAGGTAGTCGTCTTTCAAATGTTTAAACAAAGCTGAGCATCGCTGTTCCCTTAAGTGCATATCGTGTGATCCAGTATCCAGATAGCCTTCCTTGGTGCGTTGCCCTCTTCTGGACCGCGTTCTGCTTCTGACTGTCTGTGGAAAAGAGAGGCCTGTGTTAGACATAGCATTGTTAATAGTGTC
The DNA here is from genome assembly GCF_982192425.1 of Myodes glareolus. Lineage (NCBI taxonomy): Eukaryota > Metazoa > Chordata > Mammalia > Rodentia > Cricetidae > Myodes > Myodes glareolus. Next base: position 39,373,845 of record NC_142052.1, on the reverse strand, counting down.
CTCTTTGGGTTGTAAGCAGGGTAGTGAAGGAACCCAGCATGCCGTGAGGTGCCTGTCTGCCTCCTGTACATGGTTCCTCTCTGTCCTCCCTCCCTTCCATCCCTTTGGTCCTGGCTGTGTCCCCTCTGTGACATACGACATCACGTTATTCCACCTGAGCTAGGAGCCACTCGAGCTGCCGTGGCTCCGGATCAGAATCTGTGTGATGGTCTTAGTTGTGTGCTCTTTTTTTCGTAGTTGAGAAGATAGACTGGATGTGTTCAAGTTGCCTTTTATTGCCAAACATCTGGAAATTGCTCTGAACAGATACTTAGACCATGACTCATTTAATCTGTACCGCGAGAAGCATTCTCACCTATTTTTCTAGGTTACTGTTGGGATGAGTAACTTTATTAGGTTAAAATAAAATAATATTTTATTTGAAATAAAATTTGAAAAATAATAGGTCGAGTAGCTAATGAGGGCTTCTCCCTTTAACTCTGTGGAGAACGTGAGTGGGCCCACTCTTAGCTTTAAATTGTCTTACAGAGGTGGTGTCATAAGGAGCCATCATGAGTTACAGTTAGTTTGCTTTTAAACATTTTAAAGCAAAAGCTCATGGTAGGATCTGATTAAAACCGAGTCACACTGCTAATATGCCGGCCTCAGATGTCATCATGGGAGAGACCTAAATTGCGTTTTTGAATTGCTTTGAGCCAGTGACTCACGTGGTAGGTACTGATGCGTTTAATTTTTAACCTTGGCAATTAAAAATCATATTATTTTTAAATTTTCTGTCCTTTACGATCCTTTCAAGCTCCCAACCAGCCTTAGTGTGCGAGCCTTGTGAAGTGAGTCTGAGGTTCTGAGCATGTTTCTCTGGGCGGCCTGCGCAGTCTGTAACATACAAATGTAGTTCTGGCATGTGGAAAGCTAGAGTTATCTTTCTGTGTCGGCTTGATTTAAAATTTAATTTTAAAATGTCAGTGTTTGAGAGTGTATTTCCCTTTAGCAATACAAAGGAAATTATATAAAGTAAGTCTAAGTTCATTTTTTGCTATTCTCAAAAAACTGCATTGTTCCTGTTTTTTAACATGTAGGATAAGTTTTTTCCACCCCTCCCCCAGCTGAGGCAAAGTTTCATGGGCCTTGTGGTTAGAAGGGTGAGGCAGATTCAGAAATAAACGTCAGCTTCCCCTGTGGCTTCCCCTCCCCCTCCCTTCATATTTTATTGTGTGTTGTAGATGCAGAGAGTACTGGGTAGACGTTTCTCTGCTGGGAAACTAGTCAGCTCTGCCCTCTGAAGGTGTCTGTGAACTAGTATTATTAAGGTTTTACGTTTTCTTGACTCTGCCTTAAATTTGGTACAGGAACATTATATATTGAAGATTATTTTTATACTTCTAAACTAAACTGCAACTAGCATCTTAAAATGTAAAATAGATACTTGATTGTTCCTCTTAAAGCCTCTAATATTTATGCTAAAATATTTCTTTTTTCACAGTATGTATGACTTTATGCATGTGTAATTATGTGTTAATATATGGATATAACTTTATCAAGAAATCAAATGTTTAATAAAAATGCAAATGTGGTAGTGCACACCTTTAATCCCAGCACTCCAGAGGTGGATACAGGCGGTGGATATAGGCTCTGAGTGTGGGCCGGCCTGGTCTACAGAGTGAGTTCCAGGACAGCCAGAGCTACCCAGAGAACCCTGTCTTAAAAAAAAAAATCCTATGTGAATTTAAAAACCTAGCATAGTGTATAGAATCATAGTAGATGCACAAACTCCAATGCTCATCAGATGCTCTTGTGTGTTAGTTTGCAGAATATAGACTTTTATAGACTTGATTAATGAGGTCAGAAATGTCTCCTTTGCTCGTAATACTTTTCCTTGGCAGTGAACATGTCAGGTGACCATTCATTGCCCATGACATTTGGTTAACTTTGTCCTGGCTCATGGGAGTAAGAGTAGGAAGTCTCAGGAAAGCCAGAAACAGTGAGGTAAAAGTAGGCGAAACTTGTTCATCTTGCTACTTGTTTTTGAAGTGATTCTAGTGCCTAGATACTGTCACGTGACTAGCATGTCGTGATGTCATCGTAACTCAAACTGTGTCTTTCAGATACATAGCTTTCTTGGCTTCCTAGTTTGTTTTTAAACTTTACAAGGCGAGGTTTTATCCTAAAACCCTGAGAAAAAGGGTTTGCAGTAGACTTCGACTTGAAAACCCTCCTTAAAGGAATGTAAACCTTCCTATTTGAGGGTATGTATGCATTTTTTGGAGTGTACAAATCAATAATTTTTATTAGTTCTTAAAATAATCCTAACTCAAAATAACTTTACATCTTTGTAAAACTAAATGCTGTGATACATGCGCGTACCAGGGGATGCTTTTGCATCCCGTAGTCTTTGTGCTTTTAACTTTGGGTGGGATGCTAAGTGTTTCTGTTAGAGAGATAAAAGCATTTGTACTTTCTTAGAAAGATTAGTGTGGCATTACTGGGTGTGCTTGTGCCAAACTGTTGATAACCCCGAATTTTCTCGGCCCATCAAAAAAATGCATTTGAGGGCTGGAGAGATGGCTCAGCGGTTAAGAGCACTGACTGCTCTTCCAGAGGACCCGGGTTCAATTCCCAGCACCCACATGGCAGCTCACAACTGTCTGAAAACCCAGTTCCGGGGGATCTGACACCTTCACACCAATGCACATAAAATAAAGCTAAATAAACCGTAAAAAATAAAAAAAAATGCATTTGAATAGACTCCATATCTCTTGGGTGTCTATTAGAAGCATGAAGTTGGTGGGCCAACAAAATTACAGGTCTGCTGAAACTGTGTCACACTGGTACTACCCTGCCGTGATCGTTTGTCGTCTACATTCTACGTGGTAGCGTTTAGACTTCATAAAGGAACATTCGGTATTTACTCAGCTTATAGGGGGAAATGGCACAGGTGTGACTGACCTCACTCTAACCTGAAGATGTGAAACCGCCCTTTCTTTCTCTCTAGAGGGAAGTTTGCTGTGGTTAGACAATGTATATCAAAATCTACGGGCCAAGAGTATGCTGCAAAATTTCTGAAAAAGAGGAGAAGAGGCCAGGATTGCCGGGCAGAGATTCTACATGAGATAGCCGTGCTGGAGCTGGCCAGGGCCTGTCCCCACGTGATCAACCTGCATGAGGTCTACGAGACGGCGACTGAAATCATTCTGGTCTTAGAATAGTAAGTGTGTGCGGTCTCGTGCCTTTAAGGTGTTTATTGTAATTGGTAGAATGTGGTATGAGATGTCAGATAATAATAATAACAGTCTAACAAAATTTATAGATGCTTGTTAAAAAATATTCATTTATGCTTGTACATTTTTGACAAGACTAAATGTTTAGCTTCATACTTACATACCAAAACTAATTAACAGCAGGTAATAAACAAAAGACAACATAATAATTTGGGAATATAGTTGCAAGAATTTGATTCCATATAAATAGTACATAAATTGAGATTTTCTTCTAGAAAATAATGGTAAATAAAATCGAAGCCATTTTTATGGCTAAAAACTAAAACCAAACCTGTTTTAATCAAACATGGCTAAGAAAATGATTCAAGAAGAATCATTTCTTCTTGAGGTGTGCCTCCAGTGTCACTAAAATATGTATAGTACATACGGTGTGACATGAATGTTCCTGACGGAACTGTGGCCAAAAGAGAGGGAAAAAATCTCTTGTTAGCAAAACATTGGGAACACCAAAATGCACAGTATTTGATGAGGTAGTGTGAATATTTGGCTCAGACTGCCATGGCCTGCTGACGCACAGATTAACGTCCAGTACAAACAATTAGAATTTTTTTGAAGATAAACAACACTGGAAAGAGATCAGGTAATTAATACTAAGTTTATCTCAGGTTTTAATAAAGTAATTATGTTTTAATTAAAGTAAATTTAATAAAGTAATTTATGGCAATTTAACACAAACTATTAAAGAAAAGTACTATTTTAGAGAAAATAAGGCTACAAACTACAGTGATTCTTTTTGCCTACCAATGTACATCATTGCTTGTTGAATTTATAAGTGTATTTGTCCTATTTGTGCAATTATGTGTCTATGGAGTGTGTGTGATATATGTGTTCACACATGGTGTGTGTGTGTGTGTGTGTGTGTGTGTGTGTGTGTAGCACACAAGCTTGTGGGGACCAGAGATAGAGTTTAGCTGTCCTCCTCAGTTGGTCTCTACCTTATGTGTCGAAGCCGACCTTTCACTGACCCGAGAGCTCAGGTTCTGCTGACCCGCCTTGCGTCAGCACTGTCGGTGGGCCACCACACCTGCCTGCTGGCCAGGACTCGGTCTCCATGCTTGTGTGGCAAGCCTGTCACCTGCTGAGTCACCTTCCCAGCCCAGGACTTTTATTTTAGTGTTTATATTGTAAGGAAGTAGAGATTTGTTTATATAGTTTTTGAAGCCAGTTGTTTTGTGCAAGGAAATAGATGTAACTAGAATTAATTTGTGAATGAAAGTGCTGCTTTTCTAAGGTTAAGCTGGCATGGGGTTTCCTGAGCAGCGAACAGTGTGTGCATCCGCAGAACCAGACCCCGCAGGAAAGTCTGTTCTAGAGCCGGCAGAGTACGGTAGAGGAACACGGAGGACTAGGGCACCAAGGCCATTTCAGTTTTCATGTAGTCCATGATGACTTCTGCCACAGATCCTCTAAGTAGAGCTGCCGCCCTGTAAGCTTGGGAACGGCAGCTAGCATAGCAACAGCAAAGAAAGCCAGAGGATGAGTGCGCACAGGACCCGGACTGTGTCTGTCAATCCTGTTGGAACTCAGGTGAAGCAGCAACAGAATCGCGCAGAAACACGATGCGTGTCATGCATAGCCTGCGCTTACAGTCAGAAACCTCTCCCAATGACTTAGTGAAACTGTTGTGACCTCACTGCCTGGCTGAAATATAACGAGCTCACTGAGTGTTTGAGTCGATTAGTACATTTAATCTCAAAGTGGCTACGACTAAAATTTATTGCTAGGATTGGGGCTTAGTTGTGTCCATCACTTTTGGGGTGGCAGCCACCCTGGGCATTTTCATTCCAACAGTTTGGCCAGATAGATTCGCTGTAACAAGGAAACATGTTTTTGTCTTATACAGTGAAAATGAAATGGTGGAGCCTTTTACTCTGGTAACTTACAGATTCAATTCCTACCGCGAGCCATCCCACGTACTCACGTTTATTTTATAGAATTCAAATCTCTGAAGACTCAGAAACATAATACAGTTGACATTCACGTATTCTTCACTCTGATTCATCAGTTGTTGACATGGTGCCGTCTTCACTGAACCACTGGAAGACTGCACGTCACTACAGGGTTTCTTCTGAGGAATACGGTGCTTTTCTGTGTGACCAGCATGAGCATCAGACATGAGAAAGTCAGAGGGCATTACGTAAAGTCATTCATAGTCCATATTTAAGTGTTTTTCACTGTCTCCAAAATGTTTTATAGGAACTGTTTATTTTTTTTCCCAGTTCAGGATCCAGTTAAGATGCTTGTAGTTATATTTACTTATAAAGTCTCTGTAATCATTCTGTTTTTATGCAGTGGGGTGGTATCTGGCAATTCAGAATAAACCTGCTAATACCACACCAAGTAGCAAGTTCCAAGATCCCCCCCCCCCCACACACACACACTTCTTTGGGCTGTTCTTTTAAACTGAAGTATTGCCCACTAGGGCATGTTTTCAGAGAGTCAGAGTTATAGGGTTAGGTTAGGTTCATTTGCTTCTGTTTATATTTAGTGTTGGGATTTCATTTAAGAAAAAAAACCTCTTTATTAAAAATCGTTTTAACTATAAAAAAAGTATGCACAATTTGAAACTCAGACATGTAAAAACGTTTGGCGATTGTGTGTACATTCTTGTGCGTGTGCTGATGGGTAGAGGTTGTAAGCACCTGCTGTATCGCTCTGCCATGTTCCCATCGATGGCTGATTTCCAAAGGACTCCATGTATGGCTTACCACTTTATTCAGCCTGTCTTATATAGATGGCTTTATTTGTGGAGGTGGAGCTTCAGGTAAATTCCTGGGAGTTGATTGCTGGCTCAAAGAATAAATGCATGTCTAAGTATATATACAATGTCTGATCCCCCATTATCATTTTAGAACGTACTTTCTTGAGTAACTGCATTTGCTAATTTTATAAATACACATAAAACTTCCTTTAGCAATTAATATAGCTAGGAGTTCTGAGAGTTCCAATGTGTTTTTGTATTTTGCTGTTTTGTTTCAATCCAAACCTTTTTTTTAAAACCAAATTGTTTACTTTTTAAAATCAAACTGGGGTTCTTCTAATTACCTTGCCACTTGTAAGTTTTAGATCTTATTTTTATCGAAACACATACCCCACATAAAAGTATTGCCTTCCAGTTAAATGTGTCAGTGACTGTCCAGTTCTCTTTGGCTGTTTGGATAAATCAATAAGGCTGCTTTGCTGCGGTGGTCTTGTTGCATCTCTTTATGAATTAGGGGTCTGAGAATAGACAAGTCACCACATCTCCACTCAGTGAAGACTTTGCCCACACTGAGTGCTTTAAAAGTGTGTGTGCAGGTAATGAGGAGAATACCTTCAAAAAGTAATAAGGGGAACACGTTTTCTAAACAGACACATGAAGTGTTTAATAGTGCTGAGTTTTGAGCAAACTAAAATTGATTATGGCATAAACTGATTAGTTTTTTTGAAGCCTATGAGACAAAAGCTGCCCTTGAAACAGAGCAGCCTGAAAGGGGAAGTTGCTGGTAATTAACAAACCAGTAACTGCAGTTATGCCGGACAGACGAGGCACGCTTTTTGTTAGGAAGTTACAAAGTTCTGTCCATTGAGTATGGCACTGTAAAAGGCCGTTGTGAATGTCCGCTGTGCTAGCTAATTTAGCAACAGCCAGAATATGCAGCCTTGACTTTTGTGGCATCCCCACGAGTACCCGCTGACCCGTGTCTTGCTTCCTATGGTTTTCACCGTTCGTGGTATATTCTGTACAGTGCCTAGCACACAAGTTCTGAGAATGCTGTGTGTCATCTCTCTATTCTCACCTTCTTAGAACTGCACTTGCAGTATTGTAATTGCTAATCTCATCTTGGTGCCTCTGCAGGAATGCAGTGAGGCCACTCTGTTTCTGAGTGGCATTTTTAGTTACAGTAAATAGTGTAGCTAGAAAGGGAGGAGTAAATAGATGTGTATTGCTGGCCTACACCATGGATTCCCACTTCTTCCTCCAGAGACCTCGGGGAAGTGAGTGGAAAGAAGTGGCTAGTATATTAGATATTTATGAGTATAAATGTATTTCTTTTTCCAGATCGCAGCTCTCCTGTATTGCCTTCCCATGACTGGTTTTGTAGTTTACGAATTGTGAAGTTTCTGTTACTTACATTGCCTTTATCGTGATACCTCAAGTCAGGCAATAAAGTTAGTTTTTGTGAATGTTCAGGTTTTGGTGAGTGGGGTAGGATGGAGTGGAGTCTGTGTCATTGGCACCTTCAGACATGTTTCTTACCAGCGGATATTTTTTCCTATGTTGTCGTAAACCAAGTGTCAGCAGCAAGTTCTCATGGTTTTCCTTGGCCTGCTGTGTGCAGATTAATCTGTGACAGCTTACAGCTGCAGTGTAAAGTGTTGGTGCTTGGAACTTAGGTTTGAGACCACCGTACCCTACATACAACATCTTTCTTAGTCTTGACAGTCACTGAGATGCTATCCAAACATGGACGTTTACACGAGCATTTGCTTAATGGGTTTACAATATTTAAGGTTATTTTAGATGAATGATGTTAATAGTTCTATTTGAATTTTCTTTCAGTGCTGCAGGTGGAGAAATTTTCAACCTGTGCTTACCTGAGGTGGCTGAAATGGTGTCTGAAAACGATGTTATCAGGCTCATTAAACAAATACTTGAAGGCGTGTATTATCTACATCAGAATAACATTGTTCACCTTGACTTAAAGGTACGGTAATGTGGTTTAAACTAACAGCACTGTTCCTTCTCCGTCCTTGGTAGTTCAGTGTCAGGCTGGCCTTGGCAGAAATAAGGCCTGTCGTGGTCCTCTAGACCCATGGGTGCCTGTGCCTGTGTCGGGCTGATTGGGCTTTGCTTTGTATGGAGTCAGGAGAAGGCTGTCTGTGCGCTAAGCTTGAATTAAATCACCTAAAACCCACCACCTTACCTGTGATCCATCCTGCTCCCTTTGTAGCAATTGGTCCTGATTCCTGCCTGACCCCTATTGTTCCTGTCCCTCTGCTTCCGCATCTCACTCCCCTTTCTCTGAGGTGTCACGTGGTCTGTAGTTAGAGTTCTCACCCACTCAGTCCCCAGAGTCTGTCTTTCCCGCACAGCCGCTCACAGGCCTTGTAGTCCGAAGTAACCTGTCTCACGTTTGTTACCCCGTGGATTCTCTCTGTCTGTGTAGTTGGCCTGCATGAGCCTTTGACTTCCTCTGCCACCTTCATAGTACAAGTCCAAAGTCGGTGCCTAGCATAACCCAGACCTGTCTCTAATTTCCAAGTCTTTTTCCACCTGTGGATTCCGTACCATTTGAAAGTTCTATAAATTTAAATGCACGTTGCCCAGCTCTTTATCCCATCCCCTTAAAAACAAAGCAAAACGAAGACAGAAACCACATCTGTATTTGTTTCCCTGTGTGTGTGGGGGGGAAACCCCCATCATCTCGCCTCCCTGCCCTTCCTCCTGTAGTCACATGGTTGGGGAAGGGCAGCATAGTAGTGCCCAGTGGTTACCTGTGAATCTGTTTGTCTTTGTCCTGGGAATGCAAACTGCCCCTCACCCCCTCCGAGCACTGGAGGTTGGGATGGCCTAGAAGCCTGGCTCTTCTCACCGCAACCATGAAGCCGACAGCAGAGTTTGCTTGTCTCCTGTAATCATCTCTTGTGGTTTAACGTGAAGCCTGCCATTGTCCCTAAGTTAGGAGACTGTTAGGATTTTTGCACAGATGTGAGCAGCACTTCTGCATTTATAATGGGATCTGATAGGGTGCTTTGTCATAGTCTCCACACCTACAGTAATAAAGTCAAGTCATGTGGCTCTGGAGACAGTGGAGGACACACACATACGGATACAGCTTATTGTCTGAGCCGTACATCTCGGGACAGTCAGGCCTGGCTCGTCTAGGATTGTCAACTGTATAGAACCACACGCTGCCCTGGACATGGATATGCATGTAACTCTTGCTTGCTTACCCTGCTGTCTCACACAGCACCTTTCTCATTGACAGACTCAGCCTGAGCATCGTCTCTACCGCAAAGACTTGATGTTTGTGTGTGTGTGTGTGTGTGTGTGTGTGTGTGTTCACCACTTGAACTTTCTGTGGGCAGAATTCAGTGCTCTTGTCTTTATAACTATATAGTCCATGTGTCATAATCAGCCCAACGTCTTGCAAACTGAAACTCCTTCTTGGCCGCCTTTTACTTTCTTCATCATTAAATGTGGGCTCCTCCTAACTGGCAGTATAAGGGGTGATGGCTGAAGTACTGTAAGGGATGTGTGGAGCTGAGCAGACGGTAGACTCACTCACCCTCCATCTAGGCCAAGCCCCCTTTCCTGTGCATTGCTGATCTCCTGTGTATGCTTTATTTAGCCGCAGAATATACTACTGAGCAGCATATACCCACTGGGAGACATAAAGATTGTAGATTTTGGAATGTCTCGAAAAATTGGGAATGCATGTGAACTTCGGGAAATCATGGGAACACCTGAATACTTAGGTAAGAAATGCATTTCTATTTTTTATATCATTTTGAAATGTATAATGATACCTATTTAAAGCTATATTTATGATGGAGATGTAGCTAACTCATATGGTAGAGTGGTTACTTAGCACCCAAAACAAACAGAAAAATCCTCACGTATTTTAGATTACACAGTACTAGGATTCCAAAAGTTTAATGCATTCGAGTTTGGTTATGACTCATTAAATGAGTGGCAGTGAATACAGGAATATGTTAAACGTTTGGAACAACTCAGTTCATTGGCTAAGTGCAGAAGCACAGTGCGTGTTTACACTGACTTTGTATGCGGGGAAAAGCATAAAAGGGAGATCAGTAGCAAACGGGCAGAGAGCAGAGGAGAGAAGCAGAAGCACTTCTGTCGTTTCCGCAATATCAGCTATGCATAATCTCAACTACATTCCTATTGGCTTCTCTTACTCTGCCTTCTATAGCCAAATCCAGTTGTAATTTAATGTAAGGTGATCATTTTGTTTTCAAGTTTGCCCGTGTTGAGTCTAAATTTAGTTTTCTCTTTCAGCTCCAGAAATCCTCAACTACGACCCCATCACCACCGCGACGGATATGTGGTGAGCGTCTATCGGTTATCTAGACACCGTCCTTCAGAACTGAGTAGTAGATATTTAGCCTTTTATAAAAGCAATTTTAATATTAAGAATAAGGCTTTCTGTCAAAGATTCTATTCCAAAGAGGGCATTGAAGACATTTTACCTGCCTGTCCTTTTCTGTGAGCTCTTGAGCCAGAGGTGCAGAGATAGAAACTCTCCTCTCCAGTCACCTCAGTTGATAAGAGCCTGGAAGCCTCAGTGACACACAGTCAGGGAGCTGGCTGGTGTGTCCGTCATAGCTGGGCATGATTCTCTGCCTAGCTGCGCGAGTCTAGAAGGGATTGCACGGTATTTGCTGAGCAGGAGGAGGTCAGGTGCATGTAGACGCTCAGTTTATGGTTCACCTGGTTCACTTCTAGGGAATTGTGGGGTTTGCAGCTATCTCAGAGAGACCTCTCAGGGCGCAGCACCAGGGTGGGCAATGGAACTTCTGTTGCCACAACAGACCGACTGACTTACCTTAGCCTTAGTCTTCTGAGTCTTTGAAACTAACAGGTTTGCAACCATACCAAGACCTGATTACTAATACATGTGTAAAGTCTGCTCTAGCTCCTGACCAGCCTTGTCCTTAACATATTTACAGAAATCTAAACAGATTGAAAGGTTTTGCCCTTCCAACCTTGTGCTTTGCCAAACTTGCAGACTGAGTTTGCACACAACCCTGGCCACACATTATTGTGTAACTGGACAGACTTTAAACTGCAGCTGCCCTATGTTCCCATCACACGTCTGTGCTGAAGGTTGTGTTTTCAATGGATTATGTTGATATTATATGTAACATATATGTGGACTCCATGTTTTCTATGTGAGGCAAATGGAAGTAATGTAACTATTTTAGGTTTTATAATACAGTAATCTCTAGGAGCAGTTTAAGTCTTTTTTTTTTTAACTGCCAGTTTTAAGGACAGGAACTTGTGTACTGTTAATTGTATTGTCTATAAATATTGTTAAATTAATGGACCTTTTAAGTTTTCTTCTCCATCATCTGTTTTTCAGGAATATTGGCGTAATAGCATATATGTTGTTAACTCATACATCGCCATTTGTAGGAGAAGATAATCAAGAAACATACCTGAATATTTCTCAAGTTAACGTAGATTATTCAGAAGAAACTTTCTCATCAGTTTCACAACTGGCCACAGACTTCATCCAGACCCTCCTAGTGAAGAATCCAGAGTAAGTAAAGCTGTCAGCTAAGTGTTGTTACAAAACAAACAACATGCCCCTGTTAAGAAAGACGCAGTCTACACAAAATGCAAGTAACATTTGTGTTACTTCATGTTTGGAGACCACAGTGGGTGCATGGAAGTTGGAAGGAACTGCCAGGAAAGCAGGCAGGGGTATGGGGAAGAGAGGGACGGGAATCTCAGTAATAAAAGCAATTTTGTGCATGTATGCAATTAGTATTGCGAACTTTTTGTAAAATTTGAAAAGCTAGGGAAGTAAAAACACACTAACGTCACAAGAAAGGTGATTCTAAAGTCACACAGAGTTATGACACGTCTGTCCAGATTTCTAGTAAAGTGTATCAATGCTAGGAAAGTAAAAACACACTAACGTCACAAGAAAGGTGATTCTAAAGTCACACAGTTATGACACGTCTGTCCAGATTTCTGGTAAGTGATAGAGTTGATATGAAAGACAAATAACTAATCTGCAACTCTAAGCAAGAAAGCACACACCAGGAAGATTAGAATGAAGGGAGACTTGACTGACTATTTGCTCAACCAGCTCCTAATCCTTGGCTCACTGTGATGGGCCCTGAATATTTGTAGTTAAGTAAGTCTGTGGCTTAACAGGCACAAGTTACCAATGCCAAATCTTAAAGGGTTAGCTGTCTGCTCTTTTATATAGAAGAATGTGTAAATTTTCATTGCTTAGAAGAAAAAAAAGCCCATAGCCGTGGAGTGTCTTTCACCCTAGCATACGCTGAAAATGCAATGCATCGTGGGATTTACTGGAGAAAGTACTTGATCATTGGCAGTTTGAAGGCAAGGAGAGGCCCCGCCCTTCTTCAAGAAGGCTGGCTTGTGTCCTGGGGTCAGTGGTCTGACTCTGCAGACTTCTGTTGTTGGCAGTTAGCCTCCTGGAGGACTCAGTTTATCTTTGAGAGGAGAAAACAAAACAACAGCAACAACAATAGCTTTCTGATGAATTTAAATCCAGACAACTCTTGCTTGGTAATTTTGGACATGAATGTTTATTTCATATAAAGAATTATATTGTGGTTTCTATTTATAAGCCATTTTTGTTTTTTTTTAAGTAGACTTTGCCTATAGTCTCTGTAATGAGCATATTACTAGTTTAATTATGAAAGACTATATATAAAAACAAAAGAGCAGAAATAGCTACCAAATGGTTCCTATTGAGCCTTTGGGTTCACAGGTGTTTCTCCGTCTTTTGAACAATAGAAAGCGATTTTCAGACCCAGAGTACTGTGTGAACATCACTGAAGACTGTCTTTTTAGGATTTAGCAGTTACTATTTGTTGTTGCTTGCTTTGTTTTTTTGTTTCTTCTGAGACAGGGTTTCTCTGTGTAGCTCTGGCTGTCCTGGAATTCGCTCTGTAGACCAGGCTGGCCTCGAACTCCCGAACGCTGGGATTACCCGGCGGCGGTTACTAATTTTAAGAGCATAAACTAAATGCAGAAAATAAACTCCTGATTTACAGTTCCTGCAGAGGCTTTCTAAATTGAAGGGCTTTAGTAATTTCACTAACGTGTTTGCTTGGCCGGCACGTGCTTCAAACTTCACTGGATTTCCATTTTTCTCTGACACGTTTACTGTTCAGCATAGATTGGGGTGAGGCGTCTGCACCCCAGTTTTTCTCTCAGCTGTCATGAAAAGGACATCTTCATGTGTAAAGGGACTCTCCCCATAAGTAGACGTTAGGCCTAGAGGTGAGGAGGAAATGCTCTGTCCAGTCCTCCCAATTCTGTGTTTTCGGGTAGCATTGAAACACACAGTATTTGAGCATTTTGCTTACTAGCTGCATCCACACATGTATTTCAGTTTAACTTCAGAAAAAAAGTGATTGTCTTAGTTAGGGTTCTAGTGCTGGGAAGAGACACCATGACCACGGCAGCTCCTATAAAGGAGACATTTAATTGAGGTGGCAGCTGACAATTTCAGAGGTTCAGTCCATCATCGTGGTGGGGAGTATGCAGCATGCAGGCTGATCTGGTGCTGGAGAAGTCTGCACCTTTGATCCACAGACAACAGGAAGTAAACTGGGACAGCAGGTGCCATCTTGAGCATTTATGAGACCTCACAGTCTGCCCCACATGACACACTTCCTCCAACAAGGCCACACCTCCTAATAGTCCAGTCCTTTGGGGGGCCATTTTCTTTCAAACCACCACAGTGATCCTTAGGAAATAAAGCAAAACTAAAGCATGCATTTATTCTGTAATAAAGGATATCTAAAAATTAAGTGCAACAATCAGTCATGATCATTGACTGTTTTCTCTGAGATTTATAGAAACAGATTTTCTTGTATTGCCTTACACAAATGTGAATTTATGGGCTGAGAGTGAAGCCAAATGGTAGGATTTCCTCATTTGTGTAAGGCCCTGGCATTCATTGGTCCCCACCACTGAAAACTAGTATGTAAACAAAGATTAAAGAAGAAAGGTCTAAGTTCAAAAAGTACATCCTGGATACTATAAATGCTTGTTTTCCATAATCTTCTAAAAGATACTGGTATTATTGCATATTAGACGTAATTGGGAGGACACATAAAACCATGTTTCAAAATATAAAACAGAAATTCCTGCTCTGGGGAGAATCAGCCTACTTTCTGGAAGGCATTCCTTTGGTGTTCCCCAGATTGCTGTTTATAACATCAGGGTCTGGTTAAACAGACTGTGGTGCACCCGGGTGGAAGAGTGACATATGAATAAATACCTTTAGCTCCGCAGTGACGTAGAGAGATACGTAAGTTGTATTATCTACTTTGAGTTACCACCTTGCTCAGAGTGGCTGTCATCAGAAAATCTGATAACTCTCATGCTGGAGAGTATGTGAGGGAAGAGGAATCCCAGTCACTGTTTGTGAGACTGCAAATCAGTAGTCACTATGCAGATTAACTTGTAGGTTCTCCAAAGTTCAAAAGGAATTATCATAAGACTCTGTCCTACCACAGAGATAGGTATACCCAGGATTACTGGTGCTTTATTTGTAGTAGCAAGGAAACAGAGCCAGTCAGTGGATGGCTAGATAGTGACAACGCACAAAATGAACAAAATGAAATATTATCCAGCTGGAAAGAAAAATCAGGAAATTTGTAGGAAAATGAGTTGGAAAAGTATAATATTAAGGAGGTGCCTAAAACTAGCAGAAGAAACCCCCGTGTTCTCCCTCATATAATATAGGCGTGTATAGATGTAAACAGCTCCAAGTGTAGGTATAGAAAGGAGACCAAGGCAGGGAGACATTACGTTATGAGGAAGGTCGGAATGCAGGCCGGAGGACACGCGAGCCACGGAAGAGCATAGGAAGCCAGTTTTCTAGGTGCAGCTCTGCCACGGGCGTCTCCGTCCCGCGTGTGTGGTGGGTAAGTGCATGCAGGTGGAACTGACAGAGAAAGTGTGAGCCAGTGCAGCCCATGGCTTCAGAATTCCATGCTAACTGTGGAGAAGGCCGCTGAGACGCACAGGCTGCAACTGGGCAAGTGTTTGAGTGGCTCTTAATCTGCTGTGAGCTCATTATAACAAAATGGTTTTGTTTACTAAGAGTAAAGTGATGTATTATCAGGTGGGCAGAGAAAGCAGTTGACAAAAATGATCATAGAGAAACTGCCTGGAGTTGACACAGAGAAAATAATTTTACTTCCTTAGAAAGAGACTTGAAAGTACACGCTGTAGCCACGCCTCCCCTTGCTGCCAGGCAGGCTTCCGTTGCATCACGGGTTAACACAGACCTTGCACTGCCAGGAAGAGATGGAGCGTGACGTGCCATGTGCCGTGTGAGGAAGACCCAGCCACGTTCTGTATCCTTCAGTGCTCTGTTAGATGACAATAATGGTACCTATTTCTTAGGTTCCCTGTGATTATTAAGTAATATATTGAAGCATGTAGAATAGCCCCTAGCATATGCGTAAGCAGTTTAGCTGTTTGCACTGTGCTGCTCGGCTCTCGGGCTCACCTTTCCCGCTGTGCTCTGCCGCAGGAAAAGACCCACAGCAGAATCCTGCCTGTCTCATTCGTGGCTGCAGCAGTGGGACTTTGGGAGCTTGTTTCACCCTGAGGAGACTTCAGGTTCCTCTCCAGTTCAGGATCACACCCTCAGGTCCTCTGAAGACAGGACCCCCAAATCCTCCTGTAACGGAAGCTGTGGAGACCGGGAGGACAAGGAGAACATCCCCGAGGACAGCAGCGTGATCTCTAAGCGATTCCGCTTTGATGACTCCTTGCCCAGCCCCCACGAGCTTGTTCCAGACTTGCTGTGCTAGCACTTCCCTCTGTGAGGCGTCGGGACTGACGTGGAGATTGAAAATCCTCTCTGTGTGAGATTGTCTTTTTAGCTTCATATATGATATGTTTATATTACAAATGCACTTTTGCTTAGGAGAACATAGGGAACAGTTCAAATGCTAGGTTTCTATTTGCTAGCGTAGCATTTCCTGTCCTGAAGTTGTTTTACAGAGAAAAATATTTAAGTATATGACAAAAATGTAAATTGTGCATGTGAGTTCACATGCAACTAAAAGAATTCAAGTTCAATTGAACTTATAAAATGTTTTACATATCAAGAAAAATGGGTTCTACTATGGTGAGTGAAGACTGAACAGAATGGAAACATTGGAGTGTAGTAGCTTCTCCAGTGCGAGCCCTGTGCCGTGACTGCTGACGGGATTGTCTGGGGAAGCAATGCCAAATGTAAACCACACTATGTACTGAGACGGTGTTTATTAGTAGTGCTCCAGAGATATTTACAATTGGAAGTGTTTCCCATTTACCAATAACTTGAAACTATGTAAGATTTCCTTTGTGTGCGGTATAGGAGAATTGGGAAAAACCAAATGTGTTCTCATTTCCGTCAGCTAGACATACTCATAAAGGGAACTGTTAAGTCCAGGCAGCTCACTTAGTGCTGGGCATCTCCTAAGTCTGAGAACAAGCCCGCTGTTGAGAGTCTTCCACAAAAGTACCAGAGTATTGGTGGAACTGTTGGCACCAGAGTCCTTGGTGGGCAATGTAAAACATGGCTTAGGCATTGCTGAAGTTCTTCAGTGAAATTCCTAGTGAGTGAGGAGGCTTGACACGCAGCTATCTCCAGGGTCTGTGTGTGTGTGTGGGGGGGGGGTTCTGCTGGAAACGACACACATGAACGTCTAGTGTTGAGTCCGTGGTCAGTAACTATGTTCAGTCCCGATGGGAAGGGGCTTGGGGAATGCTCTGGTTACTTCCCGTTTGTGCCTGTTAGAAGGTCTGTAATAATATGCTACTACAATAAACTCCATTGCCAAAAACTTAATAAAAAGCCCATGTATTTCCACATTGAAGTGGGTTTAGTCTAACAATCTGTAAATTCTTGAAATTGTTAATAAATTCTGAGTTCTTTAGATAACTTTAAACTATTTTAAATGAGCATCAGGTGTTTGACTAAACATTGAGTTCCTTTTATCTTTGTCATCTTTAAAGGAAAAGTTGTGCTTTGTATATGTGTGTGCATATGTGTATCTGTACAGTGTATGTATATATGTGTAGATAGAGAAAAGAGAGTCTTGGGGTTTTTTGTTTTGTTTTGTTTTGTTTTGTTTTGTTTTGTTTTGTTTTTTTGAGACAGGATTTCTCTGTAGCTTTGGAGCCTGTCCTGGAACTAGCTCTTGCAAATCAGGCTGGCCTCGAACTCACAAAGATCTGCCTGCCTCTGCCTCCCAAGTGCTGGAATTAAAGGCGTGCGCCACCACCGCCTGGCCAAATAGAGTCTTTAAACATTCTTACATTAGACATTCTTTGCTTGTGTATTGTGCTCAACTCAGGTGCCAAAGGAACCCTCTTGTATGACTCATAGATGCTTTCTGTAGGACATCATCTGTTGGCCCAGTGAGCTAAACTCTGAAGATGCTGCATTCAACTCATGTGTCTAAAACTGAGGAGTTGATAAACCACTGATTGCTTGTGTATTTTCCACCAGTATTAATTCAGGTGAAGTCGTTAGTCAAATCATAAGGAAGGATTGTGGTTACTTTCCCAACAGGTAACATATTATTGTAAAACTTTAAAAAGTATTATGCCAGACCACAAGAGTAAACATTTGAAGTTTTAATTTTAAGCCACTTGTTTAAAAATCTCTTTATTGTCTTTCTTTTTCTGGGGAATTCTGAGATGGTTTGCCTGTTCTCCTTAGTTAAGGGGCCACCAATCTGTAAACTCCTGCACCTTTTCTGGAGATGTTTAATGTAAAACAGTAGCTAGTGGTTATACACAGAATATACAAACGGTCTTTCCGTAAAGGTGAATTTAAGTATTTCCTGTGTTGAAATGTGGAAATAAATGTCTTTTGAGAGAATCTATCTGAAAATGCCTTAGTTCTTTCTCTTCTCCCTGCAAGACTGGAGAGCAAGTCTATGAAGAGCAGACGGTGTGATGATGTCTCTCTTGCTTGAGGAGAAATGGAGAGCCCCTCTGAGAATCAGCTCACACAGCTGAGCGGAGCTGCTGCCGTGTCATAGCTCATGAAGCTCACATTGCTGTTTCGGGTGGATCTGGGTGGCTGGGATGTTGGAACTGCTGGTGCATAAGAGGCATTTGAGGGGCCTTCATTTGTGACTGAGGTGGCGTTGATCCCATTATTCACGATGCTAACAGCCACAGCCCGTCTAAAGTTCCCACCCTTGCAGAGTTCTGAGGCTTTGCTCCCCAGGAAATGCAGCAGTGTGCTTCTGTAACCTCTGCTTGTAGCAGTCTTCTTTGGCAGCCAGGCTGCACACAGCCTCTCTCACCTGCTGAAAGACGCTATGTAACGTAATCTACATTGCTGGCTCATTAGCTTCGAACCGACTGGAAGTAGTGGTCTAGGCCTGCAATGCCAGCACTGGAGAGACAGAAGCAGGAGCGTCTTCAGCACATTCAAGACCAGCCTGGTCTGCACAGTGAGTCCCAGACTAGTGGGACAACATAGTGAGACCCTGCCTTATAAAAGCCAAAACAAACGAAAACCCGTGCGTAAGTTATGCTCCAAACTCAGTGGCTACAAGGATGAACTCCTGAGCCTTGCTTGTCTCACACTAATTCTCTCCACATCACGGTTCTCTGGGTGTAGCAACAGACTCACGTCACCGTCCCCTGGGTGTAGCGACAGACTCACAGCAAGGCACTTTGTCGTGTTTAACTGAAACCAGCAAAAGCGTCGGCTTTTCCAAGTTCTGTGACAGTCTGCCGCATTACAGTACGGAGTTACCCCAGCTGAGAACAAATCCTGTCAGGTGCCTTTTTCTTTTGAGAAACGGTCCAAACAAGATCGTGACAGAAGCCGCAAATTATGTTGCTGGCGATTTTAGACTCAGAGCCTTTTCTGTGAGACCAGCCCTTATGTGAACCCACGTGAGCAGCGGGTGACCGAGACTGTGGGCATAGGACGAAAAGGCTGATTTCTCGAGAAAAGCCATAAATGGTGCTGTCTGTCCCCAACATCCCCTGTGTGCCCTCTTTCCATCCTCTAACTATTGGAGGAGGGACTAAGGAATCTTTGAGGGGCTGGTCCCACATGCTTGGTCCGCTGAAGTCCCCGGAGTGACAGAAGCTGCCGTCTCCCTCTCTTCTCACTGTGTGAGAGGAATAAACAAAACCGTGTAAGTGAAGCTCAGCCACTTCCGCTGAGGCTTTCTGACATCCGCAGGTGAGAGAACTTGACAGTTCCCTTTCTTTCCCGAGCTCTTATTCCTCTTCGTCTGGCAGAAATGTGTTCTGCTCCCAAGGGCGTTTTGCAGGCACACATCCTCCTGGATTGCTGCTGCTGACTTTTCTCAGATAATGGCGAATCAATTCCACACCAGTTAGGTTTTAAAGGGGTATTTATTTTGGGGGGTAAAACTTACATACACACAAACCGTCAGGAAGGGAGCCTAGTCGCTGGAGCAGGAGCCGGAACCAAGAGAGCCGAGGCTTGCCGCTCTTTTTTAAAGAGAAATATACCACGCCCCAGTGGGCTGGTATTTCAGCGGCTATTGGCTGAAGGAGCAGGAGGTGCTTCCGCAGCACTCAGAGGCTTGTATTTGCCCTGGGAATCCCCAAGGGAGGTGTCCAATGCATACTGTGTTTCAATAACTACCGTGACAAAGGTAGAGTGTCTTTGGCTATTATCCATGGACACTTAAACTTGGAACATAGCACTAGATAGTAAAGCGATGGGATTCAGTGATATTCGAAATCTAGCTTATCCAAGGGGTTGGGATTCATATTGCCTTGTGAGGGCCAAATCATTTCCTTGTCTTCACCAGCTACTGTTGTTGCTGGTACAACATACCAGACAAGCAACGTAAGAGAGGAAGAGTCTGTTTGACTTTACAGGTAGTTAATCTAGGTGGGCGAGCTTGGCAACGGTATGAACCAGCAGGGTGTATTTCGGCCATAGCTGGAAGGCAGAGGTCGGACAGGAAATGCAGGCAGGCTGATAGCCCTCAAGACAACCCTCACTGCTTACCACAGCCTTCCAGAACTGCTTCTAGCTTGGGACCCGCGTGTGCACACCCGTGAGCCTACAGAGAGACACTGAAACCACGTTTTTTGAGAAGGGACTGTAACAGCTGGCCCCTGACCTGAGAAACGCTACTCTCGCCCTCTCCGGAGCTCTGTAAGCGCCACGTCACGCCGGGAACCAATAGCAGTTTCTGTTACAACGTCCACTGATTCTCCTGGTCCCTACATGTGCCAAAGATGCTTCTGAGATAGAAAGTCATTGCGGCAGAGTTTTGCTCAAGACTCCACTTGACCGTGCCTGGGCTTCCAGAACTTTCTTTACCACTAGACTTATCTCTTTGTGATATTTCCTATAACTCAACATGAAGGTCTTTTTTTTATATCTCCATGTTATTGGCCAAGTACAGTTGGTGAGATCAGAAAAACCTATATGATTTCCTTACGTAAGCGTACATAACTCCATCCATACTTTTCCATCTTAAACATTAATACAAAAGGTTTTCTTATCAGGAAATCTTATCAGTCGATCTTCCAACTTGACGAAGTATATGAATTCTTTCCCTTTAGGATGCATTACAAAAAAGAAAAAAGAAAAAAAAAAACCTTCAAAATCACCTCCACTGGAGACACCAAGCATCAACATGGCCAGAATCAGATGAATAAAACCCCGTGTGTACGTCTAAGCCAACCTATGTTGTAGTCCAGCCTTAGAATACGCGAAAAGAAAAGGATTATTTTATAATTAGTTCAGAGGATTCCGCCCTCCGCGGCTCACCACTGGAATTTAAATTTAGTAATTATAATACTCCTTTGAAAGACCAAAGGAAAGACATATGCTAATTATCCTGGTATTTCTAGCCAGATTGTAAAGTGAAACCGGGTCACTAATTACGCAGTTGCGAGTGTACAATCAGCTCAGCTGTGTGCAATGACAATCGAATGACTGCGAAATATTGGTGGAAATTAGAAGATGGATTTGCTGGACAAAGAAGAAAACAGATTCTATCGTGTAATGGATACTCCAGCCTTCACTCTGAACCAATAAATGTACGCAAGCCTAGTAGGCCTTTTGATTCTCTGTGGTTTCACCCTTGAAACCCAGCGTATTTTATACCTAGGTTTCATAATTTGTATCACCGAATTAACCGTTTAAATTGCCTTCCTCCAAGTCAGATTTTACGGATGAAATATTATAGCTGATGTCGTCCTTTGAAATCGGTTGTTAGCCCCCATTTAATTGGAACGTGATTGGGTTCTAAAGCGCGGGGCGCACAAAAAGGCCTCTGAAGTAAATGAATATTTAAGTAAGCACAGACTGAAGACCATTGAAAACAAGTTTAGAAGGGGAAAAAAGCGCCTGGTCATTTACGGAGAGGCCGCCTTG
Source organism: Myodes glareolus (assembly GCF_982192425.1). NCBI lineage: Eukaryota > Metazoa > Chordata > Mammalia > Rodentia > Cricetidae > Myodes > Myodes glareolus. The sequence continues at coordinate 39,352,448 of NC_142052.1, read as the reverse complement.
GCTGCTGGAACCCGCACGAACATCAGATCCTTTCTCTTAGAGAGCCCCCAACCATCAGTCGCTTGCTTCTTTGATTCGTTCTGGTCCTAATTCATTTAACACTAATGATTAAGCACAGGATGCTACAAATGAGCCTGTCTCCTTTCTTCCCAGAAGTTGAATGATTGCTGGCCGGTGGCTGGGACTTCTATATGACTACGTTTGTTAGGGATTTAATTACTTTGGCTTCGCTCCAGCAGTCCTGAGCAAACATGGCAAACCACCCCACAATATTGGATCTAAGTAGTCAGCCTCGTTTTGAACTCTCAGCGGAATGTGTCACTACTGAACGGGTGCTTGCCCGTTGCCCAACAAGTCCGGCCTGCGGATGCATCCGCGTTCGGAGACAGGCAGCCTAGAAGGCGAAAGAATGAAATGTGTTAAAGGACCTATCGTGAGTCAGGAAGGATATTTGGCTCTTTTCTTCATGCTGTTCCATGTACTTTGCATGATGAGCCAGCAAGTCTAACGCCACGCTTCTTGTGTGCAGGCGAGGAAGCAGGTCTCCTACAGTTAGGTGACCTTTCAAAGTTCTTGGATTACCGTGTGCTGCGATTTGTGCTCAGGTTAAGGCTGCAATCCTCCGCCTCCTAAGGCTGCCTTCCGCCCTCCCCCCCATGCTGCCTTCCTGCAGTCCTCCCCCCTCCTAAAATTGCCTTCTGTCCATCCCCCCTCCTAAGACTGCCTTCTGTCCATCCCTCCCCTCCTAAGGCTGCCTTCTGAACATCCTCCCCCCCTCCTAAGGCTGCCTTCCGCCCTCCCCCCCATGCTGCCTTCCTGCAGTCCTCCCCCCCTCCTAAAGCTGCCTCTGTCCATTCCCCCCTCCTAAGGCTGCCTTCCTGCAGTTCTCCCCCCACTCCTAAAGCTGCCTGTGTCCATCCCCCCCCTCCTAAGGCTGCCTTCTGTTCATCCCCCCCCTCCTAAGGCTGCCTTCCGCCCTCCCCCCCATGCTGCCTTCCTGCAGTCCTCCCACCCCTAAAGCTGCCTCTGTCCATTCCCCCCTCCTAAGGCTGCCTTCTGTCCATCCCTCCTCCTAAGGCTGCCTTCCTGCCATCCTCCCCCTCCCACCTGTATTCCTTCCTTCCTGACTGCCTTGTAGTACGCTAAAGAATGAGTCTTTCAAAGACGTCTTTTTCAGATCTTCTTTGCCCTGTCATACCAAAATGGAACTGAATTTTCCAGGGACAACTTAAAAACTTGAGGAAGTGACTGGAACCTGGTCATTCTTTGAAAATGAATGCAAACCTGAATTCTTGCGTGATCAACTGAAAATATATCACAATGCTAATGAAGTCTATACTACAACATTCTAAATGCCAGTGTCTGTTGCAGTACCCAATGTGCTAAACAGGGATGCGAACAATCCATTGTCCTATGCCATTTCTACTGCACACAAACGGCTATGGTGCTGAATTCCTAGATCCGTACACTGTTTGCTACTCTGGAGTCAGAAATAGGTCAATGTTGGTCCTTCCTTAAGCACCGTGTCTGAGAAACATCTAATAAGCGTAGTTCTCAATGAAGACCTCCTCCAGGAAGGACGATCACCATTTGCTCTGAGGCATGAAATGCCGGATTCATCCAAGGAACTGAGTTTCCAGAGAGGTGAGGGCAGGGGAGGGCGGGGTGGGCGGGGAGAGCGCGGGTGTGGGCGGGGGAGCGCGGTGTGGGCGGAGATCGGGTTAACAAGCTTAGCTTTGCCCTCAGGGTTAGGAGCTCCTCTTCAGAGCGTCTTAAGGTTGAGTTTGGCGTAATCTTATTTCCTGTTTCAAGGGATCTTCGTTTGGTTGTGGTGTGGAAGATGGGTTGACAAGGGTTAGATCTAAGAGATGCCATCTAGGAACATAGTTCCCTGTATCCCGGCGAGAGGACGGTGTGCGGGCCTGAGAGAAATGGAGGGATTCCAACAAAAACTGGGAGACAGAACTGACTGAGTCTCCTGGTTATTCGGGTGTGCCCAATGCGGGACGTCCCTATAGGGATCAAGGCCAGGGTTTCATTTGTAGTGAATTTGCGTGGTTGTCAATTTAGTAACACAGAGAATGTGGATGGAGGAGCTGGCCATGAACAAGACAGTTCAGTTTGCCTTTGCCTTGTTGGACCGCTGGCTTTTAAAAAGACGGTTTGGTGAGATACAGGTGTTGTCTGTCACGGCAAGAGAACAAGGTGATGAGCTCAGATTAAGGAAGAAGTAAGCCGGAGCGAAGCACAAAACATCTTCCACCATTCAGGCCTGCCCTTCAGTCCTAGGCCCTTCAGTCAGATCCCATGCAGGAGGAGAAAATGATAAAAGACGGAAGGAAGCAATTGGAGGAGCGCAGCAACATCTAAGTGCGTGGTTACATACTGCGTCTCCTCCACTATCCAAGCGGCCTCTATCCACGGAAGTCTTCGTATCCAGTTTCTTCTCTGTTGTGAAGATCCCTCGACAGACTGACTTGAGATCCATTCATATAAAACTGGAAACAGTTAACTGCAAACTGTCCCCAGAAACGGGTGGCCTTTCCCCAAAGTGGTCCCAGTGCCGTTGGTGATGCGCTTTCATGGACCCCTTCACTCTTTCCGTTACGTCACTGCACACGCAGGCAACCTGTGAGAGCTGCCAGAACAGATGGCCAAGGCTAAAGAAGTGCCAGCTACGTCAAACTGACCAGAAGAATTTTTTTTTCTCTCTCTCAGAAAGGCTAAAGATGGGAACCGCTTTGTACACCTGAGCGTTGTTGACCAGGGCTATCTTCTGAACCAAGCAACTACAATCTTAGAGAGTTCAGCTGTGCCCACTGGCCAACGATGATTCTAGCTTGTTGGCCATTTATATCCCCTCATAGAAGGGCAGTGAGGATCCCAATACCCTCTCTCTATCACCTGTTATATATATACTGCATGGTCTTAATTACAGGTGACCTTGGAGCGGCTAGTTGACAGAAGGCTAGGGGAGGGACCCTATGTAGGTGGCCATAGGAAGGCTGTCCTCTGAGCTGGCAGAAAACTTCCTACTGTGGCTGTGTCCGTGGGGAGCATCCACACCCAGTCACCTCTAAACCTATACTCTGTCAGGAACCCCCCAATAAACTCACTGGTTCCCTGGAGTGAACTTTGATAGAGATGTACCTCCATTTGTCTTTGGAATCATAGGAGGAGGGGTAGACGTCCTTAACATCTCTCCCTGGGAAAAATTTTGGCAGCAAAATTAGAATTATTATCCAATTTGTTATCATCGACGTAACTTTTGAATGTAGATAAACCTCATTCTATTCTCTACCGGGGGGGGGGGGGGTGCCCTGTATTATCTTTGAACTTGTAGTGAAAGCCAGTGAATTGATTTAAAATTTCTGACGATGGCTCTGGAGCTTGCTTCAGCGTAAACTGCCTTGCCCAAATGCTAGGCATTTATGAATGAGTACACAGCTTGAAACTCTACTCTCTATATATATACTCTCTCTATATATGCAGTATTAGTAATATTGCTAATTACTAGGCAGTACTAGTCATGTTGGAAGAATATGGTATCCCTGTTACTGTATAGAAAATGAACCATGCTATGTATAATGCACTTATGGATCTCTTACCTTGTGTTTGTTTGTGTATGTTGTATGCACATATTCCTGTGTGTGTACATGTAGGGAGGTGAACCTGCACATGCCTGAGACTGACATCAGGAGTGTCCTTAGGTCACTGTCAATCTCGGTCATGGAGGCGGAGTCCCCCACTGACTCCAGAGCTGGCCCACAGCAGCTAATCTGGCTGGCTGGCTGGCTTGCTCGGGGAATCCTGTGGCCACTTCCCTTGTAATGGAATTGCAGGCAGGCTGCCACACCCATGCAGCGCATTTGTGGGCTCCGGGGAATCCAGTCTGAGTGCTGTGCAAGGCATCTCCTAGCCCGCCACCTTATTTTACGAGATGAGGTCTCTCCCTGAGCTTGGCGTGGGAGATTTGCCTGGACTACCTGGCCAGTGAGGTCCCAGATCCGGCACAGAGTTAGGGTAACCGGCTGCCATACTAGAGCTGTATATGGTTGCTGGGAATCTAACTGGGGTCCTCATTCATGCCTTCTGAAGGCATGTCACCGTCTTCCCAGTCCAAGACGACAGGTTTATGGAGGTGTGATTCCCACATCATAAATTGACACACTTGAAGATTTTAAGCTTATGTCAATGTTTTTGTTTATTTACTGGCTTATGTAACCAACACCAGTAATTCCAGAACATTCCATCCTCCTCAGTGAGAAATCCAGCATCACTGTGGAGTAGCCCATTCTAGACATTTCATATTAATGGAATCCTAAAATGGGCATTTGTGACTGGCTTCTTACTCAGCATTCTGAAATTTATACATTTTGTAGCATAAATCAGTATTTGCTTTCCTTTTCTTGATAAATAATATCCACTGTATTTATAGACATGTCATTTTCTTTATCATTAGTTGTTAGATGTTTGACTCATTTCTACACTTTGGTTAAAAATAAATCCTGATACTGAGCAACATGTATGTAGAAATTTTTGTGGGAACTCATGATCTCATTTCATTTGGTCATATACATAGGAGAAGAAGGGTCAGGTATTAATGGTAACCAACTGACACATTGTTTTCTGGTTTGTGTCCACACAAGCAGTAAACCTAAAGATTTAACATTCTTCTCTGCTCTTGTGACTGTCTATGGTATGTATATGTGGTGTGTGTGTCCCCTCAATGTGAGGGGACAGTGGCATCTCTACGTAGCTTGGATATTTTTTTTTAATGATGAGTTATGGCCCTGAGGGTGTTTTCCAGGTGTTTATTAACATTTGCATATATTTGTCAGAGAAATGACTGCAGGTTTTCTGCAAAACTTAAAATGGAATGGTTTTCGTTTCTACATATAGGCAAGCCTCAATTTTTTGGAATCTTCATCAAGAAAAAAATATTAGATAAATAAAGATAATCTGATTTGGACGCAAAGAACAATGTATGTATATATAAACCTGAAGTGTTTGTCTAATTATTCTTTATTAATAAAAACTCAGGAGGCAGATGTTGGGATAAGAACCTGAATGGTCAGAGAAGTGGTGGAGAAGTGACCAGTGACTCCTCTCTCTCTCCTTCCTCAATCACAAAGGACCAGCAATCTTTCTAACCCTCTCCCTACAACTTCCTGTGTCTGCCCATATATCCCCAATCTTCCAAAACCTCTATGACAGATTTTGATCAGCTAATATCTAGCTCTGCCCTCTTATTCAAAGCAAACTTTACTGGCAGTCTCAGAAGTATCAGAATATGATCAAAATATCCCCTAACATTTCCCCCTTTTTGTCCAAATAAGAAGGGAAAGAAGGTTTCAGTTCTAACAGAGTAAAATTATTTTCAATAAGAACAATTATCGGAAAAGAAATTCACCAGTCAATTTGCATTTGCCAATTTCAGAGAAAATACTTCATTTTCCATCCTGTCTTGGTGAGCCCAAAGTTTTGTACCTAATTCACTTTCTATCCTAACTTATATTATGAACCCAAAACTATCTTTTAGACCTCAAAACATTTTCATAGATAAACAATTTAGGCTTTTTTGTATCTCAACCTTAAACACTTGATACCTTTTTTGTGAGTTTCTCTTCTGAATTTGGTAACAAGAAAAACTGTAGCTGCAACTGTCTCGTCTTCAACCCCATCAGAGACCCAAGAAAGATACTATTACCAAAGTAAACAGGAAGTACAGAGCAAACAACTTCCAAAACTATAGAAATGACAGAAACAGCTAACTGCCTTAACAGTCACCCAAAATTCCTCTGCAACATTGGGGCATCCACCTTCAGCCTACAGGCCCAGCATCTCTGACTGACAGACGTTTTTGTGAAGCAGGATATTCTGAAGGATTTTCCATCCTTGTCTTGACAATGCTTGGCAGTTGCTTTCTTCTGTGTCCTGCTTGTCCAGTTTGAACAGCATACTGCCATCAGTCAACGTAAGGGCAGTTCCTTGTTTACTAGCTAACTTTGACATAAAGAAAGCAACCTCCATATTGAGGTTCTTTGATGCCCCTCGCCGTCTCTGAAGTAGACTGATGCTGCCAAGAGTAGACATGTCTCACTTTCATAAAAGCCTTATGTTATTAAAACACCTTAAATGCCATATTCTGTAGATCCCTGAAGGGTTTAAAGACCACCTATCTATCCAAAATATATCTCTGTTTAACCTTGAAACATATCGAAATGGCCACAAATTTGACTATTAGATGACTGACTACTAACCTGTTTTTGTCAATTATCCAAATTGTTTGAAATAATGACTTTCAAGGACTAGAAATTTATATTACGTTGTTAAATGTGCTGCATAGGTACAATGCCTTAAACAAGAGTGGAAACATAACTGGGTGGTGGTAGCCTTTAATCCTTTAATCTGATGCAGAGGCAGGCAGATTTCTGTGAATTTAAGGCCAGCCTGGTCTACAGAGCAAGTTCCAGGACAGGTCCCATAACTACAGAGAAACTCTGTCTCGAAAAACAAACAAACAAACAAAAACAAAAAAAGAAAGAAAAGGGTAGAAACATATATACAGTATAACATAAATACCCTTAAATTTGTATCAACACAAAAATACATTAAACGAAAGTAGAACTATATATACCATAGAATAAAATAACTTTAAATTTGTATTGATGTACACACCAATGTAAAATTTTGAGATTAATAGTTGCTTTTAGGTTTAAAGTAGATTCAATAATCTACCCTGATGGCTCAGCGGTTAAGAGCACTGTCTGCTCTTCCAAAGGTCCTGAGTTCAATTCCCAGCAACCACATGGTGGCTCACAACCATCTGTCATGAGGTCTGGTGCCCTCTTCTGGCCTGCAGACATACACACAGACAGAATATTGTACACATAATAAATAAATAAATATTTAAAAAAAGAAGAGGTAGGGACTGATGACGTCAACTGCTCTTCCCTGCTAGAGATCTTTACTTTCCTTCTGATTTGAGTTACTAAAGGCTGTGTCAAAGTTGTTTACCAGCTCTGCTTCACAAACACACGAACACACGTTGCCTTGGCCTTGAGGATCAGAAGATAAGGTTTTCACCTGTTGACCTACCTGACTGTTGGGTGTATAAGCCTCCGTGGTGCAATTCAATAAAGGGCTTCTTACCAGTGACTAGAGGTCTCTGTCTCTGTGTGTGTTTGTGTGTTTCAACCTCCAGCCCCTTGCCCGAAGCTCAGGAACTGTATGGTAGCGCACAGAGCGCAGACAGGCGCTGTGCGCCGCACGGTAGCATAAAAAATTGTGAAATTAAGCTAATAGATTATCTTTGAAGATCTGAGAGGGTTTTGGAATTCTGAGTTGGTGTTTCATGACTCTGTATTATACTTTTTTTTTTTAAGCAAAGTCAGGAAATGAGAGTCATTTTCCCTGTAGTTGTCCATAGCTACTTATCTTAGACTGTACGTCTCCATTTAAGTTGCTTCTTGGAGGGTAGCTTGGGAAACCGAGAAACATTCCCTTGTTCAGAAACAATACTTGGTGGGGGTGTACACCCTTTATATTTTCCAAGATTTGGGGAATTCTGATCAGAGACCATTTTTGCTTTCTCACTGTTTATTTCCTTGCTTCGTGTACCTTTGAAAGAGAGGCCCATAAATCTCTGAAAACATTTGTGTGTGTGTGTGTGTGTGTGTGTGTGTGTGTGATAAAATTCCCTGCAGCCTGTTTTTCTGGGGCTGAGGCTATTCCCGCGAAGCAGGCGAAGCAGGCGAGCTAGGGATCTCTGGCCACAGTTCCTGCAACTGCTATCATTTCAAGGCAAACCACTAATTGCAGAGGAATTCACTCGGAGCTAAAAAAGATTTCTTTGCAGGAGACTCCTCAAGACTCCTCCCAGATCTCCCTTGCCCCAAACGCGAGTGCTCCTTAGACACGGCGGTCCTCCCCTGCTCTCCACGTGAATGGATTCCGAGACAGAGCTAACTTTTGAAAAACGGAATGTTCTGGTGGGTTTGGCTGCACAACACGACAGAGAAGCTGGCACGGGGCTGCGGACACGCGTCCAAAAGTGCTGTTTGCAATTGTGATAGCGATCTTCCTAAAAATAAGGACTCTCTTCGCAGTTCACAGAGGTGTGGGTAGGAGAGAGGCTACCGCCGTCCCCACGTCTCCCGAACCCCTTTCATTTCCTGTTGGATGTTGATGTTTCAAAGCCTTCACATGAATCATAATTTTTTTTTCACTTCAGTTTCCGTTCTCAGCGGAAAGCATTGTCTGTAGTTATCCTTTTCTAAATTATATCTTTTCAAAATCTGAAACATGAATTTCTACATTTTTTTTAAAGGAGGCAGACAAATCTTTTTTTTTTTCCTCCTTTGTTTAAGGCTAAGGAATTCTGTGGAAGGATCATGCAACTCCTTCTTAGTGACGGTCTCCACTCCAAAGCGACCTGGTTCCAATGTTTTACCTTTTAAGGAAATGTTCCTGCTTTATTTTTTTCCAATAGTGAAGACGAATGCTAAAAAGAAATCCCACACGAGCTCAAAATTGAATATAAGGGTTATTTATTTAGGGGTAGACTCACAGGTCACAGTCCTCTGCTAGAACGGGGAACAGGAACCGAATCCCGCAGCGGGAAGAGAGGGCGAATGTGCGCTTTACATATATAGTATAAGAGGCCACGCCCGAGTGATCGGGTAACTTAAAGGCTATTGGCTGAAGGAATTCCTATAGCCAGTAGTCATTGTTCTAGCCATGGATTATTAGTCACATGGAGGGGTAACTGTTCCTGTGCTCAGGCAAAGAGTATGTCCGGCTGTCCCTTTTGCTGAATAACTCATCTCCGGGCTTCAGCAATGTTTACAAATTTAGGCAGAGATTTTAATTCAGCCCTTTAAAAACTATGGCAACGTCTGCATAATTTCCAGGAGAAGGAGAGCATCATGCAGTTTGAAGTGGATCCCCCTGTTGCCCAACTCTTGCTGGACTCCGGCTAACAAAATGGTAAGTTTATTGCTCTCCAAGGCTTTGTGGTGTTCGCAGTTCTCCGAGTCAACTCTGACTGTTGTAACAAAATGCCACAAGCTGGGCGGCTTAAACACCCCAAACATCACTTTCCTCAGTTCTGGAGGCTGAAGGCCCAAGATCAAAGCCAACCCAGTTCCCCATTTTCAGAGAGAGGTCTTCATAGTGTGTCCTTACGTGATGAAGAGAGGCAGGTATCTTCCTCACCTTGTCTCATTTTCTAATGGTGCCAGTACCATCCGTGGGTGTTCCATCTTTATTACCTGCAAAGGCCTCAACTCCAAGAACTCCAAGTACCATCACTAGAGACTTCAACCCGTGGATTTTAGAGAGACAAAATATTCAGGTTTCAGTAATGGCCGATGTAGAGCAAAGAAAGGCTGTAACGAGAGCCGCCATGAATATCCCTGCCGTGTCCGCCACGTTGCTCTCGGTGACTCGCCCACCCACCAGTTCGCATCACTTCCACCTGCTCAATGCTCTACACGAACCATCTAAAGAGAAGCAGGGCGAGCCCGAGGGTTGGGTGATGCTTTGAGTGAATTCTGACAAAGACGCTCGCTTGCAGTCAGACGGCAGAGCTAGCCACTAGCTGACCATAGAGGTTTGGAGGACCAAGAAACAGGGGGTGCAAGGCGGGACTGAGCGGTGATCTCTGCTTCTTCCGGTGGGAGGAACCAGAGAGGAGGTAAGCTACCCTCTCGGCTCCCCTGCTTCTCTGATCTTTCAGGTTTTTACCCCAATATCGGACTCTTGATTTTCTATTGATAAAGATTAATTAGATTAACACTTCACGGGAACTTTAGCAGAGCCTTCAATAAACATTACATTTGCTGTTATAACTATATTGATTAAAAACTAATAGAAGATTGTATTTTTTTACAAAAATAGTCTATTAATAACAGGTTACAAGTTGAATTTTTCGTATCTGTTTCACAGCATCTAGGAGTTTGTATTTAAGAAACATAATGTTTTACAAATCTCTCCTTGAAAGCATTCTATTATGTTTTATTTTAAACAAAGCAGAGAATGCACTTCCCATAGAAAGGGCATAAAAAGAAAACTCAGTTTAAACCTTTATAAGTTAATACATCCCAAGGTGGGTCTTACCACAAAATGTACTAACAGCATTATTTTCGGTATTATCATTATCTGGCATTGTGTGGGTGGCTCACCTCTTATTTAACTAGTTCTCTCACTTCGGGACATTTCATTTTAAAAATAGTCTTCATGTGCTGGAGAGGTGGCTCAGTGGTTAAGAGCACTGCCTGCTCTTCCAAAGGTCCTGAGTTCAATTCCCGGCAACCACATGGTGGCTCACAACCATCTGTAATGAGGTCTGATGCCCTCTTCTGGCCTGCAGGCATACATGTAGGCAGAATATTGTATATATAATAAACAATTTTTTTAAAAAAATAGTCTTCATCAGAGACAAGGTAGCTATTATCCTTAATGTTGAATGTTATGACCTAGTCACAGTTATTTCCTTAAGATAACTTTTTCTTGAAAGTAGAACATCAAGGTTAAAGAATGTGCAAAATGTTTTTTTTCCTTTTAGAAAAAAATTATGATATTTTAAGGCCCATCAGCTGAGTTCCCGTTTTTATTTTAGGGTTTATACAAAAATAGTACTTTGTTTTTCTATTTACCTTTTGGTTCTTTGTGCTCCGTATGGCTTTCTCTTTGTATTTCAGACTGAGAAATAAGATTTTAAAATAGTTTTGGCTCAGTCTAAGCAATACTAAATCCCAATGACTGATTGAAAACCAGGTATTAGATTTTTTTTTTTAATAGACTGCTTGGTGCTTGATGTTACTGAAGTACAGCCTTTAACAGTGACAGGGCTCTGGGCAACCACACATGGTGGCCATTGGATGGGCATGTGAAGAACTGGGTAGCGGCTGGAGAATATGACCCACAGTAGGCCTTTTTCTTATTGGACTTCAAATCTTAGCACTTAGTAGTCACATTATCTGTGCCTACAAAGCTATTATTGGCAGATAGTTTTGAGCTCTCAAATTCAGCTCCATCTGTAATTGAATCAGAGACCCACATTCTGGTTCTCCAGGGAGACAGATGCCCGATCACTGTCTTTGACAGTGATCAAAGTTTCTATTTACGGAAAATGTCAGTGGTGAGAAGCATGAACGAACCTTAATATCTTTATTTTCAATCTAACTTAATAATCAAACATGAAAGTGAGAAGATTTCTGCCAAACACTGTTTAGGAGGACTATTCTGGGCTAAAAAGCTGGACTGAGGGCTGTGGAATTTTCAACGAGCCAAAATAAACACAAGTCAAACTTTCATGATGTAGACAAATGAACTTAGAAAAGCTAGTGGAAATATGCATAGGTTCCAGTCAAAAAAAGGGATCTGTTCCCAAATGGCTAAGATTAACTCTGGCTGTTTTCCACTTGAGGTTGGTGGGTTTTCAAAGTTTGGGAGTTGTCATTTACAGCTGAGATAGTCACTTCCTTGTCTTGTCTCTATCTCTGTATGTGTGTACATATTCCTGAGTGCGTGTGCATGCATGTGCACACCAGACACTGCTCCAGGTGCCCGCAGAAGGGACGCTAATTAACAGCCTCTCCATCATCCCAGGTTCACGGCCACGGGACTGGAAATCCAGGGATCTGGGTCACAAAGCTCAAAGGCTGGAAGACAGGATGGAAACCTAAGCAGCTCCAACCACTGGACTCTTCTCTGGACATCTGTGCATCTGTCTCCTGCCTGCTTCTGGTTGCCCCTTGGGAAACGGAGGCTAAACATCCTCACATGTGGTTCTAAGACCCAGGCTCCTCAATCCGCGCTACTCAATCCTTTACTGGGGAAAGTGACCTTAGGCAAGGGTACCACCCTTTGCGGCCCGATTTTCTCACCTGTCAGATTGTAATGACTTTAAAAAGTGCCATATGTTTAGTGTGGACATTAAATCTGGCCATGGATAGAAAATACTCAGTCTGAGACCTGATGTCATCCTATCTGCCTGCCGGGGAAGTAACGAAGTTGACAGAGTTGAGACTCAAGAGAGCACAGTTGGTAGTACAGTTATACAGATTGTCCAATGGGTGACAGCGTTGTAAAGTTATCTGTCTATTCATCCCCAGCGCACGCTGATGCCATGCCTCCTTGATGGAGGAGATCACCCCTCAAATTTTGTGTTTCTTGTCATTCTCCTTAGTTCCAACATCCACGCGCAAAAATACACAAAAATTGGTATGTATGAGTGTATGAGTGTCCGGCACATTATCAACGCCTGATATCTCAATTAGTATAAAGAGTAATATTAACATATGTTTATATGTGTTATTATATGTTATATAGCAAGCATACATATTATATATTATCATATATACAATAAATTGCATAGCAAAATTAGAATATATTATGATAATTACACCATTGGTTTGTTATTAATTAATAATATATTAATTGGACCTATTGCTAAGATACTAAGATCCTGTTGTCTTATGCAGCTGAAGGTCAATAGTTTAAGGTCTTGAGTAATAATTTATCACGTGGCTGCTGCACAGCTCATTCATTTCCCTTGTTAATGGGCATTGAAGCCGCAGCTCAGTCGGAAAGCTAGGAGGGATCTTTGAGAGAGAGCAGACACAGTCTTTGCTGCTACCACCACACATGGTCCTCTATCCATGGCCCTCTTTACAGAGACCAGTTAGGAAGCCACCACGCCCTTACGGGGGCCCAGGGGCCAAGCTTGATTCCGTCTTTCCCTCGCAACTGGCTTAGGGGTGGCCGCATGCTTCTGAGGAGATCTTCCCACCCACTGCTTGGAAAGGACCCATGATGCAGCTCTCTTTTCCACCTTTTGGGCATTACTGAGTAAGGACCATAAATGCTTGGAACTGAAGTAAACAAACTCGACCAGGAGCAGACCAGCGCAGCCGTTAGGCTGAGCCAGCCATGGGCTCTGGACCTCAGGGTACGTACGGTTAAGCTAACCTGGAACACATTGACTCCGGTGGACTCCCGGTTCACGTGTGAGACGGTAGATCCGATTTTCAGGTCGCGGCTTCCGTTCCTTGTAGCAGGAATATCCACGCTAGCATCCCAGCACACACACCTGGCTGTCTAGGTGTCAACGTTTTCCTCTGCTGGTTTGTAAAGGGCGGCTACAGATGCGGGGCTCACAATGCTACCCATTTTCTCTCGTACAGTTCCGGTGGTCAGAAACCTGAACTCAGATTACCAGCATGCCCGTGTTCTTTCTGGAGGCGCAGGGAAAAAAAAAATCTCACTTTTTTTCTTTCCTTGTCAGATTCTAGAAACTGCCTATACTCCCTGGCGCACGGCCTGTTTTACTCTATTTGAACTGCAATCCAGAAATACCTTACATTGAACAATTTATAAGCAGAAACTGCCTCCAGTACAGGAGGCTTGGACATTCAACAGTGAGATGCCAGCAGACTCCTTGCGGCTGAGGCTCCTTGTCATCCATCTTGCTGTGCCCTTACACGGCAGAAGAAGCAATCTATCGCGGGCCTAATCATTTACTCCAGAATGAGCAATCTTGTCGGCCGTCTCAATAACAACAACTGACAACCCAACCCAGTCTTTGCTATGTGCTATGTTAAGGGCTTTAACTGTGTATGACCAGTAATCAGTAATTAGGGCACTACTTTGAAAGTATTGCCACTGTTAGACTCCCATTTTGCAGAGGACTGTGAATGCTGATTTTTGTCTACTTTTAAATCAGTCGAAAGCCCATGGATTTTAGTTACTCTTTCAGAAAAAAAAAAAAGGGCAAGCTTCTCCAGCTGGGGGTGGCGAGGGTGCTCTTAACTGTGACTTTACTCTATCCAGGAGGGCTTGGACAGCAGAATTTATCACCTTTCCAAGCCGGAAGTCCAGAGAGAGAGCTGGGGGGACAAATTAATTAAGCAACTGGGTCAAGCGAAGGTTCCTTTTATTAGGGAAGAAAGGCTTCATTTGCAAAGCCCCTAAGCAGTGTCTTTATTGGCTTGATCCCTGCACCATTTCCTGGCAAGGGGGAAGGGCCCCGGCCTGACCCTGTGCCGTTACAGCCCTGACCAGAGCCAAGAGTCCCTTAGCCCAGAGCTTAGACAAGGAGCCTGGGGCCTTGGTCTCTCCAGGCCCTTGCGTGCCTACCTGCAGAATGCAGGGCGTGTAGCAGCAGGCTTATGCAGAAAGTCAGCTGTGTGCCTGGGCCAGGCGTCCCCAAGGCTCTGACCACTTCTTGACGTGACTCAGAACAACTTTCCGAGCTGCACCCTAGCTGGGGGCCGCTGAGGCAGCAAGCCGAGGCTCCGCTGAAAAAGCGGCACGGTAAATGGAATTCCACTTCTTATCTGCCAGCCTCAAAGGGTCTGGGGAGTAACAGTTCCAGATTACTTTGAAGAAAATCTTTTATCGTGAGGAAGGAAAGGTTCCCCCTGCGGACCCAATGTGTATCTTCTCGGAGGCCTTTCATGCTGGCTGGAATCGCAAAACAAGTTTCCTTCTACAACCCCCACCGCAAGTAACCTATTTCACTAAGAGTAAAGCATGAGACATTTATCTTCCCCAAGCGTGGCAGAACTGAGTCACCCACACAGGGACTCAGACTTTCCCTGCAAAGCAGGGCTGCAAAGCAACCTCCTGAGCCTCAGCCTCCTGCTTCCCCGTCCTAGAGGGAGGGTCCTACAACTCGGGATACTTAACGTGTATCTCAACGTTCTTGAACAGCCGGCTCCTGTATGCACGTCCTGCTGTAATTAGATCATTCCCGTGTTTCAGAAAAGTAGGCTTATTTAGCTTGGAGTTTTGATCGAATGGAAGGAAAACAAGCTTTCTGTCCTAAGTGCAGCTTCCTTACCCAGGAGTCAATAGCCAGCAGCAAGGCTGCCTGCGCAAGAGGACGCCCCTGCTACAGTGCCTGGTGGCGGTTGGGATATTCAGAGTAATAAGGGAACATCTCTTGTTCTGGCTTCTATTGCAACCTTGTGCCTCCCTCGTTGCCCTTCTGCTTCCCCATGTAGAGCAAAGTCTCTGCCGTCATTGCCCTCAGAAGGCGCCATGGTGCTTGTTAGGTGTTTCTTTAGACGAGCCTCTCTGCCGACGCAAATAATTCCAATCCAATCAAATTAAGCCACATTAAAAGATGCCCATGTTGAATGCAGTGCTCCCAGGTGACCCCGGAAAGCATGGACAAGTGGAAGAGAGGAAAGGGGAGACCACATGTTCATTCTCTGCGGGGGGGGGGCAGTTTAAATAGCCTGTGGGAGTAGTCCCGACCTTCCCTGGGGAGGGGTCTTATGCCAGGAGCTGGAGTGAAGCCCCCAGGCAAATAATCCAGACTTTTTGTATAAATAAAGGGGTGTTAGGGAGCTGGGGTGGGTGATGCTTCTGACCATACACTCCAGGCTTTTTGGATAAGGGGATGCTAGCGAGCTGAGGTGAAGCCCCTCAACCAAACATTTTAGACTCCTTGGATAAAGGGGTGCCAGCTCAAGTCTGGCTGCTTCCTGCGGGCATGGGGCGACGTGGGAGAGGGGAGAGCTGGGAGAAGCATGAGGCTAGACGTGGAAAGAGTCATTAACTACCAAAAAGAATGGGACAGAGAAGTGCCCGGGTTGTACAGGTGAGGCTCAGCTATATAACTGGAACACAATAGCAGATGCAATCAGATTTTAGTTGGTAAGTGGCCTTGATCCAGGAGCATTGGTACCAATGGTGAACTCCCAGGAGCTGGTGGAAGTGTTGGTGTTGTCTGGCGAGCGCTTTTTAAGTTGGTCTTGGCCCAGACAGCAGGAGTGACCTGTAAAATATGCTTGAAGATGGGGGGGGGGGGTTAAAATAGGCTCTGGAGACTGTTAGTTTTTATCAGACCAGATTTCTTGATACAGCAGCAAACTTTTCCCCTGGAACCTGTAGGTATCTGTAAGAGAACTGGAACAGATTTGTATCTTGGTGTCACAGCAAAAGGCTATTGCTTTAGGTTAAAGGGTATGAACGTTTTAGAAGACAATTAAAGGGATTTGGAAACTCTGAACCTCTGAAGATACACCTGAATCCTGTTAGTCCTGGACTATGAAGCCTGTTAAAGAGATACTGTTAAATACCTGTCTGTATTTTAGCAGGAAACTTAACAAATGAAGTCATGAACTACCAGTCCCTTTAGTCTTCAAATGCCATTAGACGGATCTAAGGGGGATAAATGAGCAGAAATGAGACAGCATTTTTAGCTACACAGGCAATCCCAAGTCTCTCCCTAGTCTTTGGAGAACACCAGCCTTAGAAACAGTGCTTGCCGTTAGCTGCTGAGTACAAGAGGCAGAAAGATTTTCCTGTGGGGGGAAGATTTAGTCTACCTGTCTTGGCAGGATGAGAAGATTGTGTGGCATCCATGAAGCTGAAGAGGTGGAAGGCTGCTTTTTGCTGTGTGCGTAGGTTTGCCAAACCCAAAAGCCAGCCTCAAGGCAGAAGGTCTTTTGTAACCATGTATCTTTTTGGAGATGCTGCCAGAGCTGGCGTGTCTCTGTGTTAGAAGCCCTTTTGTTAAATGCCATACTCTCAGATCTGTAAAGGCACTTGAGAATTGGGTATCAAACCTGTTATACCTAAACTAGACATATAAGCTAAATTTAGACATGTATTTTACCCATTTAGTTACAGCTTACCAATGCTAGTAAATGTAAGAAGATTATTTAATAAGTCAAAGAGTACTAGTGCACATGGGTACTCTTACCCAAGATGGCGGTGGGGTTGGCGGAGAGGCTCGTCTAAAGAAATACCTAACAGTGCCCTTTGAACGGAAGGAGTTAGCCTGATAGTTTGAACCTACTGATGTTGCATGTGTAAACAGAATATTGCATAAAGTCTAAGAGGATTTTACTCACTCCTAAAAGGTGCCCTTGGGGATTAGCAGAGCCAAGGAGCCAGCTCTACTTGCTTTTTGGGGAAATAAATAAGAGGGTTTTTTGGGGTCCATTTAGTACCAGTTGTTTGCCGTAGATGTAGAATAGTGACCCTGCTGTGTACTGTGTACCTCAGTGTTTTCACTGAGCTGTACAGAGCCTGAAGACCCCCTGATGCCATGCGGGCCCTCTATGTAGGTGTTCCAAGCAGTCCAGCTGTTATGTAAATCACACAATGCCCCACCCCCTGGAAGCGTAAGAGAATTTCTCTAGTTGAAAGCAAAATGCTCTCAGGTTCGCATTCTCTAGCACGAGTCCCTTGTGTGTCTGAGGAATGAGCTGGGATCCCCAGTTATTGATGCTGGACGCTGCACGAAAGGAATGAATCCCAGGAATTGATGGCTCCCATCATCATCACCCCAGTGCTGCCGCGGCTCCTGTGGAAGGTTATTGCGAAAGATCTCAGATTTTTGCAGGGAGGTGTTCTGAGTACGTAACATATTAAACTTTAATACCATGCCCTGGAAGGGAAAAGAATTCCTTCGTAGCAGCAGGTCCTGCTGTGTTTTAGAGGAATTTTTTCCAGTAAATCACCGTACAGGCCTTGAAATGCTGTCCTTTCTTGGGTCACACACACTTTGCTTTTGGAGACTTCACATGCTTTCCTTTACTACTAATATTTTACTCCCCCAAATATCAGCTGCTGGGAACGGTTTAATATAAGCTGGGCCAGCAAGCAACGCTTTTGTGTAGGGTTTTCTCGATGCCTTTGGCGAGGCCCCATGGCTTATGTAAGTACATTCTGGGTAGCGCTGTCACTGAAGACCCCCAAAGATAACCTCGGCTTCTCACGACAAAAATAAAATGTTGCTGTTGCTTCATATCAAGGCATTTTGTTGATGTGAATGAGGAAGTAGGAGCTACAGTGGTGCTAGTAGAGGAATTGTGTGTGTGTGTCTGTCTGTCTGTCTGTCTAGAGGGGGAGTGATAGAACAGACATTGATAGATATATGACCAGGAGAAATTCTCTCCTTTACTATGTAGCTGACCACTCTCTTCCGACAGGAGAAGGTGGTCAGTAAAGGTCTTGAGTCTCAAGTTCTTCCCTGTGAACGTTTACTAGAAGGAGATTGTGTTGGTTCGAATGAGAATGTCTCCCATAGGCCATAGAGTTGGAATCTTGGCTCCCAGCTGGTGGCAAGACTTCCAGAGATGTAGGAGGTGTGTCGCTGGAGGTGGGCTTTGACAGTTTAACCACTTGCCACACCCCTAGTGTGCTCCCTCTACTTGCTCCCTGTTGGTGGTTCAAAGCGTGAGCTCTCAGCTCGCTATACCAAACTGCCACATCTACCAGGTTTTCTAATGATGTTCAAACCTTTCACAAACTGCCCCTCCCCTTTTCCTGTCTGTGTAAGTTGTCACATTAATAACTCTGATCTTTGACCATACCCAGTCTGAGCCACCTAACCTGTACTCTGCACTACTGGTACCGAGCAGTGTCCAGCGAGCCCTAGAGCAGACAGTTCTGCTCCTTCCCCAGTTCGCTGTCCTCTTCTTTCTCACACTGGCCACGCAGCATCCTCATTTCTGATAGGACCTTCTTGGTAGCTCTGCCCCAGTGAGTTTCCGGTCGACCTGGTTGTCTGTTTTTCAATCCTGCTTAGCCAGGGGCACCTTCCAGAAAGCATCACATCATGAACTGTCCTGGAGTAGACAAAACTCCGTAACCAAGGCAACTTACAGGAGGAGGAGTTTATTTGGACCTACAGTTCCAAATGGATGAGAGTCCATCATGGTAGGTATTAAGGTTGAGCGTGTATTCCAGAAGCTCATTGGTTGGACACATAGCTCTAAAATTCACATATTGTTGGCATTTGGTGTAGAGCCTATGTTCATAGTTAGGACTAATGATGTGTTGAGGGCCCTCTGATGGCATCTGTGCTATCTAAGGAGAGGACAGAGGCTGGGCGGTGGTGGCGCACGCCTTTCATCCCAGCACTTGGGAGGCAGAGGCAGGTGGATCTCTGTGAGTTCATGGTTAGCCTGATCTACAAGAGCTAGTTCCAAGACAGCTAGGGCTGTTACACAGAGAAACCCTGTCTCAAAAAACCAAGCAAAAAAGGAAGGAAGGAAGGAAGGAAGGAAGGAAGGAAGGAAGGAAGGAAGGAAGAAAGGAAGGAAGGAAGGAAGGAAGCAAAAAGGACAGACCTGAGGTGAACATTTGCTGTCTCACCTTGTGAAGCTCTTTGTACAGTTGGATGCAACAGGAAGGTCTTCACCAGATCTCTTACATTCAGAAACAAATAAATTTTCTTTAGATATTACCCAGACATAAGCATTGCATTCGGTTCATAAAAAAATGACTAACAAACACATTTAAGTTCTAGTTGACTCATCTGCCAATTTTGAGTCACTTTGGAAATTTTATGCAGTGGCACATTGGGAGGCCAATAAATCCAATCGTTCTTCCCTGCTTGGATTCTGAATCTGTCGGTACACTGTAAATAGAAATACAGATCTGATTACTGATAAAAGTTATGTTTGAGGACAGATGATTTGACTGCGATTAATCCCACTTGAAGGAAATTTAGATACTTTGACCCAAGAGTTTTATATCATAGTAGTTCAATTAGTTCAGGGCGTAGAGGAAAGAGTAGACTACCAGCAGATATGGATGTATGCATTTTAAACATATTGACTCTCTTTTAAATGAAGACAGCATAGTTACATCTTTAAGTGAAGATTATCTCGATAAAGTCACCCCAGGATTTTAACTTTTCACATGACACAGCAGTAAGGAAATCGACCGAGTCTTCCTACAGTTAGAGAAGCAGCTGACCTGGGCATCTGGCCTTGCTCAGACCTATGGAGGTTTGGTTCACCTGTCACCCACTCTGTCACCCACTTGCAATCTACCATGTGAGTTTACACTGCATTTCTTCCCACAAATCCTGGCACTGACTACCTAGAGTGAGTATAGACTCTACAAACTGGTCAGCCTGGCAAAATCGCCCTCCCTTTAGACACCAATTACAAGACCTGAGAGTTGTGTGTGCCTCTGACTAACTGCCTGTAGATTTGGGGATTCCCGCGGTCTCCCTGCATGGGTAAAATAATAATTTGCGAGGCTGACTCATACCCTGGGAAAGCTGTAGAGTTATAATCACAGGTTTATTATAAAGAATGCGATGGAGGGGCAGCCAGCTGGAAGGCATGGATAAGGCAGGGGATGAAGGACCTTACCAGAGAAATGGACTACTTTGAGAAGAATGAAACAGAAATTCTATAACTGAAAAATATAACACAGAACACGAAACTATTACCAGGTAAGCTTAGCATTGCAGAGGAAGAATCCTAAAGATGGGTCCCAGAAACCACGAAAACAGAGGCACAAAATAAAGACAACAAAAATGAGAACGTAGAAAGTGCTTGTGTGTGCGTGTGCACACACATACACACACACACACATACACACAGAGCCAGGCGTGGTGCCGCACACTCTAAGTGCCAGTACAGAAGAGCTTGAGGGGGGAGGATTGCAGTTCTAAGCCAGTGAGACTATGACTCACGAGAGAGAAAAAAGCAAATAGAACCCTGGTGACCTGTGAAACATAAGTAGTCACACTACCTTAAGTAGTAGGAATACATTGAACAGATAAGGATTTAAGGAAATACCAGTCGAATGCTTTCAGAATCACATGACCTTCTCAATAGCTGAGAAAAGAAACCTTTGACAAATTCCAACATGCCTTCATGACAAAAGTCCTAGAGAATGTTGGGCTAGCGGGAACGTACTTCAACTTAATAAAAAGCTATATGTAAGAAACTCACAGCCGACAGCATCCTAAATGGAAAAAAACTTGAAGCCGCCCAACCAAAGTCAGGAATGAGTCAGGACCGTCTACTATCCTCACTCCTTTTCAGCGTTGCGCCGGAAGTGCTAGCTGGAGCAATAAGGCAAGAGAAGGAAATGAACAGAATGCAGAGAGGAAAGGAAGAAGTAAAACAAACAAAATCCAAAACCAGAACATGCCCTGTTTGCAGATGACATAATATTGTTTATTAAAGATCCCCAAAATTCCATCAGAATTCTAGAAACAATGAATAAAAACACGTCAACAACACGGTAGAATACAGAATCAACTTGCACAAATCAGGAGTTTTTCTGCACACCAGTGATTTTAGGTTCACCCAATCTCAGTAGTTTTCAAATTGGATGGCACATGTAACCCAAGGAAACCGACCAGTATAAAGCAAGATGATATACATGAACTCATATTAAACCCTCTCATTTCACATTGGTGAAAGATGTCGAGAAAGGATGCATGACTTCTCATGCAGACAGAATTGATGGAGGGTTTCATCCCTTGACCCAGTTCAATCTGTGTGTTCTAATTCAGAGGCTCTCTCTGTGCTACACAGACATTCTTTAAGGCTCCACTCTTTCCTCCTCCCCTTCCTTCTCCCCTTCACCTCCCTCATCCTTTTTCTTCTGGCAATAAGGATTGAATCCAGGGCTTCTTGTGTAAGTGAGTACTCTACCAGGGCTCTAATTTCCTAAACTAGTTTTTATGTTTTTAATTTGAGACAGGGTCTCACTAAGTTGCCCAGACTGGCTTTGAACTCATTCTGTAACCAAACAGGCCTTCAACTTGCAATCCTCCTACCTCAACCTTCTGAGTAGCTGGATCAAATTCCTGAGATACTAGGTCCTGCTTACATTCCTTCTAACCTGCCTCCATTATGTAGCATTTGGTATAAGTGAACATAAACAGTAAGCCAAGAAAACACTATATGATGTAGTACAAGAGCGGGGCCCCTTTGTTCCATCCCGCCTGGCTAGCTTAACCCCTGAAATAACCACACAGAAATTGTACTAATTAAATTACTGCCTGGCCCATTATATCTAGCCTCTTCTTGGCTAACTCTCACATCTTGATGAACCCATTTCTATTAAATCTGTGTATCACCACGTGATTGTGGCTTACTGGCATGAGCCTACCCAGTATCTGTCTAGAGCAGGAGAACCATGGCGTCTGCCACTCTGCCCTTCTTCCCAGCATCCAGTTCTGTCAACTCTGCCTATCTACTCAGCCTATCTAAGTTCTACCCTATCAGAAGACCAAGGCAGTTTCTTTATTCAACCAATGAAGGCCACACATAGACAGAAGAACCTCCTACACCAATATGGTATGGAAATGGTGTGTCAGATATAAAAATATTATATCTATCATGAATCTCTGCTTTATGTTTAAAACCACTCTTGGCTAATGATCTAAAAAGAAATGCTAGCACAATAAAACAAACAATCAGTCCAATGAAACTGCCACAGAAGAAGTCAGAAAGTATCCCATAGAACTCAGTCTAAACATTTTGAGAAAGGAAGATCAAGAACCTCAGTGTCTCTACATTACACATAAACAAGCCTCGTTTTGTCACTGGACACTAAGGTCGTTGATAGACAGGTGGACAGATGAGCAACAGGCTAGAAGGACGCCCAGAAATTTGGCAGTGACAACACAGTGGCCTACAGAATGGTTTTTTTCTTCCCTACACATGTGACGATATAAAGGTTCTTAAATGGCTTTGAGATCGTCATGATTTACTCTTTGAATCAGTTTTAAGCTCACAGAAGCACCGAACGGAAGATAGAGACTCGTCATGGGCGCCGTCCACCGCTTTGCTCACACATGCATGGCCTCCCGCGTGGCAGTCATGCCCCCATGGAGGGACGGATTTATGATAACCCATGAACATGCATGAGCACATCATCATCCAAAGTCCCCGAATGCTATTACTCCCAATTGAGATTTCTTAATAATTGTTTGTTTCTTCTAACTTTAGGTTTGTAGAACAATTACAAGGGCAAATGCAGAGTTCCCATAGACTGTTCTAATCTCTACTTCACTTTCTATTAATGATACCAGTATCAGTGTGGCCACGTTTATGACTATAATGAGCAAAAACACAGATTTGTGATAATTAGTTGAGGTTCTTAGTTGATATTAAAATTCACTCTTTGTAGTCTACAGTCTATAATTCTGAAAAATGTATGTTGACACTAACAATTACAGCAGAAAATGGGAAGTTATAAAATGAAGTTCACTCCATAAGGATAAGGTAATAAGTATTTCATAAACATAAGCTAGTTCTTAATTGTGCTGGAAACAGAATACCACTGAGAGTTCATTTTTATTTATTACTTACACTAATAACACTAACAACACCGATGACTCAATCCAGAAACAGACTGTCTTCTATTAATTTATGTGTATATCCTGTGGTCTGAGAAGGCAATTGATGTCATTATTCTTCAAAACATAGAACTGGGATATTTTATTCATTCAATTAGATGTGTAAAACCACATCCGGTAAAGGTGGCAGTGAGAAATGCCTAGAAGAGCCAGGAAAGACTTTATTGAAGACATAATCTTCCAACTGGGACATAAAGAGTAATTAAAAGTTGAAATTATAAATACACATATGTATATATTCAAATATAGTTGAAAAAGCAATTAGCATTCATGCAAGCGATAACAGAATGAGAAGATTCTTCTGTATGAATTCTTATTTTATAAAAACTAAAGCATTATGGGTGGCTGTTAAAGCAGAAAGCCCAATTGATGGAGCATCACTGATATGGGATGCTCTTCTACATGCTGTGAATATGTGTTGCTTTCATTGGTTGATGAATAAAGAAAGCTGCTTTGGCCTATGGCAGGGCAGAATATAGCTAGGTGGGAAATTCAAGCAGAGATACAGGAGAAGAAAGGCAGAGTTGAGAGAGATGCCAGTGGCCACCAGAGAAGCAAGATGTGAGTTAATAAGCTCCAAGCCTCATGGTAAAATATAAAGTAATAGAAAGGGGTTAATTTAAATGTAAGAGCTAGCCGATAATAAGCCTGAGCCATTGACCAAACAACTCTATTTAATATTAAGCCTCTCAGTGATTATTTTATAGACGACTGGGGGACTGGGTGGGATGTGGAAAAGCTTCCAGCTATACATCACTGAGGCAGGTGTAGTAGGCCTGTATGTAAAATAGCAAAGGAGAAAAGAAAAGAACCATTTTGACCTATAGTTTTGAAGAGTAAGGCAATGAGAGGGATCAGTCATGAAGGTGATTGGGTACTGGAGATTGGTGTTCAGTGCTGAGAGACTGCAGAATCTGGGGTCACAGTGTGAGGGTGGTAAATGGAGTTTCAAAGGTAGATGAGCCTTCTGTGTGACAACAGGGAGAGAGAGCCTGCCAGGAAGAACTTTGGGGTATCAGGGAATGTCCAGGGATGGAAGAAGTGGACACAAAAGGAAATGTCAGAGAGTTAAGGGACAAGGCAAAATAGTTCCTCAAAGCCGAGACAGCGTAAGTTTAAGGATCTGACAGCAGCAATGAATTCCGAAGAGTAATTAAGAGAAAGGTGGCTCCAGGTCATTAACAACACGAGGCTGTTTGTACAGACTGTGAGATGAAAATCAGATCATAGAGGGGTTTCAAATATAGCAGGCTAAGGAAGGGGGTGTTGGGTAAAGACCTGTAACATGTGGGCCGGCTTGTTGGGGTTTCTATCCCGCGCGGTACCCCACAACCGGCAACTCCCAAAGAAAATCACACACAGGACTCTATAAGATTATAAAGCTGATTGGCCCATTAGGTCAGGCTTCTTGTTAACTTTTATAACATATATTAACCCATTATTCTTATCTATGTTAGCCATATGGCTTGGTACCTTTTTTAGCTTTCAGCTTACATGTTGCCTCTTCGGTGGTCTGCACAGGAATGCCAGAGCGAGTTTCCTCCTTCCTAGCCTTATCCTATTCTCATTGCCCCGCCTCTACTTCCTGTCTGGTTGACCCGCCTATACTTCCTGCCTGGCCAATCAGTGTTTTCTTAAAATACATGATTGACAGAATACAGACAATTCTCCCACACCAAAGACCCACCATTTGGGGAATATGAATAGATTTAGAGGTTGCTATTTCCGCACGTATTTTGCAGCTAGGAAAGTCATTCCTCATCTTCATTAAAAGCAGACTAGAAGGAGTCTTTTCCGCATTTTTGGTGTGCCCTTTTCTGGCTCTTTTTCCATTCCTGGCAAGGGTGCCGGAGGAAACCAGCAAACAGAAGCCTGCCATTTTGTGCCTTTTGGGTTCTTTCTTAGGAATCTGTAATTTGAAGGAAAAGGGTAATTTTCAGATGCTACCAACAAAAACTATTCAAACTGTATCTGTAAACTCACCCCAACAAGCTTGATTGACAAACAGCACATAACAATGAAAACTGAAAGAAAACTGGTATGGAAAGTGTGTATTCAGTGCCGGCTTCATGTTGGGCAGAGTAAAATGTGGTAGGTGAAACCCTGCAAGACAGGACATGATTTCCTTTCTGGTGGGTAAAGCGTACAGATGAAGTGGCTGAGTAGGCATTTAAAGTATGCATTCCCAGACGACGGGCCTGGGAGACCGTATGAGTGTCAGAGAGGTGAATTCAGTCAGCCTAGGGGTGCAAAACAGGGTCTTTATAGAGCTGGGAAATAGAACTTAAATCCCTGCAAGTGAAGAAGCCGCGGTTCCTGCCCGAGACAGTTCATCTCTTCCTGGATTCCAATTGCCCCCCTCCCGGATCCCTCCTCCCCAGCCCACATTTAGGAGAGGCTGACTGTGTACCGTCTGGGGTCTTGGTGAGGCCCACCATCTGCGGAAATAGAGTGGAGTCCGGGCCAATACAATTCTGCCCATGTCTGTGGTCTTGCAAGAGATAACTTACAAATGTGACCTGGGTCACATTCTGTGTTTAAAACCAGCACTGGACATAACTTCGGAGCCCATAGCGTGCACAACCCATGCTTTATAGAGTCCTTTGGCGGAGTACTTCCTGTGGGAATTTACAAAGACACGGGAATTGGAATGCGTCCTGGCACTAGAAACCAAGCAGGGTGCGTTTTATATATTGTGTGATCCAATCCCCACAATTCTGAAGGGGTGCGATCCCACATCGGAGACACAAAAATAGTCCCAGCAAGATTCAAAGTCACTTGCCGACGTTCACCAATCAGTTTAGGCTAAGGTTTGATGACTGCCAGTTCTGATTCTCCTGCCTTGGGGACAGAAAGGATACCACCCCCTTTACTTACCAGAAACACCTCAACGTTGGGACTTATGCAATGGAGGATTTCTAGAATTAATTTATAAAATTACTTACAAGGTCAAACAAAGCACTTGGCAGACTGAGAACGGCTGGCTAGGATCACGCTCAACCTTTGATCAGGGGAAAAAAAAATAGACCGTCTGCAGAATGTTCTTTGGAAAAGATAACCAAAGCAAATAAAGAGAGAGTTCTTTAGTTGCCCCAAGCAATCACGAAAACACTACATATCTATGTGATTACCAGGCAAAGTTGAAAAGCATTTTATTGGGCAAATAAAAGCCCAGAGCGATCTCTGTGCCGATGACCTTTAAGCCACCCGACCGGCAAGGATGTGGCTAAGTACAGTGTGATTCAAGCATCCGCAGACACCAGACTTTGGAAGCCTTTGACCATTTAGCTTATAGTGGGCAAATCCCCTGAGATCCCGGGGAGGAAGAAGCGATGTGTATCCCAACAACAGCTGGCAGTTTGTGGACTTTATGCTTTGTATTGCTCAAGAGAAAAATGGCTTGCGGTATGGCCTGAGAATACAGCATATAAAATCACCCAAAACAAAGTAACCCGTTCATAGAAATCCTGGTCCAACAAAGAAATCCGTTTACTTTCTAAACGTGTGTCATTTGCTCTAGTCTTAATACATATCCGTGTTTCCTGGTGACTGCAAAATTACCAGAATTTTAAACAGTTCCTAGTGAAAGTTCCGAGTTGAAAGTGCTCTATCTAGATAGAACAAGTCTCTCTTCCCGATTTGCAAGTGAATATATCTCCCTCTAGCGTTCAAAGAAATTAATGCAGTTACTTGAGGTCGTCTGGTTGTGATTAGCTGCCGGGTAGGTCAAATGCGGTAAAAAAGCAACATCACTGTTTGTTTTCCTAGGAATTGGTCCACATATACTTCGGTGTTCTCCTGAACAAAGACCACATGCGCGAATTGCCAACCTCATTCTTTAGGGTTCTTTTTTTTTTAATCTAATCTCTCTGTTGTAACTTTAACTTTGTACTTGCATCCCTTGGTTAAAGCGTTGAAAAATGTGCGGTTTCTAAAGTTTCCTGAAAGAGAAAACAAGACTTCGGGGCTTGTCCTCAAACTGCCTTTGTCCTTCTTCCCCGCCACGATAAAAATCATCTCAGCAGCCATGAACCAGGAACAACTAAACAAACAGTGGGGGATTATAAATTCAATAGAATTTGATATTTAGGGAACGAAATATAAACACAATTTCTCTCTCTCCCTCCCTCTTCTTTCTCCCACCCCTCCCTATATCTCTCTCTCCCTCCCTCCCTCTTTCCTGATGGCATCACCCGTCTCCATAGCTTTAGTTAGCAAATCTGGATTAACTCTTCATTAACACCCTGGGTAGTAACACGCCCAGAGCTGCATGGCTTCTTCTCCTGCCCCAACATCGTTCTTGGTCATCTAAAAGAGCATCTTAAACTCCAACATACTTAACATCAGACTTTTCATGACTTTCATCGTCCGCGCCATGCCCTCTCCATCTACCAAATGGTTAGACCGAAACCACAAACAAACCATAACTGACGTTCGACCTCGCACCCAGTGCGAGCCAGTCCCATCCATCTTGCTTCCTCTGAGGCCGGATCACGACTACGGACTGTGCTTCCCTTTTTTCCAGAATTCTCGTTGCCCCGCCTCTCCTTCCTGCCTGGCTCTTGGCCAATCAACATTTATTTAAAATATAAGTGACAGGGTACAGACCATTGTCCCACAGCACCAAACAAAGCACTTTCAGCCACCATTCTGGTCACCATTGCTTCCTCCCTGACTTCTCCAGGTTTGGCCGTCCGGCCTCTGCACGGGCTGTGCCGCATTTCAGGGCGCGGTTCCCCCATGCCTCCGCAGGAGGATAAACAGCGCCCTCTCTATTCTCTCCCACGTAGCCACAGTTTCAAAAAGAAGAGGGACGAAAGAAAGAATAAAGAACCTCGCCAGATTCAGAACTCCGTGGCTTAAACTTAGACGATATGATTTGTTTTTATTTGCTTATGTTATCGAGTGGGTGCATGAGCCGCAGCCTGTGTGTGGCGTCAGAGGGCAACTTTGGGGAGTAGGTTCTCGCTTGCTACCATGTGGGACCCGGGGATCGAACTCAGGCCGTCAGGCTTGGTGGCAAGCTCCTCTACCCACTAGACCGTCTCACTACCCCTTATCTGCTTGTTTATTTGAGACACACTCTCCTGTGGCCCAAGCGCCCCACTGCAAATCTCCGCACAGCTAAGGCCGATTGAATCACTGATTCTCCAAGGTCTGCCTCCCAAATGTTAGGATGAGGCTTTTTTTTTTTTTTAAAAAAAAAGTCTTCTTATAAAGAAGATTCTAGAATCAGCACAAATTGTGGCATATGATCCTCAAGCACGCATTTGGTTCATGACCAATAAAAAAAAATCATCTTACCAACGAAGCAGACATAATAAAAACACACCAAACACACTAGGGGAAGTACAATACGAAGTCAATTTCTGTTCTCCATTATGGACTTTCACAGTTAGTTAGCCTGGAACCAGCTCAACTCTACCCAAATCGCACCTTCCACGTTTCCAGATCAGTAAATCAAAAGTCCACAGACAGCTCTACCCAAGGGAAGCTGGAGGTAGGTGATGGGGTCAATGCAGGAGACAGGCAACAGGAAGGAAATAATTACCTCCCCATCACCTGACCTATCCAGAAGGGCACCATCTCTGATCTACAATCCACGTTAGGAAACACATTGATGCCTGTCGGAATTTTGAGCTGGTCTTCGCCTAAAGGTGAGGAGGAGGGGTCGCTTTATTTCTTTAGTGCCAGGATCATCCCATTCAACTTCCCTTAGTTCTCCAAAGAGGCCTCAGAGCCTACATAATTTCCACCCCAACCCTCTACCATTAATAATCAGCCCCTAATTGATGTCCCTAATCCTGACAGACTTTGTTGGGAGAGGGGACGTCGTCTTCTGGAATTACTTCCAGATGTCATGGGGGTGATGCTCTTTCTATAGGATCCTGTAAAACTAAAAGGATGGCTAAGTTTCAAGATTACTGTCTGGTGTAATTGCAAATGGTCTAATAGTCAATAGGGCCACGCCCAACCTGGTTCAACTCTCAAAGACTGAAGGAGGTTCCCCCTCACTTCCTCTCCCCTTCTTCCTTCTTCTTTTCTTTTGTTCCCCTCTAGCTTTCCCTTTACTTTAATAGCAAATCTTTAAAGATCTATAGATATATCTTTAAATGTATATATAAATCTATATGTATATATATATAGTTTCTATGTTTTATACACTTATCCTTTAATCACATTTCAGCACATAGTTTGGTGGCGTTAAATGGCCGTATGTCCACCACCACCCATCTGCAAAGCCCTCTGTGTTTCATCGAGTAAGACTGCAGCTGTGTAACATTAAACAAGATCTCTCCATTCTCCATCACCGGCCCTCACCATCCTACTCTCTGTCTGTATACATTTGACTGCAGGCCATGTAGTTGGAATGACGCAATATTTGTCCCCGCGTGGGCCTAGTCTTGTTAGTAGTATATTGTCACGGTTCATCCATGTTGTAGCGTGTTTTGGAATAGACTAAATTTCATCCAATCTAGTCCTCCATTTATACACATGTGGGTTGCTTCCTCCTGCTATGTGTACACATAGGTGCTTGTTTCTTAGCTGCTAATTATTTTGGTGAATTTCTGCAGGAGTAGCATGTTTGTGTCGCACGGCAATGCTCCCTTTCTGAGTTTCCATCACGTTAGTTTCTCTTAGTAGCTATACCGGCTTACACTTCCTTGTAGTTTTCAGGATTCTGGGTTCTCTGTGTCCTTGCTAGCACTTGTTAGTATTCTGGGTATACATCTCTTACCAGTATAAAATTCGTGAAGAATTGTTCCTATTCCGCGTTAGGAATGAAATCGCGGTTTCCAGTTCATTGCCATTTGTGGTGTTCTTTGCTGCCCAAAGGACTTAAACTTGGGTGGAGTTGAGCTTGCTTGACTTCTCTTGTCGTTTTGGGTGCCCGCAAAATCCAAGGTCACTGTGTCAGTGAAATAGCTCAGCCGGTAAGGTAAGGGCTTTTGCTGTCAAGCCTGGCGACCTGAGTTCAATCCTTGGGGCATACACGGTAGAAGGACAGGACAATTCCTTGAAGTTGTCCTTTGACCTCCGCAGACTCTCCCCAATAAAGAAGCAGATAAAAACAAAAGAAAATCAAAAGCCACGGAGCCTTCCCTCCATTTTCCTTAAGGAGCGTTAAAGCTTTAACGCCACCTGAGGCCGTTTTTCTCTGTGACGTGAACTGTCCGCTTCATGTTTGGGTAAGCGGATATCTAGTTTTCTCACGTCGGTTGCTGAAAAGGTATTGTTTCCATCACTGCAGTGTTGTACTAAAATTTGAGGTCAGAAATATGAGACCTCCAAGTACGTCATTCTTGTTAGATATTGTTTTGGCCGTTTGAGATCCCATAAGCTGTCACATGCATTTTAGTTGAGGAATCTGCCGTTTCTCAACCGCAAACTTTCCATTCAGGTGTGTTGGCACAAGTCTGTAATTCTGGCGCTAGGGAGGCCGCCACAGAAAAACGTAGAGTTTGTGGCCGGCCTGGGCTATGCAGTGAGACCATCTCAAAACCAAACCAAAATAAATAAAACCAAGCTAAACAAAAACTTTTCAGTGGGAGGCCGTTTCCCTTAAAGTCTAAACTCCTTGCCATACTTTATCAGGTCTTTAAAATTGTTCCTCTGATAGCCATGCAATGCCTCAGGTTTTTGTGCGCGATCTTCTCTCTGCCTGGAGCGGTCTTTACACAGTCTTGTCTTCTCCTTCTTGAGACCACAGCGTTCACATCCCTGCCACATCTTCCAAGAGATGTGAGGAGAGCTGTGGCTCACGGCGCTGCCTCTGGGTTGGCTTGACGCTCTCCCAAGCCCCTGCGTGGGTATCGTCTTGACACAGAATCATTTATCTAGTCAGTCACGCGTGGATTTACTGAGTCTCCGAAGGCTCACTTTCTAGTGCGCGGGAGAAGCCAACAGGACTGAAAACTGATGCACCCAAGTAAAGGACACATTTCCTGCTCCAGTCTTGAGCGCTCCATTTGCCTACGTTAGCAATGAAATCTGCAGAAACAGCTAAATAAAGGCGGGAGGCAGAGGATCACGCCCACCCAGGTTGGTTGGAAGGTGTCCACCACCACCCTCGGGAGGCCCCAGAAAGCCATCCTTACTGGATCACCCAGAAAGTTCTGGACCTGATCACGCAGTTACAGATGACCGGAAGTGGAACCCGCCAGCTTGTTGCTTAGCAACACATGAGGCAGGGACGCTAGAGCTCCCAGCTCAGAGAGAGCCGAGACTGAGCGAGCTGTCCAGCGGCGGACACCTCTGTCCCCGCTTTCAGGGTCCCGCAGCAGCGATCCAGGCCTGCCGTGCGCGGCTCGCAAGTCCTCGCAGCCATGAGCAGCGAGCAGGTGAGAGCGGGGCCGCCAGGGTCGCGGGTCCCGGGGGACGGGGCACTCAGGAGTGCAGACTGCGGCTCCCGGGGACCCCTCGACCCCACCCCATGCCACCTCGGGTGTAGAGCGTTTCCCTCCGGTTCCCTTCCCAGTCGCTGGGTCTCGCTGTCACCGTAACTGCGGAGCACAGCTCTCTGGGACGCGCTAGCTGTAAACAGCTCGACAGCGACCCCTGCTGCTCTCCCGGAGTGTTTGTGGCCCGAGGCTGGACGGGCTGTCAACGTGGGCATGGGCTTCTTAAATATGTGACTTTCTGCAAACCACTTAGTCTTTTTCTTTCCAAGGAGAGAGAAACTCGCTTTTTTTTTTTTTTTACCACAGCCCTTCCCACCCCAAGCTGGCCTGGGGTTCGCTCTTCAGGCCAGGCTGGCCTTGAATTTGCAGCATTTCCTGGTTCCCAGTCTCTGCCAGCTGAGATCACAGGCCACCCAGGGCTCCCACTTAGTCTTGTGGGGTGTAATAAAAGATGTAGGCCACAACAGCTTGTAAAAACAAACAGTCGCAAAAGTAAAAATCTTCCTCTGTTGACCTTACGAGTCGCTGCAGTACAGAGCCACGGTCGTTGGTTTTGACGCCTGCACACCACAGCAAGGCTGTAGCGCTGACATTTTTCTGGGTAGCTAGAGAAAAATTGCAGCTCTTAACACTGTGACAAAGGAGAAAAGGACTCTTGTTAGGAACCCAGATGAGACGAAGCTGATTTTCCACCTGGGTTTTTTATTTTTTTATTTTTTTGTTACTTCATAGTGCGTTCTTTTGCGAGTCGAGTTTGGTGTCTTAAGGGTTGAGGTGGCTCAGCGCTTAAGAGCTTGATGCACAGGCCAGGAAAACATAAACCCGACTCCCCAGCACCCACTTGAAGGCCCAGAGTGACTGCACTTGCCTGTGACCCCAGCACTGTGAGGGACAGAGGCAGGAGGATTGCTGGGACTTCCCATTCATCAGCTTAGTTTCTGGCTCAGGAAGAGACCTGTCTCAAAGTAGTAAGTCAGCGAGCAATTGGTTGGTTTCTATGTGTAGGCATGGACCACCCCCATACATACATGAACATACCAAGCACACACATTCACACACACACATGGGTATGCCGCACACACTCACAATAGGCCAATACTCATATGCACACTCACACACTCACACACACACACACTCACAAGACATGCTCATATTCACAGACACGTATACACACACACACACTCACAAGACATGCTCATATTCACAGATATGGCCACACAGACATACACACACTCACTCACATACACCATCACACAACACATGCACTAACAAATATATACACACACACAGAGACACACACTCAAACGCATACACACACTCACAATACACATAGAGACACACACTCACGCACGTGCTCACGCACACTCATATACACCATCCCACAGACACCAACAAATACAGACACACACACACAGAAAGAGTTTTTTAAAGCCTTGTGCCAGTCAGGTTTTGTGTGTGTGTGTGTGTGTGTGTGTGTGTGAGAGAGAGAGATAAAACAGAGCAAGGCAACTCAAGGGAAGAGGATATTTACTGTGCCTCATGGTTTTAAAGGTCACCTGGCTCTGGGCATTTCTGAGCGCTATACCAAAGTACTACATCAAGTCAGGGAGGGCACGGGAGAATAAAGCTGCTCACCTCAGGGCAGCCAGAAGGCAGAGAGCATGGAGCAAGAGACGAGAGACACATCAGTGTGTCGTAGGCATACTCCAACAGCCCACGTCCTTCAACCCGGCCCTACCTCTCAACAGCCCGTTCTGCCAAAAGCTTACATTATTTTTTAGATAAAAATAGCATCCCCGTGGCGGCGTTACAGCTTCCCAAGAGCATCACAAACTGGTGCTGCCCCTCAACGCGGTGAGCCTGTTGGAAAGACATGTCGTATCTGTATTTAAACATCTAGAGCTCTAGGTTATATCGGTCATAGATTAATAGCGGACAATGTCAAGTCGCTAACTTATTCACCAAATAAATAATAGCTATCTAAATGCTCAAGAAAAATTATTCCAGGGCTGGAGACATGGCTCAGAGGTTAAGAGCATTGCCTGCTCTTCCAAAGGTCCTGAGTTCAATTCCCAGCAACCACATGGTGGCTCACAACCATCTGTAATGAGATCTGGCGCCCTCTTCTGGCCTGCAGGCAGACATGCAGACAGACTATTGTGTACATAATAAATAAATAAATATTTTTTAAAAATTTAAAAAAGAAAAATTATTCCAGTAGTTTTGAAATTCATATTATAAATTCATATTCATTAATAATAAATTTATTATTATAAATTAATGAAATTCATATTATCATAAACTGGTGTTATGATCCATATATCAAAGAATAATTAGCCATGAGTAGTACAATAACAAACAAGCAAAAATCCCCCCCCAAATTTCAGATACATGTAACAAAAAGGGACACACCACAACACCCGAGCAATCACCAGACCTCACAGTGTTTTGGCATTGTGCTCAGACTTCTTAACAACAACAACAACAACAAATCACGCATGATCACCATCGATAACTGAGTAGCTCGTTTGCTTGACGTCCAAGTAAGTCTTTGGCCCAATCGCGGAACCATGGTCTATACTGTCAAATCTAAAATACTTCTTTTTATTGAATATACAGTGCTTTTTTTTCTGGAGCGCTAGTTTCCATGATTCCTTCCACATGTTCAGCTGGAGCTAACCAGCAGCCAAGTGATCACTGGAAGTTGTGTGCTTCCTCTTCCTAAAAGTGACACTGGACCCCAACTCCCTTGTCTCCCCACAGCCTCCAGAAGAGCCACATTCCATTGAAGAAGCCTTGGAATCACCCAGAACTGCATTATTAACCCATCCAGGATTTTTGCCTCTGTCTCAATCAGCAGAGGGCTCTCTCCTACCGTTTTGGTTGACTTTGGAATTTTAAAAGTCATTTTGACGCTTCCCTCTGTCTTAGCTTAGAGTACAGTTTTCCTTTCGAAAAGATGAAAGTTTTATACCTTAATCTAAAACAAATAGAATGGATTAAATTTTTGGCAATTCCATTTGAACGTGACATTTACTTATGAATTCATCCCACTTGAAGATGTGAGCGGGAGGCCGGGACATATTTACTGGGGAGGTTTTTAACATATCAGTCTCATTAAGAGGAAGGCTGAGAGGGACCTGGCATTTTCTTGTCAGAGACAGTTGTCCTTTTCCTCTTACGTTAGGTACTTAGAGAAATAGAAGTCTTTTGCAGTTGCTCATTTCATTTTAAAATCTAGTTAAAAACAAACAAACAAACAAACAAACAAGCCCTCCAGCCCCTTAGAGATCCTGCTGTAGGCGTTTCCAGAGTCTGAAAGTGTCCATACTCAAAGGATGGTCCTCACAAACTGTTGCTTGTTGGGAGAGGAGAGGAACCCGCTGTGCGGCACCTTTTAAAGTCACAGAATCAAGTGGTTCTCCTTTGGCTGTCATGGTCGTCCTGTTCGCCACCTTCTTTTAAAGAACTATTCTTAATTTTTTGTGTGTGTGTGTGTGAGAGAGAGTTTTGCCTTTGTGCGCACTGTGTTGTTGTGCCCTCAGAGGCTAGTCTAGGGCATTAGAACCCCTGGAATTAGAATTATTGGCAGCTGTGCACTGCCATGTGGGCGCTGGGAACCGAGCCCAGACCCTCTGCCAAAACAACAAGCTCTCTTAACCTCAAAGCCGTCCCTCCAACCCCTCGTCGTATCATCTTAATGTCATTAAAAAGAAGCCGTGAGAAAGTTTGCGGCAATTCCAATAGCTCCAACACGTGACGCTCATTTTTGAACTAGCCTGTTAAATTTTGTTCTTGAAACAAAGCCTTACTATCTGATCGAGATTGACTTTGAACTCAGACAATTCTCCTGTCTCAGCTTCCCAAGTACTGGGATGTTGCGCCCACCTCGCCAGCAAGGAAGAACGCAACACCGGACTCTTCTTAACTGCTGTTTATTCAGGCCCTTAAAATAATCTTCTCACCCTTTCGCTACCTCTTGCAACCTCTCACCCCAGGGAAAAGCCAGTCTACAGCTTAAATAGCCCCTGGGTAGCCAACCCCAGCAAGCCACGTGGCAGACGCAGATAGGTCCAGAAATGCTGAAGCAAACCAGATCTTTAACGTCAGCCATATGTGGAGTTGTTCACACCTGAGAGCATTCAC
Source organism: Myodes glareolus (assembly GCF_982192425.1). NCBI lineage: Eukaryota > Metazoa > Chordata > Mammalia > Rodentia > Cricetidae > Myodes > Myodes glareolus. The sequence continues at coordinate 39,316,754 of NC_142052.1, read as the reverse complement.
CGTTGGAAAGGTGGAAGGTGGGAATCAGCCCCACCTGTAAGGCATGGCATCACGCGGCTCTCTACACTGGGATACAAGAACATGACATCATGTCCAACAAACCTATCAGATTTTGAGAAGTTTTTATCAACTTAGCAAAAAATAAATATTGTCAATTTTCCAGAAACCTTTGATCGCCATGGCTAATGCCTGGGTTTCATGACAGGTAAGTTTTACAGTTCTCTTCTAAGCGATGGGTAGATGGAAACAGACAACAAAAAATCTGTGCACAAAGCGAGACTTGGCTGCTCTAGGAAGAGCTAGACTCTTCGCAGTTTCCCTGTTCCGACAGGAAACACGTGGAATATTTAGAGAGACCTTTTGCAGAGGCATGGGCGGGGTTCAGGGAGCGTTGTTTACTTCTAGTGTGTGTTTGTACGAACTCTGTAGCACGAGGGGCCTTGCTTCGTGCAGATAATTCTCCCGCACCAGAACTCTGTATCCTACAACCTTCTAAACGAACTAACTAGTTCTAATAGTTCCTTGGTGTGTTATAAGATTTCTATGTGTAAGATCAGAGTCAGTAAAATCGTATTTTAGGATATTTCGGATGGTATGTGCTTGACTTTATAGAAAATGTAAAACTTGGCTGAGTGAATTAAATTTGGCAATAATGAGTAAACAATCCCTCCCCGCCCCCATACAGGATAAACTACCCAGCAAGGAGAAGTCCAAGGCACCGGTGAGGTTCCTGCCACAGCTGTCTTCGGCAAGTTCTTAACGTACCTTGATGCTTTGCTCGGTTACGATAATCTTGCTTACTATTGTCTGGTTTCACATCCTGTGTCCAGTCTAATTCGATCCTGATGGGAAAGTGCTGTGTGGTACATTTCCTAGGATAACCAGTTTATTAGTACAGTCACCACGTTTGGGATCTCTAGCATGGATGGATTATTTCAGCAAGCTGAGCTAAGATTCCCAAATGACCTCAAGGGGAGCAGGTGTGTGTGTGTCAGGTCACAGCTTTGTGTCTGGCTCTGTGGTCTTTGGGGTGTCATTCACTTCTTTGAACCTCCTTTGAAAGCTTCAAACTGAGCCGGGCGGTGGTGGCGCCTGCCTTTAATCCCAGCACTTGGGAAGTAGAGGCAGGCGGATCTCTGTGAGTTCGAGGCCAACCTGGTCTTCTACAAGAGCAAGTTCCAGGGGCTAGAGAGATAGCTCAGCGGATAAGCGCACTGGCTGTTCTTCCAGACGACCCAAGTTCAATTCCCAGCACCCACATGGCAGCTCACAACTGTCTGTAACTTCAGTTCCAGGGGCTATGACACCATCTCACTGACATATGTGCAGGCAAAACACCAAAGCACATAAACATAAATATGTCTTAAAAAAAAATCTAGTTCCAGGGTAAACACCAAAGCCACATAGAGAAATCCTGTCTCAAAAAACCAAAACAAAAAAAGAAAGTTTAAAACTGAGAGAAGTTTCCATATAAATTATCACTGTCCACATGATGTGGGATTTCCCTCTTTATGCTATGATTACCATTAATGAATAAAGAAACTGCTTTGGACCTATAACAGGGCAGAACTTAGGTAGGCAGGGAAAAGCTAAGCTGTATGCTGGGAGAAAAGAAGACCAGAGTCAGAGAGAAGTCATGGAACCGCCGCTGGAGATAGATGTGCTGAAACTTTGCTGATAGGCCACGACCTCGTGGTGATGCACACATTAATGGAGATGGGTTAAATTAAGATGCAAGAGTTAGCCAATAAGAAGCTAGGGCTAATGGGCCAATCAGTCATTTAAAAATTACAGTTTCTGTGTGATTATTTCAGGTCTAAGCTAGCCGGGCAGCCAGGATGAACAAGCAGGCCCTCCTACAGTCTATGGAAAAGGCAGATAACAGGCATTGTTAGTTGGTAAAGCATTGGGCAAGTTAGATTCCACTGCAGTAAAACTTACCATGTGTTAATTACTTTGGACTTAAATGACATTGAGTAACATTCTTATGACTCCTAGGAGTTGGGTTTAAGTAGGATTTCTGAGCAGATATTGTTTTGAAACCCATTTTAAAGGCCTGGGATGAAACATACGAAGGGGTGCTTGCATTGCTTCATACAGGGAAGATTTCTAACACTTTGGAACAAAAGTTTCTTCAGTTAAAACAAGCAAAATTAAATGAAACAGAACAAAAATGAAACATTGAGGGAATGACCTCAAATATCTCAAAGCGCCCGTGTTTTAATCTTTGGTCTATTTGCATTGTTAACAGCTAGATTATCAGACGCTTTATTAGGTAAAATCATAGCTTTCTTACTCCTATGAATGCCTACTTTATGTTCCTCGTTCACAAATCAAAGAACTGAAGAGAAATCGACAGTTTCTCTTTACAGTTTAACAAACTAGAAAATCGAAAGTGTTGCTGTTGGGGTGCCTGAGTCTGTTAGACTCACGTTTACTGGCAGAACAAATATTTGGGGCTAAGATGATAATTCGTTTAAGTCAACAAACCATAGAGTTATTCCAAATGTTTTTTTTTTCCTGGCTGATTTAAAAGTTTCTGATGTGATCATAGTTGAGCCTACCCTAGAGTTTTTCTTTTGTATTCTCGAGGCATTTCTTCTTTATAGGAAACCATACTTTTGAGTATGAGATGTTTGAGATGCTGGAAACAATCCATCGCCTTGTCCCTACTTAAACATCAAGTTCATCCATGGGTGAAAGCGCTCCAGCAGCCTTAAGAGGAAGAGCGCTTCCCTTCACAGACGTTCAGGGCTTTAATCGCTGCAATTGAAATCAGGGTTGACCCAGTGTTGGTGGATCCAGCCTCTGAGCTGGTGACCTGTTTCTCACCTGAGAGTGGAGAACAGAAGGTCAGAGGAAGGGTAGGAGGGTACGTATTCTGTCAACTTGATGTCTCCTGAAAGGAGTATCCGACAGAAAGGACTTGTGTACAGCTCATTTATTTGGGGCATGATCCCAAGACTTGGCAAGAGAATGAAGCGACTCCAACTACAAAGAAGTTAGTGATTTGAGCCTCTAGTCTGTTGTACCAGTAGGAAGCTGAAGCAGTCTTGTCATGATCTGAGATGGCGGAGTATGTCCTGGAATTGTGCATCTTTAATCCCAGCACTCAGGAGGCAGAGGCCGGCAGATCTCTCTGAGTTCGAGACCAGCCTGGTCTACAGAACAAGTTCTGGGACAGCCAGGGCTACACAGAAAAACACAGAGATGGAGGGCAGGGATGGAGGAATAAAAGGGAGGAAGGAAGGAAAGAAGGAAGGAAGGAAGAAAGGAAGGAAGGAAAGAAGGAAGGAAGGAAGGAAAGAAAGAAGGAAGAAAGGGAAGAAGGAAGGAAGAAAGGGCATTTATCCAGTTCCCTTCATCTTGCATTAATATGCAATTGCTCCTGGGGATACCAGTTCTTACACTTTCGTGACTGCTTGTGTGTGGGGACAGAGTGGACTGTCCCTAGAGCCCCATGCTGTGGCTCTGGAATGGCACTGCCTTACCCTCTGCCTACAGAAAGACAAACATTTTCTTGGAAGAAACCAGTGCCATGAATCGAAAGCAGGACAGAACTGTTTACTACAGCCTTGCTCGTAGTCTCTGGTGAGACCATGAAGACAGAAAGGGCTCAAGGCACCAGAGCTACGTGATGCTCTGGCTTGGGTGTGGCTGCTCTTTTTGGTTAGCCAGAGAACCATTATGAATAAACATTCTACAAGAGACATATTCTACACTGAAGTTTAATAAAGAACTATTAAAGACCCGGCGAACTTTTTCCACCCAGAAGGTGATGAAATTGGGGAGAACAGCCTGGTGGTACACAGAGTTTAGAAGTCAGTCTGCGAGGACGTTTGTGCAGTAAACGGATCTTGGTAGGCATGTTCTGGATATTTGCAGTCAAGTTCAGACATTACAGTAGACTTCAATGACTTGCCTGTGCTCCCTGACATGAAAGTTCCAGAGCTGGTAAACCACGACATCTCATAGCTTTTTACTCGGTTTCCCCAAAGAGGAGCCTTCCTCTCTTAGATTATCTCTCATTTGGCATGGAAATATGCTCATTGTCCCTCTGAAACCATGTGGTCTGTGAGGAATTGTAGTAGCGGCATCCAGGATACGGCTCTGGGAACACAATCACTCGCTTGATCTGGTGTGGGCATCGTGTGGAGCTCATTACCATTTTTTAATCCTCTACACCCCGTTTCCTATGTTTAAAAATGGCTGGTTAACCACTTTTGTAATTTTCTAAAGCGAAGTTGACATGATGTGAACCACAGTTTCTCTAGTTAACCTAGGTAGATTGAGTGTATGAGCCAGCAGGACAAGGAAGGCACACACGCATGCTTCCGAAACACTTAAATAGTGAAGGATGGGGTGCACATTCAGAGGCCATCACCTGCAGTTGGAATTAAGAAGAAACATCAAACTTCTAAAATCCCCATCTTGAACTAAGATTCAGATTTTTAACGTGGTGATACAGTTAGGGGAATCAACGCCAGCTGATATAACACACTTTCAAAGCATGGAGGTTAGACTAAATACAATGATTCCTTGCCTTTAAGACAGTCATGAGGAAGTCCTCCTCCATCGTAGAGCTATGTTTCCGGGAGCACATGGACTTCGTGCTTGTGGGTGCAAAGGTGACTGATGGACACATTCCCAACTCTGCTATGTCTACGTAGTACAGGTCATATTGACCGTCTCTGTGTCTACGCAGTACAGGTCATATGGACCATCTCTCTCTGTGTCTATGCAGTACAGGTCACATGGACCATCTCTCTCTGTGTCTACGCAGCACAGGTCACATGGACCATCTCTGTGTCTACGCAGTACAGGTCACATGGACCATCTCTGTGTCTACGCAGTACAGGTCACATGGACCATCTCTCTCTGTGTCTACGCAGCACAGGTCACATGGACCATCTCTGTGTCTACGCAGTACAGGTCATATGGACCATCTCTCTCTGTGTCTACGCAGCACAGGTCACATGGACCATCTCTCTCTGTGTCTACGCAGTACAGGTCACATGGACCATCTCTGTGTCTACGCAGTACAGGTCACATGGACCATCTCTCTCTGTGTCTACGCAGCACAGGTCACATGGACCATCTCTGTGTCTACGCAGTACAGGTCATATGGACCATCTCTCTCTGTGTCTACGCAGCACAGGTCACATGGACCATCTCTCTCTGTGTCTACGCAGTACAGGTCACATGGACCATCTCTGTGTCTACACAGCACAGGTCACATGGACCGTCTCTGTGTCTACGCAGCACAGGTCACATGGACCGTCTCTGTGTCTATGCAGCAAGGGTCATATGGCAACGTAAAGGAAGCTCGGAAGTGAGGTAGTTTGGAGAATGCGGTGAGAACTTTGAAAAGCAAGCCGAAGTTTTGTTTCCGCTCCACTGAGCGTGCGTGTGTTGATGCTTGTGAACCGAGCAGTAGCGGGCTGTCAGGAAGGCCGGGGAGCTTCTGGTACAGCGCCGCCTGTCAATCAAGCCCCGGAATCTTCCGCTGCCCGCCTTATTCAAAAATGCTGTCATTGCTGCAGGACCTTCCTCCTAAGGAAATTGTGGAAAAGGAACAACCGTTATTCACGGCCATTGAACACATTAACCCAGACATGCCGTAGCTTCAGGAAGGGCTGATTCTGGTATACCGGCGAGGAAAAGTGGTATTTTAGCGATAGAGGAGAGAAGTAAGGCTAAGTAAGCGCCACCCTGAGGCTAAATTCTCAGAAGTTGTGGTGTAAGAAAGAGCTGACCCGAGTTTGAAGGCCTGATTAAGTCTTGCCGCTACAACATCATTTCTGTTTCTCTGCGCTACAGAAAACAGTGTTAAGACAAACAGGTTCTCCCTGTAGAGCAGTGGCTGGTCTGGTCTGAACTTGCGCAGGCCAGGCTGGCCTTGAATTCACAGAGGTCTGCCTGCCACACGCCTCCGGAGTGCTGAAATTGTAAGTACCGCCATGCCCGGCGCCGACAGTGAGGCTTCTGAGTTGACCTTTGAACATTTTGGCTAAAATGTACTTTGCTTTTTATTGGACAATATAAACTTTGTGTCAATGCTTTTTCTCTTTTCTCTCCTGTGTTTTCTGCAGGATAAACCACCCAGCAAAGAAAAGACCAAACTGCCAGCGAGAGTGCTACCCCAGTTAGCTCTGGTAATTGTATAATTTATCTAACTAATTTATCTGCATCAACAGCACTGCCGTTTTCAAAGGTTTATTAGGATCCACACTTAAAGTGAAATATCAAATTCCTGATTTTGTGCCCTGATTTGATTATTTTTTGATGGAGACATTCTCTCACTAATATCTATCTATCTATCTATCTATCTATCTATCTATCTATCTATCTATCTATCTATCTATGTACTATCTATCTATATACATATATGCATATAGATATAAATATATTAGTAAATAAAAATATCTAGTAATATCATTGTGCCCATAATTTCTTAGTTTGTATAGAATATTTAAGGTAAATAAAAGCAGTTCCAAGATGGATTAGCAGAGAAATGTCACTGTCAGAAAATAAGGGCTCAGAGTGAAACTCCGTGACTTCTGGGAGTCATTTTCTGGACTGAAATGGGAGGATTTGGTCAGTGGTAAAAGTCATTCTACCAATGACCCCATCGATCCTGGCTTCCTTTCTCATCGTTGCGATTGTGAGTGCTCATTTCAAACAGTGGGCATTTTAGTTAGCAAATCACCAAACTACTTAATGCGTATTCTCTTTCATAGTCAATGCCATTGAGTTACCCTCCTGTAGCTCCTGGGATCGAAATTTAGATAGTCTCAGGAAAAATCAGTTTTCTGTTCTAAACAAAATCATATGGCATATTTTCCAGCCATGGTGTAATAAAACTGAAAGAATCATAAGAAAATCTCAACAAATTATACAAATTACGAGAATTAAACAAACTGCTTTTGAGCAACAAATGAGTGAAGGGAAAAATCAAGACGGAAATTTAAAAATTAAATGAAATCGGGAAGATAATCTTCCAATAATGTGTGGAAGGCAGCACTAAGAAAGGTTACGCAGCAGCCAACGAGTGCACACTCGGCAGCTGTTAAGCACATCACTGTGTCTTCACAAGGACCCCGAGAACAAGCCGAACCCCAAGGAGGTTAAGAGAGAGCAGAGCACAGCTAAATGGGACGGATGCCGCAAAATCAACCCCCAGAGACCGGGGAAGTCAACATGTGGTCCTTTGAACAGATAATAAAAGTTTTAAAAAGTCTTAGCAAAGCTAGGAAAAGCAAAGACTCAACATGAAAAGGAGAGACCACAACTTAGCCTCACAGAAATGCGGAAGATGAAAATATCCATTCCACTAACAGGAGTCATTATGAATAACTGTGTGATGGGGGCTTGACAGCTTAGACGACATGAATTCCGCTGGGCAGTGGTGGCGCACGCCTTTAATCCCAGCACTCGGGAGGCAGAGGCAGGCAGATCTCTGTGAGTTCAAGGCCAGCCTGGTCTGCAAGAGCTATTCCAGGACAGGCTCCAAAGCTACAGAGAAAGCTACAGCTAGGCGGATTGAGGCAGCCAGGCCTGCTAGTGTACAGTAGGGCGACTGTAAATAACTAGAACACAGTGTGCCTTTCAGGAAGCTAACAGACAGAACGTGGAAATTTTCACGGTGATAATTGTTCACATCGCTTTGCTGACACTCGCTTAGATACGCCACGATGTATACGACACCAAACACTGCGTGGCGTTTTGATAGGAAGAATTTCATGCTGTTATTCAGCCAGAATTTCATGCTGTATTCAGCCAGAAACACGTTGAGAGGAATTTTATAGACAGTGGCCGGTATGGGCAACGAACAGGCTGTGTGGAGCAGGCACTCCAGGTTTGGGTAACGGGCGCTCATAACCACGAAGCAGCAGGGTTTTTCTTAAGGATTCCTGGTCACGCCCAGGCAAAGGAAGACCGGCTGCTGCTGGCTATGCCTCTCCCCAGCGGTCCTGATGCGCTCGGGACAGTGCTAGAGCAGCTCCCAGAAACACTCACGGGTTAAGTGAAGCAGCTTCCACATTACTTACTGATACTATTTAAATGCTCTATTGTAGACCGGAGTTAAACCCCAGTGGCAGCAGACTGCTCCGTCATTCCACTTAAATATCAAACAGGAAAACCAGTTTCCAGAACCCTATACTGTTAAAAATGAACAGTCCTACGGTAAGAACTTTAATCTTTGATTCAAAGTATGTATAGTTAACAAAGCCATAGAATTATAAAGTCTAAGGGGCACACGCCATATAGACAACTTCCTTCTAGACATTTTCCATCGGAAAACAATTGTTTCCAGCTTCTAGTTATTTAATGCCATTGTAAATGCTTTTTACAAAACATTTGTATTCATTGTAATTTATTCTCTCACCATTTCATTATAAATTTCATTACAATTTCATTATAAATATTATGTATATACATATATATGTGTGTATGTATACACACACACACACACACACACACACACACATATATATAAAATCTTACTTCCATCATGTTCTCTTCCGTTATCTTTTTGTATCTCCCCCTACAGGATCCGAGCCTCTTCCCCCCAGCAAGTCCCTCCCACATTCCTTTAGGATTGTCCGTACAAACATGGGAAAGCCCTGTAACTAGCACCAAGACACATGGCCCTTCCCCTGCCGGAGCATCCCTTGACCGCTGAAGGCTTCCCAGTGAGGCCTTGTGAGCCTTCCCTATTCCACAATATTGACAGGCCCTCAGCGTCAAAGGCTGAGAACTTTTTTCTAAGAACATCCTAAGTTGTAAATACCGTTTCCAAATTAGTCATTCAAAAGTAGCTCTAGGGTCTGAAGAGATAGCCCAGCCCGTTAAACACGAGGACCTGGGGGCCCCAGTTTACCCCCCAGATTCACATAGGAAGCCGCGGGGGGGGGGGTAGGTTTGCCCTTCTAATCCCAGGGTTGGGATGAGAAGGGAGGACCCCTGAGGTTGACTGGCTAGTCATCTGAGCCCAACCCATGCACTACAGGCCACAAAGATCCGGCCCTTGCACACACGTGCACACACGGCTGCACACACACATTGTTTTTCGCACTAGTGCATAGCACTATCGGACTGTTTACATTTTACATTGGGATATTTTTGAAGTTGCAGTTCTTTTAAACTTTTCTTGAACAGTGTGACTTCTTTTTTTAAATCATGGTTTAAATCTTTTTTTAAAAAAGACTTATTTATTAATTATGTATACAGGGTTCTTCCGGCATGTATGCCTTCAGGCCAAAAGAGGGCACCAGATCTCATTACTGATGGTTGTGAGCCATCATGTGGTTGCTGGGAATTGAACTCAGGACCTCTGGAAGAGCAGTCTGTGCTCTTAACCTCTGAGCCATCTCTCCAGTCCCATGGTTTAAATCTTAATCCTTTTAAGAGATGCCTACAAATGCAACTGAAAATATTTATCACATCAGTCAAAGCAGCACAGAAGTCAACAATATTCTTATGATAAAGAGAGCCTCCTGTTATGATGATTAAAGTTGGTTAGGGTTAGGAGGTGTCCGATAAACTTTTGATAGTAAGACAATATGCATTAGGATTCTTTGAGATGAGAACACAAGGAACGTAATATTTTTCTTGCTGCTGCTGCAGCGCCTCACTCTAAGGACTGACTGGCTTTGGCTAACCTTTCTCACGGGCAACTTGTTTTTTTTAAAATTTAAGCTGAATACATGGAGCGATACGGAAAAAAAGGCAAATTGCTGGACCAGGTTGATGACAGCCGACCTGGACCATCGACTTCCAGATCGAAGGCCAAATCTCCACACAAGGAGCGAGAGAACTTCAGAAGCACGCTCGTCAACGTCATTATGTGAGTTCCACGAGCCGGCCAGCATGCTACCCTAGCAAAGGCCTCGGAAAGAGGGGCACTCTGTGCTTCTCTAGTGAGTGTCCCAAAACCTTGTTATACAGTGAGGCTAGTGTAAAAGTAAAGGCCGGAAGAGTCAGAGGTCACCCTGTTCAGCACGCCCCACTTTTAAATGCCATCTCTTGTCAAGGGGCCCGTGCTAATATTCGATGCCAGCGGAGTGAGCAGAGACTCTGCCTGTCATCATGGTGGCCAGTAGAGGATGTGGATGTGGCTCCCCGTCCCCACCCCCACCCCATGTTGTCTGTTCAGGTGATATGCTGACTTCCGTGGCGTTGAGGGTCTCCTCGTGTGGGGCAGGAATTAGGGGAGCTTTCCGTGGAGAGTCGCGTTGGTTCAGGTGAGACTTTGCGGTTTTCACACACCTTGTGCAAGTTGTTTAGTGTGCTCTCTTGCTCCATCCCGACCCCCAGGGTGCAAATGACCCCTTGCCGTAAGCGACTCACCCATAGAAGGCTGCTCGCTGCCTCCACGGCCGCTTCACTACCTTCTGCAGGGCAACAATGGCCGCCGAGTGCTTCCTTCCACAGAGAAAGTGGGACGTGTATGTTCTCACGGGCGCTCTAAGAACGTGACTTCAACATACACGTGTATTTTTTCACATTCAGCCAGGATCTTACTTTATAGCCCAGGATGGAGACAAATTCACAATCCTTCCTCTGTCCGACAAGAGCTGGGGGAGACGCAGGCATTTGCCTTTGCATCCTGCTGCAGAGCGGCTTTGGGTTTGCTTTCGACAGACGCCAGGAGAATATTACCAGTTTCTCCCACGCAGGTTGCTTTTGTTTTCTTTGCACACGCACACCCAGACGAGCACACGGTGCAAGATCAGCACCAGATTGATGGGAGAGAGAGCCTGCACTTAGAAATTCTTGAAGGAGATGCCTCTCTCCTTCTACTTCTAGTATTGGGCTTGAACCCAAGCCGTCATGTTCGCTTAAACAAGTACTGAATTACTAAACTATAAACCCAGACCTCTTTACAATTTTATTTTGAAAGAGTGTCTCACATTATAGGCTGGAGCTTGGGATCAGTTTCTCCTCACCTCAGTAACAGCTGAGGCTGTGGCTCCGCGCCATCACACTCGGCAAGCAGTGTGTGCCATCTTGCGTTTCTGCTTCCCGTCCTTCATGCTTTTCTCCTTCCTTCCTCATTCTTCTCTTACCATCTAAGAGATGCGGATCCCATGTCAGTCACCAGGACCCACGTCAAACCCCACAGGTACCAGCGCACGGAACAGCGAAGATGAGCTTGCTTAATGGAGCTTCTTGGAGCTGCCCCATTTCATTGGAGGAAGAATGCCTGTTGGGTTTCCGTTTGGTGCAGGGTCTCAGGCTGAGTCTCCATTTCACTCAGCTTTATAGTATAGCTTGAGTGTGAAGATCCGAGACCCCAGACACACGGGCACAGCTACAAACAACCTTAGTGTTTTTGCTAGCTCTGCCTTGACATTTCCTTTTTTATTAAAAAAAAAACAACAACTACCCTTTGTATCCTTTTCCACTTCCCCTTTCCTCCCTCCACCCTCTCCCAAGTCAGTTCACTTTAACCCCTTTCCTGCTTCCCTGATTCCTTTCAAATTCATGGCCTTTTTTCTTGATTATTATTTTTTATGGTTTTATTTTTTTATTGATTTTTATTGAGCTCTACATTTTTCTCTGCTCCCCTCCCTACCTCTCCCCTCCCCTCTTCAATCCTCCCCCAAGGTCCCCATACTGCCAATTCACTCAGGAGATCTTGTCTTTTTCTACTTTCCATGTAGATTATATCTATGTAAGTCTCTCTTAGTGTCCGCATCGATGTCTAAGTTCTCTGGGATTGTGGTTTGTAGACTGGCTTTCTTTGCTTTATGTTTAAAAACCACCTATACGTGAGTACATGTGATAATTGTCTTTCTGTGTCTGGGTTACCTCACTCAAAATAATGTTTTCTAGCTCCATCCATTTTCCTGCAAAATTCAAGATATCGTTATTTTTTTCTGCTGTGTAGTACTCCATTGTTTAAATGTACACATTTTCCACACGCACGCATGCTCACACACACACACACGTGTGTGTGTGATCAGCACATAGATAGGTAAATACAATCTTTTGAGTCCATTTAGTGTTGCGCGTGTGTATGTAATTTCAGGGCTGACTCGCTGGTATCGGATGCCAACTCGGGGCTCAGCCATAGAAAAGGCGAATTCTCCCGTCTCAGCAGTTGTCGAATGCCTATATTTTTCTGGCTAAGGGTGGGGCCTGACGAGAGTTTCTGTTTCCATGTTAGCATATCTGCTGATGTTGTCACTGTTCAAGTCCAGTTTACGCAGCCATATTATTGAGCTATCATGGGTACAGCGTCCTGTCGTTTCTAGGAGACGCAATCTCATAGCGGACTTCCTGGTCCTTTTGGCTCTTAGAATCTTTCCGCTTTCATCTGAATGGTCCCTGAGTCCTGGGTGCAGGAGCTGTCTTACAGACATATTTATCAGGGCTGTGCACCCCATAATAAGCTGTTCTCTTCCTTTGGTCCAGCTGTGGTTTTCTCTGATGGTTTCTGTCTGCTGCCGAGAGAAGCTGTAGCAGACTTTCTTTTGGGCCACCAACCAGCTCCTAAATAAAGACATGGAAACTTACTATTAGTTATAAATGCTCAACCTTAACTTATGTTTGCCCCACTAACCCTTTTTTGGTTTGTTTGTTTGTTTGTTTGTTTGGTTGGTTGGTTTTTCGAGACAGGATTTCTCTGTAGCTTTGGAGCCTGTCCTGGAACTAGCTCTTGTAGACCAAGCTGTCCTCAAACTCACAGGGATCCGCCTGCCTCTGCCTCCCGAGTGCTGGGATTAAAGGCATGATCCACCACGGCTAAGTCAGCCCCACTAACTCTTATAACTTCATCTAACCTGTCTCTCTTCTTGTAAATTTTGCCTCGGTGCCTTTTGCTTTTCTTTCATTCTGTATGCCCTCTCTGTGTCTGTCTGTCTGGCCCTCGTTGTCCCCCTCTCTTTCTCCCTCATTCTCTCTCCTCTTGAGCCTGAATTCCTCCTCTGCTTATTCTCTCTGCCTGCGAGCCCCACCCATCCCTCTACTGCCTGGCTACGGACTATTCAGCTTTGTATTAGACCAATTTGCCTTAGGTCGGCAAAGCAACACATCGTTACATCATTAAACAAACGTAGCATAAACAAATGTAAGACACCTCTGAGTAGTTACAGTAATAACTCCACAAGCAGCTACTTTGATGGGGGGTGAGAACTACCCTTGCCAGTGGGCATAAGGCTGGGTATTTAGAATGTAGTTAGGAATTGTTCTGTTCTAGTATAGCGGAATAGCAGTATCGCCTCTGGGATCCCAGACCTCTCTAGCGCGGGGCAGCAGAATAGGTTTCCAGTGCCAGACACGGCGTCCCTATTGTTGAGACATCTTTGAGTCCGCTTGGCATCTCTTGGTTACCACCAACATGTGAGTGCCGCTCTGTCACCTTCAAGACCATGGTGACCAGTTGGTTATTGCTGTGGTTCACAGGCATCACAGGTAGGCGGGACCACAGGCTGCCTTCCTCCCTCGGCAGCTTCCGAGACTGTGGAAGCTGGTCCCCAGGGCGGAGGCTTTCAGGGCAGATCCAGCTTGAATCTTCGAGTCCCGGGTCTGAAGTATGTGAGGTATTAATCAACAGGGGCACAGGTTTGCTCTCTGCGAGGCATTTGAGGACTGCAGCAATAGTCTACATTGCTTGAGGAGCCAAGGGACTCCCAGGACCAACAGCTTAGAAGAAGGCTCCCCATGCCTGGTTTAGGGTTTTTGTTAGCTACTCTATGGCTCTTGAGAGGGGCATGCCAAAGTGGCATGACTTCATTTAAGACATATATGCAATTTTAGGTAAATAAAAAACAATATGACTCCTTAAGGCTTTTCCCAAATATCCTTACTGTTATTTGTCCTCTCCATGCCCCCCACCCCTGCTGTACTTTTGTATTGACCCCTTTTTTCTCCTTCCCAATCAGCGGCCCCTCCCCATTTCCCCATTTCCGGGTTTATGACCCTTGTCTTCTGCTGATGCCATCTAGGGCGGGCGCTCCCTCTTCCTGGGGTTCTCTTTTGCTTCCCTGGTTTCCACAGTTACTCCAGGTGACACTCTCGGAGCTGAAGACAAGAGAGGAAGGTGGCATCTGTCGTTCTGGGTCTGGGTTACCTCACTCAGTGTAGTGGAGGTTACGAGTTCAGGTTGGGGTGAGATCAGGAAGGCACAGTGCGCCAATCACACAGGAGAAACAGGAAAGGTTTTACTCAGAGAACAAGGGAATATAGGGCAAACAACAAACATATAGCTAAAGATTATATAAACATATAGCTACTGAGGCAAGTAGATTTTTAAAAGTTTTATTCTGAAAAAATAATGAGTATTTACTAGATTTAAATATACATTATGTTAATAAACCATAGTATCACCTTTTGATTAATAAATATAGCATTATAATTTTCCCGCTTACAATGGTAAAACTTATAGCTAAATTAAAAATGAAGACATAAGGTTGTAATTTCTGAACTGAATTGTAAATGAAAATGAAAGCTGACCTTTATGGCTTGAAGCAGTTTCCTTTCTTGCCTAGTCTGTGAGAGGCTTTATCATGAATACGTGTTACATTTTTGCTAAATGCTTTTTCTGGTCTGCCGAAATGACCTTGCAGCCTTCCTCCTTTGTTCTATCAATATATGATATATTTTGCTAAGGGATTTCCTAGACTCCACTCAGTAACTGAATACCATCTCTATAATATTACTGGCTTTTATTTGCTAAAACTTTTGAAGGACAATTTCAAGGCCATATTTATGTTTAGAAAACTCAGAAGCATGCCTCTGACCTAGTTTGGTGCTAAGCCCCTTGCTCTCTCCAGCTCGACGGCGAAGCCGCACATTTTGGTCCTTGCCGCCCACCATCTCCATTGTAATTGCTTCCGGTGGCTTCCAGAGTTCCTTCAGCTTCCCAGTTAACACGGAAGCGCCTCCGTGGTTCGTGTGCGCCCGTGCACCAGCCTGGCTCTCCCGTTGATGACGCAGTAGGTGCCCCCCCAGTTTGCAACATGGGACAGAAAGGAAGAACAACAGCCGGACAGGGCTCCATCGTGTGCAGCCAATACCTGCCGAGCCCTCTTGGCCTCTACCAAGGTCGTAGCGGTATTGACCCCGGCTTGAAGGACCGCTCTCTTCTTCAGGACAGCCTCAGTTGCTCTCGCTCTTCTATGGCGTAAGCAGCAGGAAGCTGTTTGGACGGTCCAAGGCCCAGGGAACTGGTTCATCACAGGGGAGACTTCTGCTGCAGCAGCCAGATGCATCTGGGACACTGGAAAAGCCCTGGGGACCGCGGGGACCTCTTTCCCAGGGTATCCTGGACCCCTGCTCGCACAGAGGACATACTACCCTTTGGGTGTCACAGGACCAGCTCGCGACCTCCCTCCCCTCCTTCCAGCATCTTCCTCGGCTGGAGGAGCAGGGCTCGCAATTTTGTGATGGCCTTTTAAACAAGGCGAACAGTTTGGGCCTACCATGTTCCGTCTCCCGCTCTGTCATGTCATCTCCGCTACCCTCCTAAAACGAGTGCTGACTGTGAGCTTCTTCCCAGCTCTGTTTTCTCCGAAGAAGTTTCTGGAGCTGGTTGGATTTCTTCCCGGCATCATCCATAAGTGAGGCCACCTGGACCTGAAATTCCTTGCTGGGAAATTATTAATTACTAATTCAATTAATTTGCTTGATATCGATCTAGTCATGTTTTCTATTCTGAGGCTGTATTTGGAACATTTTTGCCTTTGGGGTATGGGTCGTTCCCATTCAGCTGCCTAATTTTCTGTGTAATTAGCTAACAAGATCACCTCATTTTCCGCCGCCTCGGGTACCCGCAACTCCACAGTGAGGGCCTTTCTGGAGGCTCCAGGCCTATTGCTCGCTTCCTCCCGTGACAGAGACTACCTGTGCTGTCTGCCCTCTGTGGCCTGTCTCCGCAATGAAGAGTTTTCCTTCTTATCTCCTCACAACCATGGGTTAAAAGAATTCCACTTCTGTTTTCACACCTGAAGAAGGGATTGCCAGGCTGCTATTGTGAACCGAAAGCCTCTTAATTTTGTAAGCAGAAAATCATTAATGTAGTTATTTTTCACTTTTGAGAAATCAAGTATATCCTATATTTCTTTAACTAGGCAAAGCATTTCCTGTCCGGATATTTTTACTTCTGAATGGAATACCATTCTCCTGGAAAGGGCGCGGCTGCTCAGAGACATAGCGATCCCCTCTCTCTTCCCCATACATCATTAGCTATGTGACCAAAGGGGGCAGTTCTTCTCTCTGACATTTAGTTTCTTCATCTGTGAAGAGGAGCTAGTTATGACTTTCAGCAGCATGTGTGAGGCTTAGCAGTAACACTTACAAAGCTTTTGAGGGCTTGATTGGGGATAAATAGCTCCTGTAATCTCTGCCGAGCAGAGAAACTTTGCCTGTAGCCCTAGCACGGTAGAATCATGGGACGGCGGAGCCTCGAGGATGTCGGCACTCAATCACTGTCTGTCTATCGCGGTTTCTACAACCCCGGGATTCTTCCCCACCCCTGGCCTTCTGGATTGCATCCTTCCTTCCAGGCTTTATCCTCACAAAGGATGAACAGGCGATGCTGGGATGCAGGAAGGCTGAAGATGTGATGGATGATTTAAAGAGAAACACACACCACTTCCTGATGCCCTG